>NW_027531893.1:14889432-15053544 GCF_008692635.1 Crocuta crocuta | reverse complement strand
TTTTTTTTTTTTTTTTTTTTTTACTTTTCACCATTACATGTTTCCCTGCCTGATAGCTGATAGGAGAGAGTTTTGTGAAAGTGGTTTTATTTCTTTCTTCCATCTCCTCTCTCTCTTCTCTTCCACCTCTTCTCCCCACCCCTGCTCTTTCTGTCCCTCTCCTCTTTTCTCTCCCCCAACTCACTCTTGTCGGGTAAGGTAACAGAAGCAGAGTCTTAAACGATACTCCTGAGTCTCCTGGGTCTCTGAATCAAAGAGAAAAGACTGCTTTCCTTATGCTTCAACCTCCTGGTCAATTACACCTCCTTCAATCTGCCACACAGGTGCATACACATAAGACACGTATACATACAAAGATACATGCCCCAACTCTTGCCTG
Organism: Crocuta crocuta; assembly: GCF_008692635.1. NCBI lineage: Eukaryota > Metazoa > Chordata > Mammalia > Carnivora > Hyaenidae > Crocuta > Crocuta crocuta. The sequence goes on along the minus strand of NW_027531893.1, from coordinate 15,053,165 downwards.
ACCCTCTTCCTTTTAGGCAGAGGGTCCTGTTTCCTTCACCTCATCCTCCATTATTGTTCACCTCTTGATGAAATTTTCCCACATGCAACTTGGACCCTTTCTTCCCCCACTGGTCTTCAGGGGAGAAAGATATGCAACTATGGAAATATTCTCTTCCTGCTCTGTGGCAGTCCCTGACCACCTTAACAGGTCAGTGGCAAGCAACAAGACTTTATCCAAATTCTATGAGAAGTGATATGCCCCTCAAGGAACTGTAGTGAATGGTTGTTACAGGAAGCACTGGAACGGATGGATTCTCAGCAGCTCACCAAGATGCCCTCAACCACAAGCCACGCATGTGGAGTAAAACAAACACAGCAGAGAAACACAATGCTACAGTTCTTATTGGAAAGTGAACAAGAGCCTATAGACAAAGACAAACTGGTAAAAGCTCTAGCAAAGCTGGCCAAGGTCAGTGGAGAACCAAGAACATCAGGGGAAATGTGAGATACTATTTTGACAGCGTAATAGCAGGGAAGAAATTGTCTTTTGCAGCAACTCCCAAGGCTGAAATTGTAAACAACTGCAATACCACCAGAAGATGTTGGTTTTGACAATCACTTGTGATAATCTATGTGCCCAAGACACAGTACACAAGATATTTTTTCCTATATTTTACTATGAAAATTTTCAAGGATACATAAAAACTGAAAGAAGTTTACAGTGAAAACTCATATACCCATGACCTAGAATCTACTATTAATATCTTCCTGGGTTAACACATACCTACTCATCAATCCACCTGACTTTTTGATACACTTCACAGTGTATCGTGTCACCTCAGACAGAGCTTCAGCATGCACATCACTAACTAGAGTTCAGTATTTGCTTATGGTACATGCAGAAGATATTTCTGACATAAAAAATAAAACACAGGGATTACGGAAAGGGAAGGATGAATGAGTGAGGCACAGAGGATTTTTAGGGCAGTGAAAATACTCTTTATGATGCTATAATAGAGGACCCATGTTCTTACACATTTGTCCAAACCCACAGAAAGTACAATACCAAGAGCGAACCCTACTGTAAATGATGGGCTCTAGGTGACAATGATGTGTCATCCATTGTGACAAATGTACCAGTCTGCTGGGGGACACTGATAATGAGGAGGCCTGTGTACATATGCAGGCAGAAGTTTTATGGAATCTCTATACTTCACACTCAATTTTGCTGTGAATATAAAAATGCCCTAAAAAAAAGTATATTCTTTCTTTCTGTTTATAAATAAAGTCTATTTTTAATTAAATAGATGACTGAAAATTAAATAAAACGTATGATCTATCTCTAACAGAGGATCAGCATATGGGCTGAACTCAGCTTGCAGACATGTGTTGGTTTTGCCTGCCCAGAATCTACTCTCATTCCTCCTGTTAAAGAATCACAAGCTACTTTTGAATAAATGGTCCACATCCTCTCATAATCCATGTGGTTTGGGAAGAATTAATCGCTTCTTTTAGCTCTATCACAGAGCCCATGAGCCCCACTTGGCCAAACAATGCAGTGCTGGTTGCCTACAGAAATCCAGTTCAAATGGTGAGTTGCTCTGAGATGGGCACATGGGTCCCATTGGTCCATTGAGAGCCTTCCCCACGACTCTCCTTGAAATTTTCTTTCAGCTCAGATTACTTATCCAATAGGATAAATCCAGAGATGCTGGTGTGCTAGTGTCCATCTTTTTTATGATGCTATAAGAAGCTGCTTAAGAATGTAGCTAATCCAAAGCAAAGTAGAGCCCCAAGGTAGAAAGGGACAGGTAATTTATGCTTCTGGATCCAGACAGGCCTAAAGTCCAGCAAACTTCTGTATTTTTCAGTTATGAATTAATACATTCCTTTAAAAAAACTAAATAGTTTGGTGCACTTGGGTGGCTCAGTCGGTTAAGCGTCTGACTTTGGCTAAGGTCATGATCTCACAGTTTCTGAGTTGATGTCCCACATTGGGCTCTCTGCTGTCAAAAAAGAGTGTGCTTTGGATCCTCTGTCCCCTTCTCTTTCTGCCCCTCCACTGCTTGTCTTCTTCCTCTCTCTCTCTCTCTCTCTCTCTCTCTCTCCCTCTCTTCTCTTAAGAAATAAATAAATAAGCTTTAAAAAATAAAAAATAAATAGTTTGGGCTTTTTTTTTCTATTCATTTCAATAAAAAGAATCCTGGCTAATAGTTATTATGGGATTCATATCCAAGTCTGGGTTCAAGGCCTCAACTATTAAGTTATGCTACAGTTAGGTCTTGCACTGAAAATTCAAAAAGGAGGGAAACTTAACCTGCCCACAAGGTGATGTGAATGCAGGAAGTACCGGTAACAAGTATAAAATAAAAGATGGGCCTCAGTGTCAGGGAGGTGCCAGGGGACTTGGAGAAGCTTGGAGGACAAGGTGATCCTTAAGATGAGCCTTGTAGGGTACCTGGGTGGCTCATTCAGTTGAGTGTCCAACTTCAGCTCAGGTCACAATCTCACACAATACGAGTTTGAGCTTGGGCTCTGTGCTGACAGCTTAGAGCCTGGAGCCTGCTTCAGATTCTGTATCTCCTTCTCTCTCTGCCCCTCCCCCACTTGTTCTCTGTCTCTCTTTGTCTCTTTCTCTATCAAAAATAAATTAACATTAAAATAAAAATTTAAAAAAAGAGGAGCCTTGTAAAGTGACGAGAAAACAGAGGACAAGTTAAACTCTTATGGGACACAGGGGACAGAGCAGGTCACCAGAGTGGTCCTAGGGAGCTCCAAACCCTTTTCACCAACCTTCCCATCCAGAACAATCTCAATCATAATCAATGTGTGTGTCCCTCTCCCTACCAATCTATTTATCTGTACTCTCTGTGCCTCTCTCCGCATCTCTGTTTCTCTTTTTTTCTTCTCCTGTCTGTCTCTCTGGGTCTCTCTCTGTCTCCCTCTCTCTCTCCCTCCATGCAGTCACTCCCCTAACTTCTGGGATGCAGTCCACCCCATCATCAATATCACCCTAGTCTAAGCCACCATCATTTCTCACAGGTCCAACTTGACAGTCTCATAACTTGTCTTCCGACCTCCATTCTTGCCTCCCTTCCATCAACTGTCCACCTCCCTGACAAAGCAAATATTTTAAAATGAAATCTAATCATGGTACTCCTCTGCTTAAAACTCACGGCTAAAGACCAAATTCCCCAACAAAGCCTACAAGGCCTTCCCATTCTCTAACCATGTCCAGCTCCATGCACTCACCCCACTCAATGCACCCTAGCCTCCTTGGTCTTCCAGTTCTTCAAAGAGTCCTTCTCTGAGATGCTCCTCTCACCCCGAGCCACATATCCCTTTACCTAATTAACCCTTACTCATCCTTTACTTCGTATCTCAGATTCAAATATCACTTCCCGAGAGAAGTCTTCACTGATTGCCAGACCACATCAGATCTCACTGGTACAGGTACCCTCATTCGTTTGACTTTTTCTTTATAGGACTTATCCAAGTTTTAGAAGTGTGTGTGTGTGTGTGTGTGTGTGTTTGTGTTTTCAATGGATTGATTCATGCCTAGGTCTTGTACTTAAGATCCAAGAAATCAGACACCATGTCAACTTCTTAAAATAACTTCATACCCAGAACTCAGTACAAGTGCACACTTACTTGTTTGTTACAGTCCCCACCACTCCCGTTGCATTACCAACTCTAAGTTGTGTTAGTTACACAACTCTCTCTGTCTCTCAATAATATATAAACATTTTAAAAAATTTAATTTTTAAGATTTATTTCTGGACATCCACCTGGCACTAGGTATGTTTTTGGCACTGGGGATACAGCAGATAAGGCAAATGAAGTCCTTGCCCTAGAGTCACAGTGCCTGCATTACAGTGTGCATTACAGTGTGACAGTTTCCTGTTGTATATCTGTCCTTCCACTAAGTAGAAGTGGTTCCAGCACTGGCTCTGGAGCCAGACAGCCTTGGACCTAATCCCAGCCAGGCAGCCCTGAGCAACTTACTAAACTTCTCTATACCTTGGTTTCCTCACCTGTAAAATTTAGCTAATAGTGTTAGCGTGTGGATGTAATGAATTAAGACACAGCTGTCTCATCATAAACCCCCAGCAAATGTATCTTTTATTTCCTACCTCTGTACCTTACGCAGGACTGGCTTCATGGGTGTTGTGACCTGTACAGCCACACAGGGCCCCATACTTAAAAGGGCTCTCAGCCTGGTTTAATGCTCTGCTGCCCCCAAGTTCTTAATTTTTGAACAAGGGGCCATGTATTTTTATTTTTGCATTAGGCCCTGCAATGACGCAGCCAGTTCTGATCATCACACATTAAAGCTCAGTAAATGTAAAGCCTGAGATAGGACCTTAAAGTTCTTCTAGTCTAACCCACCTGCTCAGCATCCCTGGAACAAGACATATCTGGTTTCCTTTATCTCATTTTACAGATGGGGAAATAGAGACTCAGAAAAAATAAGGCCCATCAAGATTTCCCCATGTAGCCCTGTTCCTATGCCCAGCCAAGTTTCTAGTTTTGTAAAGAGTTTCCAACTAGATCCCGAGAATCCAAACCACACAAATTATTTTTAGAGTGGCTAATCAGACATGATAATTACATGCTAAAACTGAGATTGAGCCCCACAACCCTCACAGTATCCAATGTTCTGACACTCTGGCTGGCAAAGACAAGCAAACATAAACTCATCTCCCCATGCCCTGGCTGTCCTAGGTCAGTGACTGCTAGGGCCCTTCTTTCTCTCAATGTTTAATGAGAATCTGCAACTTGCAGGCACTATGTAGAGACTGGTGATGCAACTGTGAATAAAAAAGACAAAAGGCCCTGACTCTCTAAGAGGGGAAATAGATAAGGAAGAAACTAATTAAATAAACTGTATATGGTATGACCATGGTGCTAAGGACTACAGAGAAAAAATAAGCAGGGGAGGGGCAGAGGAAGTGAGCATTTGGGAGGGTAGGAGTGGAGATTTCAATTTTAAATAGGACTGATTGAGAAAGACTTAAAGAAGGTGATGAAGCAGGTTAATACAGCTTTCTGGAGAAAGGGCACTGCAGTTATACGGAACAGACAGTGCAAAGCCCTGAGGCATTATCCTTGATTCACAATGTTGAGAGATCCCTGAATAGACTGGGACACTTAGTCACACCATATACACTCCCTCTCCCAGCTCCAGCTTCTCATCAGTTGTGTTGCCTGTAGACAAATCTAATCTAGAGTTTTGAACGATTATGTATTGAACTTCTGCAATGGTACTGCTTTGTTTATCAACACTGGTGTTTTTGTTTTGTTTTTGTTTAGGGTAGTCACATTTAAATGATAGAGTTCACAACAAAATTTCAATATCGAACTTGGCTTGAGGTATCAGACCTGTGCTCACTGGGCCCACATGACTCTTTGTAATACTCTGTCCCTTAAGGGGAGCACAAACCCCCTTATTCATCACAGACCCAGCCAGACCCAGCAGATCCCTCCCTTACACAGAATGCCTGGCCTTGAATGCATTGTAGTTTACCACCACCTCCACCCTCAACACCTGCCTTGGAAAGCCCCTAACAACCATGGGTACTGGACACATGCCCCTTGCTGGTCATGAGAAGCAGGGGTCTCCTCCATCTTGAGAGACCTGAAAGAGGCTGGGGAGAGCCCCATCAGTTCCTTCTCCCCAGGAATGGATGTGGGTGGAAAGGGGTTAGGAAGCAGAGAGAGAGGTCTTAGACTTCTATGAATTCATCACATGCTCTTGCACTGATCCCCCTGGAAATGCTTCTCCTCCTATTTCTGCAGAATTTAACTCTCAAGCATGCTGTCTTGAGCCCTGATTTCTCTCCCTACCTAAATCTGTTGTGGCCTCTAGAAGAGCTACCCTGGGCACTCTCCACCCTCCTACACTAAGGAGAAATGGGGGTGTCTATTAGCCACAAATTTCCAAGACTTCCCAGTTCCCACCTGCTTAACTCTCCTATACTTCACACAACTTTCAAACACTAGACCACCCCCATATGATGCCCACGTGGGTTTGTGTGTGTCTGGGTTGTCATGTGCATGTGATCTTTATGCATGTTGATTAGGGTGCTCTTTTGTTTTCACGTGTCTCACTGAGGGATGAGAGGGTCTCCACGTGCCTGTGAGAATGTGTGTGTGCTCCTGCATGACTGTGTATTGTGTGTCTTTGTGTAAGCGTGGGTGAGTGTGTGTGTGAGTGAACGCAACATCTTACTCTTGACAGAAGGTCTCTGTGGCAAGCTTCTCTTAGCCAGCCTGCATCCTCTTCATAGGTACTCCAGCACAGGGACAGTGCACCTCTGGCCTTCCCCAGAATCAACACAGGCACCTAGACACACGCACACTCCTCAGNAGAATCCCTACGTGGAGATGGACTCAGAGCACTGACAAGGGGGAAGAAAAGTGACTGGGAGGAGAATCGAGCAAGGCAAACTGAGGACACGCTGGAGGAGTACGGAGCCGGAGCCGCTGCTGAAGAAGCGGGTCCCACCCACACCACGCCCCTCCCACAGGGGGTGGAGAAGGGGTAGCTTGTTCCCACCCTGGTCTTCCTCTAGGGTTCCCAGGTCTCGCTCTTCTCCTCAAATTGGAGCTGTGAAAAGCAGCTGGGACCCCCTCCTCCCATGCATCCCCCTCGCCCCATCATCTGTGTCCAGGCAGCTGCTGATTGGCTGCGGGGAGCAGTGTCCCAGCTCCCGGTCTCAGAGGCGGGAGCCGAGCGGGTCCGAGGTGGGAGGCGCACGAACTGGCTCTGGGAGCCCCTCCCGAGTCCCTGTGCCCAGCACCCTGTGCCCTACGCGACGGCCGTGCCAGGACTCCAGGCGGGCAGGTGCAGAGGAAGCTAAGGGGACCACGACCAAAGGTAGAAGCAAGTCCTGCGGAAAGAGAGGCGCTGCTGCTCCAGCTGCTGCCTCTGCAGCCGCCGCCACCGAACCGGCGTCCAGAGCAGGGCTGGCAGGCCGGGTGCGGAGACGAGGGGAGCTAGGGGCGAGCTCATGGAGCACACGCACGCCCACCTCGTAGCCAACAGCTCGTTGTCCTGGTCCCCCGGCTCTGCCTGCGGCTTGGGCTTCGTGCCTGTGGTCTACTACAGCCTCTTGCTGTGCCTCGGTTTACCAGGTGAGGAGCATGGGGGAGAGGGAGGAAGCTGGGAGTCCCAAGTGTGGAGCGACCCTGCCTAGAACCCCCAGGCCTAGACATCCTCCTGTGACCCCTGGCACCCCCTCTGAAAAAGTTTAAGCCTTAAGGGCAATTAGGGCAACTGCGGACATTTCCAGACTGGGGGGAAAGGAAGTTGCTGTGGCCTGGCGGGGACTCGGGTGTGTGGGGGTGTGTGTGTGGTGTGGTGTGGTGTGTGTGTAGCGTACGTGGCAGGTGATGGGAATGGTGTATGTGTTGGTGTGAGTGTGCGTGTGGATTCGAGTATTTGCATGCGCATCTGAAGGGATCCGCATCCTTGAGGGTGTCCAGTGGGGGCTGTGTGTGTGTGTGACTTGACCGCACTTCCTGACAGACAGCTTTGTAGGGTCTTCACTTCTCCCATGAACCCCCATGTCCACTCCAGCCCGAGAAAACCTCTGCCCCTCTCCCGGACCGCTGATTTGAGGTGAAACCAGAGATTCTGATGCCCAGCACTCTCTCTGGGGCTGCTGGGATGGAGCAAGGGATGAGCCCTTGTGACCCTCTAAGCGAGGAAAGGGTCTCCAGGGAGGCTGGGAAGAGTCAGGGTAGGTCTGGGACTATGCCCTGGCCAGGGTAAGGGTCCAGAGATACCCACAGGCTTCAGAGGCTGCCACTTCAGGGGATCACAGTCTCCTTGAGGACATGCCTTGCCCCCTGGCTTTGCCTCCCTGTCCATCCATCCTGGGCAGCTGATGACTGCTGCAGATGTCTGCCTGGTCCCACATCTTAGTGTCCTCTCTAAAGTGTGGCTGAGACTTGTGCTGAATTCCTGAAGAGAGCTGAGCTGCTTGGGGCTGGGGGGCCGGGGGGCGGTGCTTGCTGTTTGTGAGAGAGGGGGATGGGGTTCCTGGGGCTCCAGCTTGAGATAACCCCTTCGTCCAGACAGTCCCTGAGACAATCTATATGGCAGAAAGATTCCTAAAGATCACTACAAGCAGACGAGAGAGACAAAAGGAAACAGAAAGAAAAAAAATGCAACGTACAGCCTAGAATCACAGCATCATCTACCCTGTCATTCCGCATCCTGGGAACTTGGGAGCTGGGTTTCTGAGAGCCTTTCTGAGATTTCCGTTTCAAAACATTCAACTTGGTGGTCAGGGCCCCTGATAAGGTTGTTTATATAAATCCCCCCTCCCAAATTTTGGGAGGAAAGAGAAAGCATAAGTTTACAATCACCAAGCCTCTCCCCCAGCGAGTGATGAGGTTTTTATTACTAACTAATCATTCTGGCTGCCCTGGGAGAGACGCTCAACCTCTGATTCGCCCTGCTGGGGCAGCAGCACGTGTCCTATAATTACCTTGAGCAGGAATTGATTTCAGTCCAGTCCCCACCTCCCAGTCAGCCCTCCTGAGCCTCCCCCAGAGCTTTTAGGGAGTGAGTTTTCGAGGTTGGTTATTGATAACACTTGCTGAACAAACCAGAGAAGTGATAGCCACCCCGTTTTCCCTTCGGCTCTCACATCAGAATTGTCTGAACCCTCCACCTTCACCCCTCCATCTCCTGTGCTGACTAAAGAAGCCACTCTCTCAGGCTTTCCTTCTGAAAACCCTTTAAGGGACAGAGACATAAAGGTGGGGAGGCTCCAAGGGCCCAGAGCAAGGACATGAGGATGAGCAAAACAGGGGAAAGGTGAGACCTTCAAACACCTCAGGGTAGAAAACAAGTTACCTCACATCTTCACAACATAACCCCTATCTATGCCAGATAGGGTCTTCCTGACCCATAACACTGGCACCTATTGTGTGCCAGGCAGTGCCAGGCACAGGCTCATCAAGGCTGAGCCCAGGGCTAGGAGACAAAGAGAGAGGGATTGGATGAGAACTTGGAGGGCACTGACAGGTTCTTATGCTCCACTAAAAGTTGCAACTACCTACTGTGTGTCAAGTGCTAAAGAGGTGCCTGAGGGACTCAAAGAGCTCACAAGTGGAGCTTGTGGTAGATGAAGAAAGACCAAGCATTCTGGAAAAGGATGACTGAAGAGGGCAGGCTTGCAGGAAGACGATGGCTTGATAAGTGTTTTCTTAACTGCTTGCAAGGTGGTTCAAAAGTGAAACCCTTAAGTCATTCTCTTAGAAACATAAGGGCAGGCAATTATGTCCTACTAAGAATGCATACTGTAGAATGAAGCAGAACTGGTTGTTAATGTGTGGACCTTCTGTGTCTCTGTGCCTCAGTTTTCACATCTGTAAACAGGCATTAGGATAGCAGCTACCTCCTGGAATAATGGCAAGAAGTAAAGACGTTGATGAAGATGATGGTGCAGGTTAAGTGCTCAGCTCAGTACCTGCCACACCACAAACTGACTGATTGCTGCTGTGACACTGCAGTTGTGGTCATCATGAAGCTGATCTGATTGTAAGGAGGGGAGCTGCTTGGCATGGGATCCATAGAAGGGACTGGGAGTGCATAAGAAAAGCACTTAGCTCAGCGCCTTATCCCTCCTGCTGAGCTCACTACAGTATTCCCCTCCCCACCCCCAGCCACTGGCAATTAGCAAACCCTCATTACCCTGCTACTGACCAGGATGCACAGCTATGCTGGGTGTGAAGTAACAGACCACAGAGCTTGGTAATACTGTTGAAAACTGAGATCTTAATTGAATCATTTTTCCTGGCAGTGGACTCACCCCCATTTCCAAATTCTCACAGTGGTGATTGGAAACATGTAAAAACTGAGGGGTGGATAGGGAGTGGCTGTTTGGCAACAGGGGAGCTAGAAACTAGGAGAAGGCACAGATGTTTCTTACCACCTTCAGTCTCTAGAATGAAAGGAAGAGCTTGGGAAAAGCCATGTGGCCCAATCCCCTGCCTCTAGAAATCACCTCAATCTAACTTAACCGCTTTAGAGTGGGACCAGGGAGTCCTAGTGTGAAGTATGGACAGAGCTCTGCCATTTAAGAATTCTTTCTGTACCACAACTTTCCCCACTTATAAAATGGGGGTAACAGCAGTACCTACTACCCACACAGATAACGTATATTAAGTAAGATCATCTATATAACAATGGCTTAGCACAGTGCCTGGACTGAGGAAAGCACTTATTAGTGCCTTTTATGAATGGGATCTTTTGCTATGCTAAATGAATGCTTAGGTAACTGGACTTAACCCTCACCACATCTCTATGACCTGCACATGTCCCTGAACCCATTTTACAGATGAGCAAACTAAGGTTCAGAGAAATGGAGCATCCTGTCCACAGCGACACAGTCAACCAGTGTGTAAACACCTGCTCTTTCCATTGTACCACAGTGCCTTCATTATTGCCAGGAAGTTCTTTTAACTAATCCCAGTCCTTCATGCTGTGTGCTCAGTGGAGAACATTGGTGTCCCAGCTGTTCCTAAAACTACATCTCTTTTCTTTTCCTTTTACGTAAGCAAGATGTTTCTAGCTTTTCCAAATGCATACAATAAGCCAGCGAAGATAACAAGGTATAGTTGGGGGCCCTGATGGGGCCAAGTGGGACAAGATGGTCCAAAGCAGAAGGCAGTACAGGAAGAAGAGATGAGCCTGATGCCTGAGGGAAGAGAGCGGCAGAGAGGACGGGTGAGCCTGGCTGATAAGGCAGGAGCAGCACGAAATTAAACTGCGATATGAAAGATATTTTTTAAATTTTACCTTCTAAAAGGCACCAGGGATGTTACGGGAGACAAGGTAAGGAAGACGATAGCCTGACACCACACACAGTCAAGCAGATAGGCACATTTCTGGAACTGCCATGTGAGGACTGGAATACCTGCCTGTGAGAGTCGGTGCAGAATGGAGATGATGAGTCTGTCACCTGGCAGATAGACAGTGCTTTGACACATGGTAGTTATAGGTGTTGCTAACAAGAGGTGGGAAAATGGGAGACCAGCAAGCTGGACTGAGCCCTCAGATCGTTCTCTTTCGAGAACCTATAAATGCCTTTCAAGAAAATGTAGTAAACAGGTTAAGAGTACAAGGTCTGGAGATAGACCTCTGGGGTTTGAGTCCTAGCTTTGCTATTTATAAGCTGTGTAACCTTAGACAAGTGACTTTTAGTACTCTGTGCCTCAGGCCTCAGTTCCCCCATTTGTAAAATGGGATGATGATAATAACGGCACATATCTCATAGAGCTGCTGTGAAAATTCAGTGGGTTATAGATTTAACACAATGTCTGCCACACAGTAAACATTCCATAAGTCATTTTTCCATCATTTAAAAATTAGGAAAATTAAGGGAAAATTCTCAACTTGTTTATGATACCAGCTTTACCCTAATACCAAAGCCAGACAAAGACATTATAAGAAAACTACCAACCAATATTCCCCATGAACACAGACACAAAAAATCCTCAACAAATTATTCCAAATCTAACTCAGGAATATATAAGAATAATAAACCAAGATAAAGTTGGGTTTATCCCAAGAATGTAAGGGCAGCTCAACATTTGAAAATCATTCAGTGTGATCCACTGTATTAAAAAACCTAAAAAAGGAAATCCATGTGATCTTCTCAGTAGATATAAAAAAGTATTCGACAAAATTCAACATCCACTTATGATAAACATTCATTAAACTAGAGAACTTCTTTAACCTGATAAAGGACATCAATAAGTAACCTATAGGTAGTATCACATTTGATAAAATATGGAATGTTTCCTCTCTAAGATCTAGAACAAGGCAAGGATATCTATTCTTGCTACTCTAATTCAACATCATACTGCAAGTTCTAGCCAGGAAAGAAAAAGAAATAAAAGGTATACTGGACAGTGGCACCTGGGCAGTCCAGTCAGTTGAACGTCTGGTTCTTGATTTCAGCTCAGGTCATGATCTCACAGTTCCTGAGTTCAAGCCTCAAGTTGGACTCTACACTGACAGTGCAGAGCCTTCTTGGGATTCTCTCTCTCTTTCTGCCCCTCACTCATTTGCACACTCTCTCAAAATAAATAAACAAACTTAAAAAATTGTTTAAGGGGTGCCTGGCTGAGTCGGTTGGGTGTCCGACTTCAGCTCAGCTATGATCTCATAGCTGGTGGGTTTCAGCCCTGCATCAGGCTCTGTACTGACAGCTCAGAGTCTGGAGCCTGCTTCAGATTCTGTATCTCCCTCCCTCTCTGACTCTCCCCTGCTCACACTGTATCTCTCTCTCTCAGAAATAAATAAAACAGTAAAATTTTTTAAATTGTTTAAAAAAGGTATACTAGAAGGAAGAAATTAAACTATTTCTATTCACAAATGATCTAATTTTCTTCAAAGAAAATCACAAAGACTCTGCACAATAAAAGCTCCTAAGAACTAATAAGGAGTTTACCATGTTTGTAGGACACACTGTTAATATGCAAAAACCTATTGTATTTCTATATATTAGCAATGAATAATTTGAAACTAAAAATTGGAATTAAAAAAAATAGACTTTCAAATTTCCTTAAAAACCCAGAGGAACTAACATTAGGCTCATATTCCCAGAAGATTGGCTGTGGATGAGGAATGGACTACTTTCCTTTGTAGCTGTTTTTTGGTGTGTGTGTGTGTGTGTGTGTGTGTGTGTGTGTGTGTGTGTGTGTGTGTGTACACATGTGCATGCACATATGTGCATTAAACAGGCAATGACATTCACATTATTCAAAAACCTAGTAATATAAAAAGGCACACATTGCAAAATCTCCCTCCCATCCATTTCCCCTGCTCATCAATTCCTAAATCCATCCCATCATCACTACTACACAGGTAACTAGTTCACCAGTATGTAGGTTTCTTATTTGTTCTTTCAGAGTATTTTAGTTTATATACGAGCAAGTATGAATACAGAATGTCAACTCTTCCTTTTTTTTTTTACTGTCCTCAAAATGAGCACATTATACACTCTGTCCTCCCTCTTGCTCTTTTTTCACTGATATATTAATCATTCATCATGGTATATTAAAGCTTTTTCATTTTTTTATGAAGCTGCATAGTATCCCATTGTGTATCTGTACCATAATTTAATGGCTGCCCCTTTCAAAAGCATATGAGTACCCTAATGTGAAAGTCCCTACACGCAGTACCTTACTGTTCTCTGTAACCTGTATGGCCCCTCTTTGTGCACATTTGACCTTAGGATCCCTGTTATAACAGTGGAGGAAAGAACACTGCATGAGGAGTCCTGGATTCCGGGCTTGGCTCTGGCAATAACTCACTGTGTGGGCCTGTCAGAGGCCTAAGAGACCTGGGCTTTGCTTGTATAGCTCAGTTGGAGACATGGCCCATAAATGGGACACAAGCGTTGATCGATGAAGTAGCTATGCTGGAGGCTGACCGGACTGCCTTGCTGGGGTCCAGAACAGTAGCTTTGTTGTTCTTGCCCCTGCATGATTTCTGTAATCATCCCATGTGTAATTTCTGCTTTTGAGGTTGCATATAAAATGCATTGCATTGGAACTGAATGGACATGGATTTGGATCCTGTATCTTACCCATGTTTGTTGTGTGATCTCAGATATAAGACTCCACCTCTGAGCCCCAGTTTTCATTTATAAGAAGATAATTAGCCAAGTTCAGCACTTAAGGAAGGGGTCTCTTATGTCAGACTTCATGGGTTTGAATCCTAGCTTCCCTACTTACTAGTCTGTGATCTTGAGCCAATTTCTCACCCTCTCTGAGTCTCGGCCTCATCAATGAGATGGCACCATACTAATACCTATCTCATAGGGTTGTTGTGAGGATTAAATGAAAATGTAAAAATGCTTAGCACCATTCTTAGCACATGTTTGCCCTTGTTATGGAGTAAGAGTTCAGTAAGTGTTATTAACCTTCTGTGCCCTGCATTGTTGTTGTGTTAATCCAAAATAAAATACACAAAGGCTTCTCACAATCCCTCAAACATTGTAGGAGCTCAATGAGTACCCGGCATTGTTTTTACTGTCTAACATGTCAACAGGCCTGCTAAATCTCCTGAAGCCATACATTGCTTTACACATAGGTCTTTCCTGTAAATGTACAATTCTACTCAAAGTGCACCCACCAGGAATGAAACTCCTTGCCCTGGCAAACTAAGAAAGAATTATCCAATGGATTAAGCAATCAATTCCATTATAAGCCTATGGAATTTGTATTTCTCAGAGAGTTGCGTGTGGTTCAGTGAAACCTCCAGAAATACTTTGAGTCCAGAACATGAAACCTTCTTCAGCTAAAGTTGATAAAGGGACTGACAAGCCCCCAGAAGACTGCCTTGCACACTGTAGCCAAGATCACAAAGAGAAGCGAGGCAGGGAAGTGAACACAGATCCTGCCATTGAACCTCCATGTGATGTGAACTTTGTGGGCAATGCTGATAGGAGATGCCAACCCTGCAGAGGGTGCCATGAAATGCTGGTGCAGGGAAGGGCAGGTGTCTTAAATTCAAATACCTACTAGGGGCAGTCAGCATAAATAAAGTGGCCCAGTTTTAAGAAATACTTCACTTACTCAAAGAATCATGCTTCCCTGCTGTTTTTCTGAAAACATGTGGCTCTTTTGGTCTAATTCTCCCTCAGTGATAGAAAGAGATGTACCAAAATGACTGCACTCTCCTCTTAACAACTGCTTGCATGTTTGTCGCACTTACTATGTACTAGGTATTCTTCAAAGCATTTTACAGACACTAGCTCATATAATTCCCTTAATGATCTTTTGAGGTATGCATACTTATCATGTCCATTTTTCAGATGAGAATGATGAGATGCCCATGGTCACATAGCTAGAAATAAACAGAGTGATACTCATTACTGCTGTGCAGCTTTATTATAAGAAAATGGCAACACATATACACAATGACAGCTGACAAGTGACACTTGGGCTAGATCACGAGGGATGGGGTAACAGACAATAGAGAGGAGTGGGGACTGGAGGAGGTTAGAAAGTACAACCACCACTCAGCTCTCCAGCCAATGCAGTGTTGCCAAATTCTCCCAAAAATCTACAAATCCAGATTTTTATATGGAATATTCCAATGTTTCAATGTTGACAACTAACTCAAACATTTTTAAAAAAATATTATTCAAGTCAGCACTGCATAAGCCAAACCAAACATATCTTCAGACTTGATACAGCCCACCAGGCTGACATTCACAAACTCCAGAGTGGATGAAGCTTTAAGAGGCACCAAGAAATGCCAACGGGGTCACAGTGTGTGGAGAATAAAAACAAGAAGCTAGGGGGAGGAGTAAGGAATAAAAGAGAGGAAGACCCAAAGATATACATGAGTAAAAAAAAATGCCAACTCAGGAAACCAGGGGTTTGGCATGACTAGAAGAAAGAGCTCCAAACAGTACCACAAGTTTCATGTTAACAATGTCCTGGAACACAAATCCACCTTTTTTTTGGTTTTGTTTTGTTTTTTTGTAAGTGGGAAGAGCCCTTAGGACCTGACAGCATGGTGGATTAGGATATGGGCTCATGGTCCCCCAGTGACCTGGATTCAAGTTCCATCCTGTGACTTCCTAGTGGTGAGGCTCTGGCAAGTTGCTTAAACCTCTCTGAGCATCAATGCTGCTCTCTGCAGAATGGGTAGAACAGTGCCTTTTTCACAGGGTGTATGAACAGACAAAATGAAGCAATACATGGCTAGCAGGGGCCCCAGTGTCTGCCACTCTGTGGCCACTCTTTTTTAATGAATGCACTATCATTTTATAACATGAGGAAACTGAAACCTTAGCCAATGTTGCAGAGCTAGGAATGGCAGAGTCTAAACCAGAACTTACTTTCCCAACTCTAACTTAGTTCTCTTTTTATAAAAATTACACTGCTGGTGATCTCTTGAGGAAGCAAAGTGATAGGAGTAAGGGAGAAACAGGCTGTGGAACTTTAGAACTCAGAGTAATCATCTAGATTTGGGGCCATTTTGTTGTTGTTGTTACTGTTGTTTGATGTAGGATTATTTTAGGTGGCACAAGGTTGCATCATTATTTAATCCCTTTTCATTTTTCTCAACCCTTCTGATTCTATGAAAGGGAAAGTCTCATCTTGGTGCTAGTGTGTCTTTAACACCTCTTCACATGTGCTAAACCTTTTTAACAGACACAGAGCAGGCCTAGAGCTCAGCTTTGGCAAGCAGCAGTATCTAGCTAAAATTTAATGTCACCATTATATTGTCATTATATTTATGTTTAAGGCCATCTTCTGTTTGCAACAGAGAGGTGGGTTTGGGATCCAGGGTTGCTAAATATCCATGCTGTCCAATATAGTAACCAGCAAACTCATGTGGCTATTGAGCACTTGACATTTGACTAACACAACTGAGGAACTGATTTTTTCATTCAATTTCATTTCGATTCATTTACAATTAAGCCCTGATACTTGATTCAGTTATTGGAAAATAACTGTATACTGGAACAACTTGGGTATGTGAATCTACTCTTTTCAACTGTGTATTTTTTGACATCTAAAGAGAGATCAGGATTTCCACTGAAAAATTTAGCATCCTTAGAGAAATGTGCTCAGAATGTGAAATACATGACCAACTTGGAAATTTAGTATGAAAAAAAATTAAATATCTCATTAATAATTTATATTGATTACATTTTTGGATGAACACAGTTAAATAAAATACATTGTTAAAATTAATTTCACCTGTTTCTTATTTTGTTAATGTGGCTGCTAGAAAAACTGAGATTACATATGTGGCTCACATTACATTTATATTGGACAGCGGTATAAAGTATAAATTCAGGGAGCAAAAAGACAAATCACTTTAAAACAAAATGTTAGTAACAGCACAGAGAACACAAGAATATGGCAAAAATCATAACACTGGTGGGCCAATCACTAAAATCTGGGGAGCTCTGATCTAGTACAATGCTCTTAATATGAAAACCGAAACCCTAGAGAGGACAAGAAATTTCCCTGAGGTTACACAGCTCATCAGGTATGATCATGACCCCAAATCTTCTAGATTCTGAATCCAGTATGCTTTGGCCATTGCAACAGGGACAGACCTGTCATCTGTACCCCACCAAGAGAAACGTAAGGAAAGGACGGTCAGGGCATGGGAAGGATGTGGCTACTTTGGATCCCACTGGAGGGGACTTCTAAGTACGGATAACCCAGGATCTTTGCTTTTCTATCAAGTGGAAGGTGAATGACTTGGGCTCCTCTTGAGTAAAAGTTATGATCAGATGAACTACAGTGAGATTGGGACTTTCAACCCAAATATATGTTTTTCATTTCACCCCATGGCAAGGAAGGATGAGACAAGAAACCAGAAAGCACAATTAGGCAAATCTGCATTTAGTGATTCACTTATCCCTCCCTCCCTCCATTCATGTGCCTGGCACTGACAAGTACCAGGAACTATAGCAGGCTCATGGCAAGTCTAAAAAGAACCACTCAATGTCTGTGTGTTCATGTGGGGAAAACGAGCATAACCAGAAACCTGAATAAATGTACATAGTCCCATGTGAGAAGAACATGAAGGAGAGGCACAGGGTGATAAAAGAGCTTTTTGTGGGGGGACTTGCCCTAGTGGGGAAGACCTAGAACCTTAAGACTGAGAAAGCAAAGAATGGAAAGAAGAGGTGAGGGGGACAGGCTTCATGATGACTCTTAGGCAAGAGGGGACCGGAGCAGCATAAAGCAACAGAAAGAGGGCAAGTCTGGAGTGCCAAAGGTGGCCTGAGGACAGGAAGAGAAGAGGGCATGAGATGTAAGCAGAGGAAACAGGAAGCCAGAGCTTTAAGAAGCCACACAAAGTGACCCTGAATTGGGAGAACACATTCTACAGTACTGACTCCTTTCGACTTCTGGTATCCACCAGTGATTTCCTTTCTTTCCCCCTCTCATACACCAGAATATTTGGCAGCTGAGACCTGGGGCAATTGCTTTTCCACCACAGACATTTCTTATAATTTTCAGCTAACTGCCGTGAAAACTATCCACCACATCACTTCACAGGAGGGACTAGCCACAGACCCAAACAGAGAGACATGTACACACACACACACACACACACACACACACACAGAAATGCGCGCATGCGCGCGCGCGCACGCACACACACACACACGTGCACAAACAGACATACACAAGCACATATACAGATACCACATAGACACACAGATGCACAGACAGGCAAACACACAGACATACACACAGAGACGTACACCCCCAGGTCTACACACAGAGAGATATGCATGTGCGTGCGCACACACACACACACATACCCCTCCCACAGTCAAAGGTATAGAATGGTCTGGTGATTTTGTCCTTGCTATAGCCTTTTGCTTTTAGCATTCTGACCCTCACCACCATGGTTCAGCTCCATAGAGCTGCTGCCAAGAACCATCATCTGCCTCTTGAACGAAAAGCAGTGGCTTCCCTGTAAGGTATCAGAATGAAGCAGTGACTGAAGAGAGAACTCCAGAGGGGCTCGTGCTATGAAGAGGGAAAGGATAGGCATTCCTTAAAGGAATCACAGGCCCACACTCTTGCCCCTCACAGTGTCTGTCTCCCATATCATGTCCGCCCTCCACACCCAGGACCCTTCTAGAACACCACCTGTCCTGGCTGAAAGGCATCAGGAAAGTAACACTGGCTTAGGAATTGGGCATACCTGGGGGTTTGAATCCCAGCACTGCAACTTTGTTAGCTGTGAGGTCTTAGGCAGGTAATTTACCCTTCCTGGAGCCTCAGTTTCCTCATGTGAGAATGGGGGTGATAACAACTTTATTTACTTAGCATATATATGTGGCATTCCTTTCATTCTACCAGGGAGACAAATGGTAAACAAGTAAACAAATGCACACACAACACTCTTTGACATTTTGATACATGCTATTAGGAAAACAACGTGGTAAAGAAATAGGGAACTATATTAGATAGGGTGGTCAGGAAGGGGCTCTCCCAAAAGCTGATGTCCAGACTAAGATTGGAATGATGAGAAGGAGACAGCCACAGGAAGTGCAGGGGAAGGGCATACCAGCAGAGGGACCCCACAGGGTAGAGGCTCAGAGGTGGGAAGGAGATAGAGTCAAGGCAGACTTACATGTCTGGAATTCAGTGAGCAAGAGGGAGAGTAACAGGAGATGAAGAGAAAAGGTGGGCACTGGCTGGATTGTGGGGGCCTTTTGGTCCATAGTTGAGGGATCTGGATTTGCAAGAAGAGACGGGAGCTTTTTAAGTGGGGGACATGACCTAATGTGAGTTTTTCAAAGGTCTCTCTGGCTGCTGTGGAAAAAAAACCAAAAAACAAAAAACAGACGGAAGGTGGTTTAGGAGGGAAGCTGCAAGAAGAGGAAGCTGTTGCAGTGTGAACAATCTGTGGTTTCCAGGAGGAGAGAGTGAGCAATACCTGTAGAGTGCCCAACATAGTGCCTGGTGCACAGCAGGAGTATGGGTCAAGGGTCATGTTCACAGCCTCTCCAATCCTACTCCCACCCCATCCTCCATCACCTCGGTGTCCAAGTGAAACAGCATCAGACACGTGTAGTGAATAAACTAACAATGTCCTCAGATATCAAGGACATCTGTGCCTGGCTCTCCGGGCACCGTGGCAAAGCGCCCACAGAATAACAGAGAGCTATCATCTTGGTTGTGGCAGTGGGCAAGTCCTGCTAATGATCCAGCTGTCAGTTGTGAGAGTCCTGACCAGAGAGAAAGCAAGTGTCTGGACAAGAATAAAAGGGTCACCTTCAGCACGGTCATTTGACAAATGAACAGGATTGAGTTCTGGCTGGCATGGTAGAGACATTGTTACCATGACTGCATTCAGTTCTAATGACCCAAGGTATGATAGGAAGAAGGAAGTAATGCCCCCAAGATTGAGGTGAAGACTCCAAGGACATCCTGAAAATGGGCAGAGAATGCTCATGGAAGAGGAAAGAAAATGGTAGTTTGCTTCTTGAATCTTCTCAGTGTTAGACCTTCTCGCCAAATGGCTCTGAGAAAAAAGAGGACTTTTTTTTTCTTTAATCACTATCAGTACTGAATAATTTCCTCAAAATTCTATTCAGATACATGCTGGTTAACACCCTTCTCAACCACCTTCATATAACCTCCTGAAGAGGCCAGGACTTGGGGGGTCATAGTCAGGCAACAGCCAACAACCAACCAGAAACTCAGACACCCTGGAATGTGAAAGAAGCCTATGGAAGGTTTTCTTAAAAAGCAGTACCTTGCCTATTAACACTCAAAGGCAATCTCATAAAAATTCAGATTTCTCATGAGTCTTGGAAAATTTCAAAGGCTGGAAAAACTTAGCTTCCCCTGTCACTAAGTGCCTAGAACCAACCAGCCATAGCCTCCTTTAGATGGCGCTTGTGCTATCCAGTTCATCAGAGTCCCCACCTTCTCTATGGTGCCCCTAGCACAAAAGTTTTATATATACGTATAAATACATACACCTGGCCTGTTTCTCTCACTTCTTTTCCCTACCTTGATCCTACAGGATTTTAAATTTACCGTCTTACTGCCTTCCTTGAATTTAATACACACATACACATATCCCATATCCATTTATACCATCACACTTTTAGCCTCATCTACTCTTTCCAGCCATACTAAAAGCTTTCCTGCAAGAAGGGAAGTTGGTGAAAACCTGGGTTAGAGATCCACTGGACTTTCCATCTATGTGCAGTTAATCTTCCTGAATGCCTATCTCCATATCTGTAAAATGAGGATAAATAACAAGGATGCACCCCTTGTTGAGGGGAATACACATGACAACGTACCTGGCACATGGTAGGTTTTAAATAGAGGTTTTTTTTTTTTTTCTTAAGCAAGGATTTCCTATCAGATCCCCACCTGGACTCCTTAGGCTGTGTTAAAGATCTGGCTCCATTTCATGAGGCTGGATTTCATTTCATTTCATACTTTGTGCCAGGAGTTCTAGGGGATAAAGATGAACAAAAGACAAACATAAACATGACATGGCTCCTGCCCTTAAAGAACTCACACTCTAGATGGGTAGAAAGGCAAGTCAATAATCATAACATGATATGACAAGTTCTATAACAGGGGTGGGGGTGAAGCATTTAAATTCCTGTGGGACCTCAAACTTATCTTTGCCTGGGGGCATCAAAAATCTGAGTTAGGTTTTGAATCCCTGACAGTAGACAGGGGATCTGAGTCATCTCCATGATGCCAGTACCCTCTGGGGGTCCTTGGCACATGGTAGGGGGCTTAGCAAATACTGAATGCATAGGTGGATAAGTGGGTAGGTAGGTGGGTGGGTAGGTGGGTGGATGGGTGGGTGGGTGNTTGGATGAACAGGTGACTGCCTTCTTTATCCCATTAATGTCATGTCCATACTGACCTTGAAGAGACTGAAGAAAACATCTTGATCACATCATCATCATTACCACCACCACCACCATTTATCAAGCACTTAATCCAAGCCAAGCACTGAATCGAACACATTATTCCACATGGCCTCATTAAACCCCACAGTAATGCCTGTGAGGTGTTACTTCTCTCATCCCCATTTGGCAGATGGGGGAACTGAGGCGCTGAGAAGTAAATTAACCTGCCCAAGGCAATTAAGCTCCTGAGAAGCAGAGCTGAGACAGAGCAGACTTGTGTATCACTGCTTGTACTCCATGCCTGCCACTGGGCCTGCTGCAAACATTGGTATTCAGAGCATCAGAAAAGACAAATGCTGTGTCTACAGATCTCTGTCTTGGTTCACCCTCCTAGCCTGGTCTTTGCAGCCATTTTAAGGGACTATGTCCTCCTTCCTGATTGAAGACTCTCCCAGTGTCCCCAGTGCCCTCTCCCCAAGCAGATGGTTTAATTACTTGAAATTATTTTTGAGCAAGGACAGGCAGGTGAATTCCCTCTCCACCTCACACCTAACCTACAAAATGGAAATTGAGTTGCTTTTTTTTTTTTAAGTAGCATACTGTGAGGAAACAATTTCCATGAAAACTCTGCTCTTCCAAATCCTTCCAAGGTTTCTGTTATCAGCCATAAATGGGCTTAGTTAGTTTCAGTCAAATCCTCAAATTTTCAAATCCAGTTCATGTGGTGAATGTTTACTGACCACCTATTATGTGCCAGGCTCTATTCCTCATGCTTAAAAACAGTCATCAATAATAGCCACTAATGTTAATATAGTCCTGGCCAATATGCAAAGTGAATTAAAATTTACAAAGGGCTTTCTCATCCATTATGAAACTGAAGCTCAGAAGAGTTAAATAGCTTTCTCAAGTTACTACTGGTAGGCCAGGTTGAAAAGCAAAGTTACATCCTATACAAAGCTGTCAAAGGTAGGAATGATCCCCAAAATGGAGCCTCCCCAATGAATCCTGCCAGGACTTCCCATTATTCCTTCATTCATCACAAATTATGTGCTAGCTATTAGTGACACAAAAACAAATAAATCTGGGTTCCTGCTCTCAAAGACTCAATCTAGCTGGAGAGATGAAGAAGCAACCCACAATAGCATGAAAATTGGTAAGAGATGTACAAGAGGGAAGCCCATGTACCACAGGACAAAGAAGGAATCAACCCCAGTCTTGGGTTGGGGGGCAGTGCTGAGAATGCATCAGGAGTCACAGGGCAGATTTTTTTTTTTACCCCTACTATCTGGAACTCACCTTCTTCCTATCTGGTACCCAATATGCCATGTGAATTCTGACCACAAATCTATTTCTTCATCACACACATGTATGGGGCATCTCCTTCACATAAGAACCTTTGATAAGAACTGGGAATGAGAGAGATGAATGGATTCTGCCCATACTTTTAAGATGTGTACTGTCCAGTGAGCAAAAACAAGTAAGTTGAAAATTATAAGGTTGTACTATATGAAATTATCACCACTTGGCCATTTTTTACCTTTTAAAATGTACATGTTCATTTTTTTATCTTTTAAAATTTACAAAATATACACCTTATAGTGTTATAATTTGCTGTTCAGAAAAAAAGCCCCAAACCATTGATCCGATATCATATTCATGCATCTACCACCACATCCCCCATGTAGCAGTAGCCATGGCTGAAGCTTGGAGAACACAATTACTCAAGACTCAATGGTAGAAATTAAACTAACAGCTATTTACCATAATTGTAACTAACATGAATGGAATGCCTACTACCTATTAGGCACTGTTTCAAGCAATTCCCATGAACTAACTAATTTATCCTTCTAACTCATGAGGTAGGTGCTATTATTACCCCATTCTACAGATGGGGTACAAGAAACTGAGGCACATGGTAAGTTGTGATGTGGCTCAAAGTCATACAGTTAGTGCTATGACAAAGCCAGACTTCTGACCCAGACATCAGGAGTGAGAGCCTGTGCAGCCAACTGTTCAGCTGAAGCACTAATTGTGCTTTTGGTCAGAATAGTTCTTCGGTTCCAGGATCATCCAAGTGGGACTTTCATTAAAGCCATGATCTTTTCCACTGAAATGGAGATGGGTTGAGGCACTTATCTCTGGGGTATAGAACTGTAAAGGCTATCTGTGTTGGAGGTAAAATCAGGTAGGAATCAGGTGGAAAATCTTCCCTGAGAGGATATGGGCAAGATAGTGGGGGTGGCATCTAACTCCCCCATCAGGCCAACTGGGTTTAAGCTTTATTTTTCACACTAGTAAAAAACAGAGCCAACAGAACAATCTTGCGAGAGACTCTGAAAGACTTTGGACTCAAGCAGGCCTGGCTGGCGATCCAGGAGACAAAGCGCAACCCAAGGTTGAAATGTAAGCCATTCTCTTCACCTCTGCTAGGAGTATAACCTCTGAGAGTGTTGGCACTTAGAGGCTTGTGAATGGAATCTTCTTCCCATTCCATTGTGTAATCAAGTATTGCTATTACTTTTGGGCTTTGGTTCTCTTGAGGATTCTCTTGCTGGTTCTAATAACATTTCAGCTAATTCTCCTGAGTTCTCTAAGCATACCATTATATGATCAGTAAATGATGATGATGATGCCTTCTTAAATAGATACATAGTTATCCTCCTTATTTTAGCTTCCTACCTTATCATTTTGGCTACACTGTAGATTTGGATTCTTTGTTAGCAGCTTTAATATTTAATATCAGTTAAACTAGTTTTACCAATAATATTTTATCAGAATGAGGAGAATGGATTGGGTTTTGGATCAAATGCAGACAGACTGCTTTGGGAACAGAACTAAGTTCCTGTAGTAACTCAGGTGTAATATGACATCTAGGCTCGATGCTTCACTAAACATTTATCAAGTATGTAACATGTACCATGTATCAGGTACTGTACTAGTGACTGAGAATGTGGCCCAAAATGAGACAGACACACCTGCCTTCCCAGAGCTCCCAGCATCAGGATGACCAAGGAAAGAGAAAAGACAAGGCATTTCTAAAAGGTATCTGGACCAAGAATTAGCTGATGTGGTTTTATAGATGGGCAACAAAAAAATTACTGCCAGTCTCAAAACCTGGCAGTATAAATGATAATAACCAAGAAATTGACTGAATTTTTATTAGCTTCTGAAATATTTTACATTCTATTCATCTGAAAAAAGGAGATGAGAGCAATGCCATTAGAATTTTTCATTTGTGAATGCTTTTGAAAACATGGATTCAAGAGAAATTACCAGATATTTTAATTCTCTGCTATCTCACCCCTGATACCAATCAGGCTACCTGTGAAACAATTTGTGATAATTAACATTTGTCTAACGCTTTTCCAGTTTGCGAAGCTGCTTTCCATGCTTTGTGTCCTTTGGTCCCCAAAATAACCTTGGGAGTCCGCAGAGCAGTTTCAGTGAGGTTATCACACTGGATTCTTGAATTCTTATCCCCTATTTCCCTCTGGTCCACAGGTCAGCCAAGCCGGTCATTTTACAGTGCTGCAAACAAAGCATGCTTTCACACTTCCTTGATTTTGCACTTGTGGTTCCCTTATGCCAAGAAAGCAGCCCATCCCTTTCCTTTCTTGTTCAAAGAGTGCCCTATTCATTCTGGGAAATCCTGTGCAGGCAGGGAAAAGCCTTTTTTCCCTAGGGCAGTGAGGAAAGCCCAGCATCTTGGAGTAGAAAGCACCCAGTAATGGTGCCATGTCAGGGTAGACCAAAAGACCAGTAGGGCACAAATTGTCCTCCAGCTGATTTAAGTGTCACTGGAAGCAATGGTCTCCAGGCCTTCGGCCTTCTTAAAGAGTGTAGGAGTTAACACTTTGCAATTAGACAGACCTGAGTTCCAATCCTGGCTGTGTGACTCACTAGCTATGTAACCTTGGGCAAGTCTCTAAACCTAATCCTAAATTCCCCCTCTCTATAGAAAGGATCTAATAACACCCACCTTTTTAATTTTTTTATGTCTTTATTTTATTTTGAGAGACAGAGAGCGAGCGGGGGAGGAGCAGAGAGGGAGACACAGAATTTGAAGCAAGCTCCAGGCTCTGAGCTGTCAACACAGAGCCCGACGTGGGGCTCGAACCTACGGACTGTGAGATCATGACCTGAGCTAAGTCGGACACAACCGACTGAGCCACCCAGGCGCCCCAATACCCACCTTTAAAATGAGGGGAGTGTCAGTAACTAAATGTAAACCACTCATCACGGTTTCTAACATATAATAAGGGATTGCTAAATGGAAGTGATTATTCATTAGTAAGACCACTTCCCTTGTGGCAGAAAAAAGGTACATGTTTATCATCATCATCATCATCATCATCACCACTTCTACTATTGCTATTATTATTTACATTTTCTCTTATTTCTAAAAACCTACCTGCTTTTCCTAGTGACATTTTCCCTGTTCTTTCTTGGAAATGTTATTTCTGCTCAGAGAAGAAAGGGAGGCAGTTTGTTTTGTTATAGGGAAGGGGTACAACAAAGCATGGGGGGCATCAGTCTGGGGGTTGGACAAGTTGGCTCATGAAGAGTCAAGAACAAGAGTCATCCAAGACAAAGTGGATGGGGAAGTGTTATAGAAAAGGGTAACTGCATAGGGAAAGGTCAAAGTCTGAAGAGACTGTGGCTTGCTGGGGGGAGCTTCAGGTGCAGTAGTTCCTCT
This sequence comes from Crocuta crocuta, assembly GCF_008692635.1. Classification (NCBI taxonomy): domain Eukaryota; kingdom Metazoa; phylum Chordata; class Mammalia; order Carnivora; family Hyaenidae; genus Crocuta; species Crocuta crocuta. Next base: position 15,027,078 of record NW_027531893.1, on the reverse strand, counting down.
CAGCTAGTATACAGAGTAGGCAGGATGATGAGTGAAACAGGATGGAGAGGGGAGCAGAGGGCCGAATTCCAGTGGTGTCTACTAGGCAGCCTACACTCTCATAAGCACTTTCCATGCATTAACTTACTTACTCCTCACAATCAGATCCATTTTGCAGATGAATAAATGTAGGCACAGAGAAGTTAGGTAACTTGCCCAAGGTCACACAGCAAGAATATGTCAATCTGTATCCAATGCCCAGGCTCATCACCAGCATACCAGGAAGGCATTGCTTCTTTTTCTCTGTGACAGTCAGGCATGTGTCCCAAAGCCAGAAAAGAAACAGCCCCTTCCAAAGCCATGAGGAAGCAAGGTATCCTTCACCTGCTGAACTCAGCTTGGGCAGAGGGGAAGCTACTCTCTGTGCCACCTCCCAGTGTGCAGAGGTGGGTCTTTAGAAGTTCCCAAACATAAAGCCATTTCCATATAATTATGTCTCCTTGACCTACATGTCATTCGACTGTGTGCATGGACCTGAAGCACAAAAAACAATTTCTCCAGCCAGAGAAAACTACTTCCCGAGGCTCCAGGGTAAATAGACACTGTCTTCTGGGCATGGTCTGCTCCTTGTCCATTCACATCCCCTGACATAAGTGCTGTCATTTCAACCCAGCATCCGCTGGGAGGATGACGGTCCCATGGTGGAACAGAACATCCATCAGGATAGTGGCCTTGGAGAGCGTGCAGCAGAGCTGTGTGCATCAGGAATTTTCCAATGTTCTTGAACATTCAGATCCCATGGAACATTCCTCTGTTAGCCCAAGAGTGGAAAGGGGGACACATGACATGGGGAGATGTTACTTCTCAAGCATTTCTGCTGGCTCCTGTCAAATTCAATCTATGAGGTAGCTACAATACCAACCCATGTTTGAAAGTTCAATGCAGTTTATAAAAGACCCTCTGTTCTTTACTTCCACCCCCCCCCCACCAGGTGTCTGTGGTCTGATACAGAAATAACCACTGTCTTTTAAAAAAAAACAACACATATTTTTAGTTTATTTATTTACTTATTTTGAGACAGAGACAGTGCAAGTGAGGGAGAGCAGAAAGAGAAGGAGAGAGAGAGAATTTCAAGCAGGCTCCACGCTGAGAGCTCATAGCACAGATCCCACGGTGGGGCTCAAACTCACGAAACTGTGAAATCATGACCTGAGCCAAAAACAAGAGTTGGACACTTAGCCAACTGAGCCACCCAGGGACCCCACAACTGTCTTACCTACTAAAACCCATTAAGGCTTAAAGCCCTTCAATGACTCTCCATATCCTCAGAAAAAATTCAACTCAAACACAGCTGCAAAACTGTCTGAATTATTAGAATTGGATGCTACTACTTCTTTACCACTTCTCCAACTAGGCCTCTCTCCCAGCAGGGGCAGGCAGATGACATAAATGAGTGAAGTCTGATAGGGACTGGTTCAGCTGGAGGACACATGCTCCCATGAAAATGTCACCCAGGGTGCCCTCTCCTGATTTTCAAAAGAAGCTCACATGTTCCACTGGCCATGAAATGTAGATATGACATACTGATTCAGAAATCCTAAAGACACATCTGCAGCCTGGAATCTACCCCCCAAGCCTCTGGTGTGTGACCTCCATTCCCTGCTGAACTTTCAGCTGCTCCACCAGTCATTCTCTTTTTCCTGTCTCTTGACCTTTGCACATTCTGTTCCCTCTTACTGGCATACCTGCCCCCACTCAACTGGTTCCTAACTTCCATGTCACTCCATGCACATGCCACTTCCTCCAAGAAGCCTTCCATGATTCTCTAGGTTAGACGGTTACTTACTCTTAAGTGCTCCCATTGTATGCTGTCTTCTGCTGTTGTGGAGCTTCCTTCTGGGTATCTACCTGGCTTCTGCCAGGCTAGAAGTTCCAGGAAGGAAGAAACGATTTTTTCTATTTTACTATGACATCCACGGCTGTGGTAAGGTGCCTGAACACAGCAGGGAATCAGTGTCTGTGATAGAAGGAAGGGGAGGAGGCTGGCCTGCATTGTCTGAGATAATGCAAAATCCTTCTCACTCCAGAATCTCTTGGGTTAGGCTATGATCAACAAAAGTAGTAGTTGTTGAGCACTCACTATATACTAGGTATTCTTCTAAGCATTTGATGTAGTTCCCACAAGAACCCTATGAGACAGGTATTACTATCCCCTTTTTACAGATAAGGAACATTAAGGCACAAGAGTATTTAAGAAACTTAGGATCAGAAAGCAAGGAACTGGCAAACTTAGGGTCCAAGCCCATGAAGCCTGGTTTCAGAACCAGTGCTCTTAACCTCTCCACTTTTCAACAAGGGAAAGGGCCAGTGCTCTACAGAAGAAACTATCTATCCCACTCAGTGGATAAATGAATAATATTTTGAGTACCTACTACATGTAAGGCATGGTATAAATGGTCAGTCTTCTATGGGAAATGTACTGTCTACCTTGCAGAGATGAGAAAACTGAGTTAAGTGTCATGCTCAGGCAAGGTAGGGACCTCAAATCCATCATTCATCATGGGAGGTAAGAGAAATTAAGTTCCCAAGAAGCTACCTAGAGAAACTGAGTTATACAGAAGAAAGGGATACAATCAAGTTATCATGCGTGTAATGGAATACCACAAAAGTGACAGCAAGCAGATAAATGTTTCAAAGAGAATGCCATGGGGAATCCATCCACCCGTCCATCCATCCATCTGTCACTCTTATTCCACAAATGTTGATGGAGTACATACTCTCTGACTGCCCTGCAAATCCTCCAGGTTCAGAGAAAAAAGTCCCTGCTTTCAGGGGCTCTAAGTGAATGGGTAATAAAGATTTTGAAGAAGATCATTACAAAAAATGTGTTAAATACTCTAGCCAATGAGATGCTTGACTCAGCACATTGAGATCAGGGAAGGCTTTAAAAATAAAAAATCTACCACCCAAAGAGCTATAGACAAGGAAGGCGTTCCAGGCAGGAGAAACAGCCCATGCAGTGCTATGAAGGAAAGAAAGAATGCTGTGCTTTTAGGCAACAGCTCGTAAAGTGAAGAGCAAGGTGCATTTGCATGGGTTACTGAAGGGAGCTGATGTTGTGAGAGGTATCTGGTTGGTCATGCAAAGATCCTGGATTTTGGTTATAGAGCAGAGGTCTCAAACTAGCTACCCACAGGCGTGCATGCGTGCGTGCGTGCGTGCGTATGTGTGTGTGTGTTTGCAAGCCTCTCCTAAAGCACTGGAAGACCTGGCCAGTTGGCTGTCATTCCCTCATAGGAAACCACCAGGAAGAACTAAATAGTGGCTGCTCTCTTGAAGGAGGGCATGAACTGTTCAGTTCATTAAAGGCCCCTGCGTGCCCACCTCACATTTTGACATTACCTACCTGGCCCTGTTGCCATTTGAATTTTCAAACCTTAGCATAGTGCCACTGACAGGAGCAGCAAGTTTGGAATGATTCCTCATGCTGCCTTGGTATGATTTATTCAGTAAGTTCTAAGCACCTTGAGCCCAGGGAATGGGTCCTGTACTTCCAAGAGCCTATTCCAGGCCTGGCACATAGTTGGGCATCACTAAATTTATGTTGAATGAAATTGGATTCACGTGGAAGATTCTGGCACAAAACGTCTTCAGAGAAGAATAATAGTCTCAAAAAGATCTTTCTCTCACAATGAACACTAAATTAATTTCCAGTTGCCCTTGACCGTATCACCTGACTCATCTTCTGCAGTAAACCCTTGGTAAGCTCCTAGTCTATTCAAAACTGTTAACCAGCACTTCAGTGTGTCTGTGATGTTGTGTTAGTCTATATTTGTAGTTAGTCATTCATTCAACAGGTTTTTATTAAGCAGCAACTGCATGTCAGAAACTGTGTAAGAGGTTGGAAATGTATTAGCAATAATAAGCAAAGTAGACACACTTCCTGCCCTTCTAGAATCTTAACCCCTCTCACAGTAACGATGGTAAAATTTATATAGCATGCATGGTACAAGGCACCTGTTCTAGGCATCTTCCCCATATTTATTTATTTAATGCTCATAGAAGCCTGTGATAGGTGCCAAATCATCATCCTTTTTATAGATAAGTAAACTGAGGGACACTATTAAGTAAATTGCCCAGGACAACACAGCTAAAAAGTGGCAAAGTCAGGTTGGAACTCTAGCAGTCTCATTCTGGAATCTGTTCTCTATGCCCTTGTCTTTCTGGAATAACACTGGGAGCCCCTAAAATGCCTCTTGAATCAGCAAAGCAGCAGACATTAAAGTTGTGGTCAGCTCCAGTAATGTTTCTAGCAATGGAACCATAGGTAGAGAGATGAATCACAGCAACATGTTCTGAAAGTAGTGAATGCTCAGGTTTTTCCTGATGTCATGTTACTGCTTTTCCTTTTAAGTTGGAGACCCGTGATACAGACCTAATACTGAAAAGCAGCTGGAGGTACAAAGTCACCAGCTAATTGTTGCCATTTATACACAGTCTTAGTTAGCTTCAGGGCAACCAGCTGTCCCTAAGAAGTGGCTCCTGAGAAGAGAAGCCTTCAGGCTAGAAAGACAGCAATGGGTCACTGGCTGAAGAATTATTTCTTTAATTTATCTGTCACATCTATTAGATTCCTAGTTCTTGACTGTGCCACCCAGAGGTCTGCCTCCCTAGCTCATGCCAGTCCTGGATATTGGCGTGCCCGGTCTCCCTGGTCTCCTCCTTCACACCTCTGTGTAGCCTTCCCTGGCCCCACTGGGGGGGTCTTGTTGCTCCTCTCTCCCTGCAGACCTGAGAAAATTCCTGGGGCAGCCTGAGTCACACCTGCTGCTTGGTCATGCAAACTCTTTGCCTTTCTGCCTCTGTTGCTAGCAGACAGAGATCTACCTCCCCTCATCAGCAGCCTCAGCACTGTGAATGGCACATAGCACATGCCCAGCACGTGCTTTTTGAGTGCAAGAAGGCCCAAAGAATTGTGTGACTTACCCAAGGCCATAGAGCTAGAAAGTAGAAGAACAGAATTCTACTTGGTCAATATAGACTGTAAGCTCTGTGTGGATTTGATCTGCTTGTGTGTTTCCACATCACTGCATCACCCATGTCTGACACAGAGCCTAGTAATGGTGGACAACTCAGTACATGTTTGTTGAATGAATAAGTGAGCGCCAACTTCATTTAATTCTTCCTTTTTCCTTGCTTGCATGGAAGAAGACGGGGAACAGAAAATGAAGGCTTTGTGTGGACTGCGTTTTGTATACACAATTGATAAGCTATTTGCCCAAAGCTAAAAATACCTACCCCTGGCAGCCACTGGGAGGCAGATGGATGGTGCTTAGCACAAGATGTTTAATCAAACAGTGACAACCCGAGCAGAGCCACAATTAGCCTCTGACACCCCAGTGAACTCTAGATGAAGAGCCCAGAAGCCTCTGACTTCCTGTTGGTCCTCTGGCACCTACTGACCATCACCCTGGACCCACAAAACAGCACAAGCAAATGAGCATCCTGTGTGCAAGGCAGTCACCAGCTGGAAGTCAGGGGATGGGCAATGTAGGCTGAAACTGAGCACTAGGGACAAATACAAGGGAGGATTAGCCAATGGGGAGCATCATTCTATATTGGAAAGGGCAATGGAGAGTACCAGCTGATACACACAATTAAAAAAAAAAGACAAGAAAGAAAAAGAATGAACTGGCCTATTTCTATATAATGGTGAGTTCACTAGTGCTAATTACAGAAGCATCTGGACAAGCACATGCATCAAATGGGCTCTAAGTCTAATAAAGTGTTTTTGAATCCTGAGTCCAACACACACTTGATGTCTGATAGGGCCAGTTTCTTAACCAACTGAGACTCAGTGTTTTCATCCCTATAACGGGGATATTAATAGCACAGATCTCCTAATGTCATGTGAGGATTCAATTTAATATAAGTAAAACTTTTAACAAGTGAACCACATGGAGTAAATGCTTAATAAAGGGAACTGTTATTAACACATGCATTAGTTATTACTAAATCTGCTCAGCTCTAATATAAAAGGTATCCAAAAACAGGAGAATTTAAAGAGGCATTTGATTCCTCAACAGCCAATTTCTTAACCTTTCAGTCTTTCTTATCTATGATAAAGGGATGAAAAGAGTACCTAGTTTATCTGTAAGGATTAATTAAATGCTGGATATTTTAATATTAGAGACTATAATATTAGATAACATTTGATATTACAGATCTGAAACGTGCTTCGCATATAAGAAGGGATGGGTTTTAGGGCCTGACACACAGTAAGCATTCATAACTGTCAGGGGCCCGAAAAGATGGTGGTGAGTCTCTGTCTCATGCCTCTTTGCCTTTGCACATGGCAGTTCACCTTCCCTGAAGAGTCCTTCCTTGTCTTGTGTGCCCATCAAACTGCCACTCACCTTCACCATATCTGAGCTATGATACTATCTTTATTATTATTGTTTTATTGGTAACTGGCTCATTTTGCAGATCTGGAAGCTGAGGCCCTGAGAAGGGAAATGGCTTGTCCATGGGAACACATGGGTCTATGTCAGAACCTAATTGAAGCCTGAGGCATCTCCCAACAAAACTAGGATGCTTGGGCATGCTTTCCCCCAATCTTAATGAAATATAACTGACCTACATTGCAGTACAAGTTTAAAGTGTAGAGCATAATGGTTTGGCTTACATAGATTATGAAATCATGGCCACAAGAAGCTTAGCATCCATCACCTCAAACAGCTACAAGAAAAAGAGAAAGCAAAAAGACAAAAGGATTTTTTTTCTTATGATGAGAACTCTTAGGGTTTACTCTGCATTAACAGCTTGCACAGGTATCTCAGACAGCAGTATTAAGAACAATTTCATTGACGGAGTATAAGGAGTCAGAGATCTTTTCTAGAGCCAGTTCTCCCACCCTCATGAAATACAGCAGGAGAATCCCTTGCCTAGACTTGCCAGTGCTTCTTCCTCCATGTCAAGCCTTCGCCTGGTTCAGATAATCCCCTTCACAGGACTAGTCATCACACTCACACATACTAACTAACTGTAGCCACTTACTGTGTGCTCTGCCCATGCCAGTCTCTGTGCCAAGAGCTTTATGCATGCGATGACCTCTGATCCCCCAACAACCTTCTGGGAAACACATGTCACTGGTTCTCCCACTTTACTGAAGAGGATGCTGAAGCTTCTAGTATTACTTGTCCAAGAATGCCAGCTAACAAGGGGGATCTGGGTACTAACCCAGTTCCTCCATACATGCCTGTCATTTTAAGGAAACTATCCCTTCTGGTAACCCTTACATTCTATGTTTCCTGGAGAGATAGCTCAAGTTCTGCTCCTATCTGTGTCTGTGACAAACTCTTGGAGCCATTTAAAAAAAAACAGCTGCATCCATCTCTTGACCCAGGATGGGACACTGAGTGCTTTCAAAATACTTCTTCGACTTGCCAGCTGTGCCTACCTTGGGCAGGTGGCTAACCCTCTCTATATCAGTTTCCTTGTTTGTAAAATGGAGACCAGAGACTACATTCTCCTTGTACTGTTTTGCCCTTTTATCTTTCTTTAAATAAACTCATTTTCTTAATAAGCTGAACTTATTTTTATAAGCAGGTTTTTATCACTACCTTAAATGGAAAAATAACATTCCTCTAATTCCATTTAAACTAAACACATAACTTTTAAAGTAAAATTATTCATCAGTGAATCACATAAAATCACCTCATCTCTCCAGAGCCAGCAGGCTCATAGTAGGTACTCAATTTATAGTAGTCATAAGAAAATAAATTTTGGTACCAAGAAGTGTGGTCTGGAAACTTTTGAGTCTACTGGCCAACTTGAGACCTACAGTTGTCATGGTTACCCCAAGACACTGCTCCTGGTCAAAAAGTCAGAACGAATTTTGCAGTCAAGAGAAGGCCAATTGATTGGCCCAGATGGATAGGATAACCAGCCCAGGTACTAATTCACTTCTCCCACTGTCTTGAGTCAGACTGCCCTGGCAACCATTTTAGCTCTTGCCGACTATTCATCTGCACGGGTCAGCCTTACTAGATCTCAACTAGCTCCGGCCCACAATGGAAACCACTGCTTTGTTAGGGTCTAGGAAAAGCCAGGAAGACTGCATTGTGTATCCAGGGCTCAAACTCTCAGGGCAAATCCACAACACTGGTTCCACCACCACAAATATCACTAATCCACCACAGCTCTACTTAACTCAGGCATACTTTTAGAATACTTTTCAACGGGAACATGGGAGCACTACCAATAGGCTGAAGATGAATTGTGTTTTGCCATTCCTGTCTCAGGCTGTGCAATCATGCTTCAGATGAGACAGAAAGACAGAAAAGACAGAAAGACAGAAAATACTACCCCTAGCTTTGAAAAGAATCCACTCTAGTGCTAAATGTGGTGACAAATAGAGGTCTCCACAAAAAAAATAGAGAAAGACAGAAAATACTACCCCTAGCTTTGAAAAGAATCCACTCTAGTGCTAAATGTGGTGACAAATAGAGGTCTCCACAAAAAAAATAGAGAAGAACATGATAGTAAAGCTAGAAAGAATATTAAAGAGCTATGAAAATAAAAACTAAAATTTTAAAAAACAAAGGCTATTTCAGAGACAGCAAGAGACAACTGTCTCATTGTGTAATAATGGCCAACATTTCTCTCCACCAAGGAGAGAGGAACAAAGTGGGGAGTAGCCAGTGGAATACCACTGCAGCAAGAGAGATTAAGTTAGAGGCAATAAAGACTTTCAGGATAGGGTGACAGGATTGTTAGTGCCTGGAATTATACTTAAAGGGACCCTAGAATCTTCTCTGGGATTCCTGGAGAGCTCAGACTCTCTCTGACTCATCTCTGCTTCGAGCACAGTGTCTGGCCTCTAGTTCAATAATTGTCTGCTGAACTGCACTTGCCAGGTGCAAAAAGTAACAATACGTAACATTTACTGAGGGCTCATTATGTGCCAAAAAGCATGCTAAGCATTACACACATGATATTTCATGTATCTTTCTAACAACCAATGGGGGTACATTTATTATGATGCCCATTTCACAGATGTAGGAACTGGGGCTCAGAGAGATTAACACTACCCTTCAAAATCTCTTCCAACTAGGATAGGTTCTTATGTACCTGAGGTTCAGCCTGCAAAGAACAACAACAACAACAACCCCAAATGGCTCTTTAGAGGCCTCCTGGGAATTTGGAAGCCATCTTGCAAGGATTGCCTTTCCCATGGGGTGAGGGTAGGGACCCATTGCCTGTCCTCACTAGTCCACAGTCAGTTTTGTGCCCCTAATAACCAAATGCAAGAAAGACATTTGCATTCCCAAGCTTCTGCCTGGGGCAAGAGGAACAATGAGGAAACAGGGATGGCCACTGGACAGCTAGTAGTGCCAGAGGATGGAACAGCTGCCCTCTGGAAATCCTTCCCTGCTTCTCTCCTAGGAGCCCTCAGGGCAGAATCACCTGAAGACACTCTAGGACCATCCATGGAGGCCCAAAAGACTGAACACCACAAGTCTTGTCACCATCATGACATTCCCTCTTCCTCCCTCCACTCCAAGATCCAGAGTAGAACAGGTAACAGTGAGGAAGATGACGATCTCCAAGAGGCAATTCCCATCACACAATTCACTCTCCACTCCCCAGCTGATCTAAACAAGGGCAGTGCCAACTTCTTGCCTGGGAGGCTTAACCATTGCTTCTCCTAACAATCTGTCCTTGGGGCATCTCCCAGGAACAGCTAAAATAACACCATTTCAATTGCTTGACATGTTAGAGGTCCTTGCACTTGTGGAGGACATGAGGGCTAAGGCTAACTCTTCCAGTGCAAAAGACAGACAACTTTAAGGAGGAGAGATGCATTTAAGTCACCAAGGATGGTGAAATTCACAAGAACATAATTTAGGATGCAGAGAAATTTCTGTCCTTTTCTGAAGACCTGTATGAACTGAGCAACTGTGGTATCAGTGGCCTGCTTTTGTTCACATAACAGCCATTATAATCAAAAAGTTCCTCTTGGTGTCTAATCTAAATCCTTTTGTAGTTTCAGCTTGAGTTCTTTCCCTTTTCACAAATTTTCTCAGCTGTCTTTAGGAAGAAAGAGAAAAATGGAAAGAGGGAGGAAGAAGGAAAAAATGTGATACCCTTTAAACCAGCACTTCTACTTTTGTGAATTTATTCTACAGATATATAAAAAGATGCTTAATGAAGTTCTATAGTAGCCCCCCAAAAAATAAAATAAATAATGTCCAGTCATAGGTGAATATTTCATAAATATTATTGACATATGGGGTGAAAATCCATGATTTATTTCTAACTAAAAAAAAATCAATTTGCACAACAGTTTTATTGTATGTTCTCCTTGTGTGGCAGTAATTATTATTAATTACATTTATAATTTATAATAACTGTTGTCACTTGGGGCTCCATTGAGCTGGACATCAAAGGTGGCTCACTCCAATGGCTGACAATTAATATCGGATTCGGCTATGCAATCACCTGGGGCTTTCAACCAGAATCTGTACATGACCTTTCCATCTGACTTGGGCTTCTCACAGCTGGGTTCCAAAATGGAACACTCCAAGAGCACATATTCAGAAGGCCCACCTATAACCTGTACATACAAGATCACCCCTGCTATAGCCTATTAGTCAAAAGTATACCAGAGAACCAGCTCCAATTCAAGTGGAGGAGACTACCCAAAGGCATGAATATCCAGACATGTGGTTCATCAAGGGCCATCTATGAGACTAGGCACCACAATATCTTTGGAATATGGGATTTGGGCAGACTTTAACATTCTGATGTCTAATGTAGTAGTTAAATATGTAAACTGGGAGGCAAAAAGCCTGGTTTAACGTCCTGGATTACCACGTGCTTGCTGTGTAACCTCAAACAAGTTACTTAACCTTTCTGAACCTTGATGCTCTCAAATCATAGTTCCAACCTCGTAGGTGATTGTGAAGATTTAATGAAATATGGTGTGTAAGATGCTTACAAGTAAATGCTCAATAAAAATGAGCTAATAATAATATAATTACATGCCAATTCAATGTTTACGTTTTTTACAAATATCTGTTTTACTTTTGTAATTGAAAAAACTAATTTTCAAAGACCAAAAACAGAAAAAAAGGAAATCTAGCAGAACTGAGAGAGATAAACTCAAAACTCCTAGTCAATGCTCTGTTCCAGCTACTTCTTCCAAGGAACCTGCAGGAACCTTATAGTCCTCACAGACACAGAAAATAACCTCTGGAAAACTCTGCCCCTTTCCCTCTGCACCAGGAGACCATCCGGTGGTGAGGTCTGAAAGCCAACCCCATGTTGTTCTTTCAGCCACTCCCCAAATCCTCTCAAGTTTGAGCACAGTAAGCTTCAAAGTACAGGAAATGAATTCCCCCCAGAATATAACCAAGAAGCTTTGTAATCACAAAACATGGGCTTTCTATTACCCAGGAGCTTAAACCTGTCCTGTGACACCATTGACAGAAAGGATTTGCTTTTCTGAAGCATTGACATTTTGATTGTGAAGTTCACTGGGGCTTGCTTTTAGGTTTCCACAACAACAGTCTTGGGCTGGTTAGTTTGAGAGAAAAGCTGAGAAATATAATTTCAGGAGGTGATGACTTGGGTTTCTTTGGTTGTTTTGTCTGTTTGTCTGTTTCACCTATTTTAAGGACACACAGACCCTGTCAACACCACTCCTTTTCTTTAGGGGAACATGTGCCACCATGGAAATGAAGGGATTTCTTTATGTGAGTAATTACAGCAAATGTCAAACCTTAAGAGTTGAAAACTCTGCCTTCTCATTTCTTTTTCAGAAAATCAATACACAGGCATCGTTCCATTCCCCTCCAGGTTTCTGTGGCTCACACATGTTTTCTTATCCCAAGGATCCCCTAAGTGTGCTTGATGTTGCCTTGGGGGCAAATCTATCTGTACAAAAGAAATGGGAGACTCAGTGTCTGTGAGTTAGTTTCCCAAGAGAGGCAATTACTAGAAACTTAAGGAAATGTCAAATATGAATACCTAGCAATTTCGTTTGGAGTCAATGACTTGCCTGACTTAAAGCATTAATTAGATGGGGCTGAAATATTTTAAAGAGCTTGGATGTGGAGAATTTTTAGCACCACACTTCAAAAAGCATTCAACAGGGGAGTAAGACAGTGATGAAGAGTCACTCCCTGCAGAATATACAAAGTATTTTTCCCCCTGGGAGAAAATTCTGGGAGACCCCAGCATTTATGCATTCCTGCCTCCTTGTAGGCTGGCAGGTGAGGCAGGAACATGGGAGAGAAATGACAGCACCTTTCTAAGTCAGGGGCAACCCAGGACACAGGAATCACTTTCCTCCAGCTGAGAACCCTTTTCTGTGACGAAAAATAAACACAGAACTTGATATGCCGTAAGTCAGACAGAACTAGAGTCATTTTCTGGGTCCCTCACTTACCCAGATTGTGGCTTTGGGCAAATTACCTAACGACCCAATCCTCAGTTTTCTCAAATAGGGATAATAATAGGACGGTTAAGAGGCCTTCTTTCTGTTCCATGAATACCATGCTCACTACCAACTCAGGGCCTTTGCACATGGCATTTCCACTGCCTAAAATTCTTTTCCCACAAATCTTTTCATGGCAGATATCCTTCTTTTCATCCTTAATTAAACTCAAATGTCACTTCCTAACCTAAAAAATAATCTCCCATCAATTTATCTCATCTCTGGGTTTTATTCTGGATAGTATGTTGTCTGAAATTCTCTTGTACATTTTTATATTTATTTATTGTCTGTCTTCCTCACCATACAATAAGCCCAATGATAAATGGGAACTTATGAATTTTGTTAACCCCTGCATCTCCGATATCTCATACAAAACCTGGCCCATAGGAAATGCTCTGCTAACATTAACTCTCAGTTAATAGCAAACATCCACTGAAAACTTTACCACATGCCAGGCACTGTTCTAATCAGTTTATAAAAATTATTTCACTGGATTCTCAAAACAACCCTTCTTATTAACCCCATTTTATAAGTAAGGAAACTGAAACACAGAGAGATTGACTAAATCTGCCCAAAGGCAAAAAGCCAATAAGCAGTAGAGCCAGGACTAAACTCCAGCAGCCCAGCCCCAGACACCACACATTTAATCCAGAGTCCTGATGCTCTTGTCTTTGATAGGTAACCATCAGACCTGATTCTACAGCTTGAATTTATGAAGCTCAGACTGTATATGATTAGATCAAAGTAGCCAGACTTTTGACCCACACCTTCCCCCAAATCATTCTATGTGTGTTCACCAGTCCCTCTTGGATTACTCTGTGTTCTCATTTAACTCTTTAGTACTTAGCTACTTGTCTGTTTTTCTATACTTTCTAGGTGGAGACTCTGAATGTGTGCAATACCAATTTGTTTCTACCATTGGCTCGTGCACACAGAAGGTAGATGCTAAATACTTTTTTAAAAGATTTCTAAATAAATAAAACATTTTGGAACGTTTTTCAACAGAACACAGCAAGAGTATTTAATAAAAGAGAGCTCTTGGGGCGCCTGGATGGCTCAGTCAGTTCAGCATACAACTCTTGCATTCACCTTAGGTCATGATCCCAGGGTCATGGGATCAAGCCCCTATGTGGCTCCATGGTGAGCATGGATATTAAGATATTAATTAAGCTATTCTCTCTCTCTCTCTCACCCCCCACCCTTGCCCCCTCCTCAACTTGCTTTCTCTCTATAATAAAAATAAAATGTGCATGCTATTAAAAAAAAGAGCAAAATGTATATGAAGCAAGTAGAAAATTAATATAAGCATTCCTTGCCTTAATAAACCCAACTCTTAATGCTTTCACCATCTCAGGGCCTTTGCATATGCTCTTTCCCTTGCTTGAAACACTTCCTACTCTCACCCTTTTTACCTATTCATTTCCTACTGGTTCTCCAAATTTCAGCTTAAACATAACTTCCTCAGCAAAGCTTTTATTGATCACTCATAGCGCTTATAGCTTCATAGCACTTATAGCTTCCAGTTACATATTTTGTGCTATGGCTCTTCAGGTGACTTATTTTTTCCTCAAAGATTCTAAGCTCCATGAAGGCAAGACCATCCACGTCTATTTTGTTCAACATCTCCTGCCAGGGCATAGCTCAGAACCAATGCACAAAAACACTGCTGAATGCATGAATAAACTTGAAATTTCAGGTTTACAAATACAAAGAACTTTGCTTTAATGGGACTTCTATTCTTAGGCAGTGACTTCAAACAGAATTTACTCATTATTTTTTCCTTTTGCATACAGTGTAATATACCTGCTTAGTACCCCCACCCCTATCTGGATTATTCATACTGCAGAGTGGTTTAGAGCATGGGGGTTGCTCCTGGGTTTGAATCCTGGCTAATCAATATCAACACCTTAACTCTTCACTGCTTCAAAATATTATTTCAAAGTGCTTTGAAGAAGAGCAAGAATAGCACAAACTTAAAAACAAAAACAACAGTAGGAAATTCGGAGAGGATACGGAGCAACTGAAACTCTCATGCTCTGCTGTTGGGAATGTAAATTAGTAGAACCACTTTAGAGAACAATTCAACTGTATGTGGTAAAAATAAAAATGCACGTACTCTAGAGCATAATAAATACACTTCTACATATACACTACCCAAGAGAAACTCTCACATATCAAGTTGTTAACTATGGCAGTTTTTAATAGCAAAATCTTGGGACCAATTTAAGTGTACAGTGTTTCATTTTTTAATTTTTTTAATGGAGACACCAAATCTGAAGCAGGCTCCAGGCTTTGGGCTGTCAGCACAGAGCCCGATGTGGCACTAGAACTCAAGAACTGCAAGACCATGGCCTGAGCTGAAGTCAGAGGCTTAACCAGCTGAGCCACCCAGTTGTCCCTAAATGTACACTGTTTTATACATGCATGCACACACATACACGTATGTCTATATGTGTATACAGACACGTATTATGTAGATGTACATTTGTGTACATGCCTATTATACAGAAATATATATAGACATGTGTCTATATGTACAGATTTGGCTCTCTGTATGTATACATGAATAAATTACAGTAATTTTATATAACAGAATCCTATATAATCATTAAAATGAGTGAATGAGAGCTACACGTGTCAACAATATGGTCTCAAAAACATAATGTTGAGTGGAAACAGCATCATATAGAATGGATGGTCCACTCTAAAGGAAAGTTAGAGTATGCAAATGTGGCCCTGAAGATTACAGCATGGTGTTTGCCTCTAGGGAGAGAAAGAAGGAGGGCAGGGAAAAAATGGGCCTGGGACAATTTCAAAAAGGACTTCAATTTTATCTACAGTGTCAGTTCTTTTTTTTTTTTTAAGAACTGAAACAAATATTTTTTGGTATAATTTATTGTCAAAATGGCTTACATATAATACCCAGTGCTCATCCCAGCAAGTACCCATCACCCATTTTCCCCTCTTCCCCACCCCCCATCCAACCTCAGTTTGTTCTCTGTATTTAAGAGTCTCTTGTGGTTTGCCTCCCTCCCTCTCTGCAACTATTTTTTTCCCTTCCTTTGCCCCACGGTCTTTTGTTAAGTTTCTTAAGATCCACATATAAGTGAAAATGTATGATATCTGTCCTCTGACTTACTTCACTCTGCATAATACCTTCCAGTTCCATCCACATTGCTGCAAATGGCATGATTTCACTCTTGAAACAAATATGTTAAAATGTTAATATTTGTTTAATGGGAGTAAAGAGTGCACCAGGATATATATACTATAAGCCAATTTTACAAGTGAACTATTGTACAAAATTTTAAAAAGTAAGATTGAGAGAGATTCAAATGCCAACTCTGCCACCAGACTTCAGAAAAGAGACAAATTCTGATACTCCTGTTTTCAAAATAGAATAGTGTTGACTGTAAAAAGTAATGAGACTAAATGTGCAAAATGACTTGTAGATATTATCCACTGGAATATCATTTTATAATGAGTCCCTAACAACTTTACAGATGTGTCTTATTCAGACAGACATTTTTTTTAATTGATCAGAAATTTTATGCATTCATTTCCAGGGGCACCTGGCTGGCTCAGTTGGAGGAGCATGTGTCTCTTGATCTCAAGACATTTACATTAGCCTATGGTTAGGCAAAATCATCTAACACAAAGCCTTTTTGAATACTATATTGAAAGTGAGAAACAGAATGGTTGTACAGGTACAGATGGTTATAAGTGTTGTCAGTTTTAAGAGCTAGCGATCACGTGACTGACTGGGAATTCTGACTTATTGTTGTTGCCCAACAAAACAAGAGAGTCTCATACCACATATCACTAACACAGGAAAAGATACAAATTCAAAATCCCAAGTACAATTTCTACTGAATGCCTATAGCTTTTGTACCATAGTAAAGTCAGAAAATCATACGTTGAACCATCATACATCAGAGGCCACCTATACCCACTCTAAAAATAAATATAATTTAACTTTAATCTGAAGGTCATGATCTTCTCAGCTCCTTCAATATTAAATCTACATTAAAAGGAAAAGTCCTAAAATCCAGGTTCCAAAAAAGGTTCTTAAGAGGTCAGTCTCCTACCTGAATACGTGAATCTGGGAACACCCCATATTTTCCTGCATGTGGGAGGACAAAAGAAAAAGCATGGGATTTTGGATGAGGGGATCTAGGTCTGGTTCCTGTCACTAGCACTTACTGTGTGACTTTAAGTGAGTTCCTTAAGCCTCTAGGCCCCAGCTTCATTTCTGAAGTGAGGACAATGACCGTACCACCTCCAATGATTGTGAGGAATAGTTTCTTTATTCCAACAATATTAAATTATGCATATATAATTTTGTCAAAATAGTATCCAGATGGCTGTATAAGCTACAATTTGTATTGTAGAGACTGTCCCTCAAAAGCATTGGTTCAGTCCCTTAGGCTTCCATCGAAGTGCCCATAAACACATGCCTAGGGTCCTGTATTAGCGAATAAAGTCATCTCACTTCAGAGATAAACCAGATTCTCTTCTCTCCACAGCCAATATCTTGACAGTGATCATCCTCTCTCAGCTGGTAGCTAGAAGGCAGAAGTCCTCCTACAACTATCTCTTGGCACTTGCTGCTGCTGACATCTTAGTCCTCTTTTTCATTGTGTTTGTGGACTTCCTGTTGGAAGACTTCATCTTAAACATGCAGATGCCTCAGGTGCCCAATAAGATCATAGAAGTTCTGGAATTTTCATCCATCCACACCTCTATTTGGATTACTGTTCCATTAACCATTGACCGGTATATCGCCGTCTGCCACCCACTCAAGTACCACACAGTCTCCTACCCAGCCCGCACCCGAAAAGTCATTGTTAGTGTTTACATCACCTGCTTCCTGACTAGCATCCCCTACTACTGGTGGCCCAACATCTGGACTGAAGACTACATCAGCACCTCCATGCATCATGTCCTTATCTGGATTCACTGCTTCACTGTGTACTTGGTGCCCTGCTCCATCTTCTTCATCTTGAACTCAATAATTGTGTACAAGCTCAGGAGGAAAAGCAATTTTCGCCTCCGTGGCTACTCCACAGGGAAAACCACTGCCATCTTGTTTACCATTACCTCCATCTTTGCCACACTCTGGGCCCCCCGCATCATCATGATTCTCTACCACCTCTATGGGGCACCTATCCAAAACCGCTGGCTGGTGCACATCATGTCCGACATTGCCAACATGCTGGCCCTTCTGAACACAGCCATCAACTTCTTCCTCTACTGCTTCATCAGCAAGAGGTTCCGCACTATGGCAGCCGCCACGCTCAAGGCCTTCTTCAAGTGCCAGAAGCAACCTGTACAGTTCTATACCAACCATAACTTTTCCATAACAAGTAGTCCCTGGATCTCACCAGCCAACTCACACTGTATCAAGATGCTGGTGTACCAGTATGACAAAAATGGAAAACCTATAAAAGTATCCCCATGATCTCACAGGTTTGGCAACTAGTGCCTCTGTCTAATCTATTTCCAGATGGGAGGGTAGCCCACTTAAAAGGGCTAACCTGATTTCCTATCTCCACAGACTGAGCAACTCTCAGACTGGTTGATGAGAAAAGATGGAAGAGAAGAAAGAAAAGCATCAGTCTTGTTTTCATTTGTGCATTTATTTTCACAATGTCCCTTGACAGCAGAATTCCTACCAGTCTGAAGATGTCTTTGGAGGTTGTGTCATCATCCTGTGGTCAGTGACGACATACAGTAAAGAAACAGTCTGTGACTTTGCCTTGGCACCATCCAGTCATTGGGAACCTCTCATTTATGTGACACACCAAGCCCCAGGAGCAGGTAGCTGAGTCTACACTCTTCCTCTAAGAGCTGAGGTCAATCATCGCTTCCCTGTGCCATCCCCAGCAGCTAACAATGCTGACCACTGGGATTTGGGATTTTTCCAAGGTGCCCTTTGTCCTAGAGAAGGCTGTGGTCTTGAAGTGGCCCTGGAACCCTAAGGTACAGAATGACACTGTTGGGACAAGCAAGTATTAATCCCATCCAAACTCTGGCCAGAGCTTCTTTGGAAAGGCTCCAAACCAACACAACTATGACCCTCAGACCTGGGTCTAATGCAGGCTTTCTATTTGTCATTATGTATAGATTTTGTCTATCTCCTCCAAAACAAAGACCCCTGCCTGGTGTGTGGGGGGAAAGGAGGATCTCTTGAGCCCAGAAAAACAAAAAAAATAAGCCCACTCTTGCCATTGTTTTGATCCATCCCATGTCAGCTGTGTATGATCCCTTTATTCAAAATAGCTTCTTACTGCGGTGCCACTCAAGCTTCCTGGAGAAGCCTTTTACATGTAGAGTTGACAACCCTGCCTCCTTGCTTGCTGAAGCCCTCACCAAATTGTTTTATCTGAACTGACTTCCAAACTGGACTTAATTTTCAAGGGTCAGGAACTGTAGCTCTGCAGGTATGAAGAGAAGCATTCTCAGCTCTGCCCCACAGTCCAGCTGATATTATACTATTCAGCCACAAACGCAGATACAATTCACATGGAAAGGTGCCCATGTTGTCTGCTTGTCTGCCCTTTGATGCATATGGCTAAAAAGGGTGGTACCAGTTTTCAGGGAGCTATTTAATTCAGATCCTTTGCAAAATGATAAAATATGAATTTACTTAGCTGTTCTCCCTTTGTCCAAGGCAAGAACAGCTCTCTGACGTAATTAACAGGGGCTTCCCTGGGATTTGCTACTCGTGTGTGTACACACACATGCACACACATGTGATTATATTAGGCTTCTATGTATCCAGTAATGTATTTTAAAAGGGAAGCCCATGCTGGAGTTCCACTTATTTAGTCTTTTTAAAATTTCTCTTCCAAGCTCCCAGTATTTGAAATTATCCCTGTTCTGGAAGAAATCTCCCAAAATGATTTTGGAATTGTACGATATTTTTGGTGAGCAAACAAAAAGCAAACAGTCCTCCTGGAACACTTGGTTCCTCAGGCTGGATTACTACATTTTTAGTTCTAAATTGGAAGACATGTCTACCCTTTTAAAGCAAATTTGCAATAAATGAGTTTAGTAGCAAAGGCCCCAGTGCAACACAAGCCCTAAACTTTAGTCAATGCCCTCAATACTAACTCAATATAATTTTAGATCATGATAGTCCTGATGATTCTAATTCCTACTCCTTTTAAATGATTGCAGTAGAGTCTCATCTTACCCAAAGATTAGATTCTAAAGTCAGTGCAGAAGAAAAAAATCTAGCAGAGCCAAAGTTACCTCTGCAAGGTCCTCAGGAAGGAACTGTAATGGAGACCATATTCTATTCCTTATAAAACCTAACTCAGCTAAGTTTTTCTCTAGTAATAGAACAGATTTCTTAGATCAAGGATAAGACAAAGTTGGAATGGATTTAGGGAACTCCCTTCATTGTATGAATCTAATGTATCTAAGAACATTAAGATCACATTGGTGCAGCAAGATGCTCCCACTAGTAGAAGTCCATGGAAGTTGTGTGAGAGACAAACAGGTTAGTATGTCCCACGTCACACTCTGCCCAGGGCATATGTTCATCAAGTGGAATGGTGGGCAGGCTTCCCCACAACCTTGAAATTGCATTTCTCTTTCAGTTTCTTTTTTTGCCAAGCACGTGTAGTCCAAATATGTCGTGTTCATCAAGTGTGTGTATGATGCAATTCCACCACACCCCCTTATGAATGAACAGTGACCAAAGGCTACCTACACTGAATATTTATTTATTTATTTATGTATTCATTTATTTATTTATTTTTAAGCACATAGCTCAAAAATGCTAGTTTGAGCTATATGTGGATGAGTCACAGTGCAATAGCTATAAAGATTAAGCAATTCCTCTTTAAGAATGTATGCAAGATGGAAAATACGTATGTGGATCTCAATGCTCTCTGCTCCACATTTTTAATTATATGTAAAAATTGTTGATGTTTAAAAAGTAAAAGACTGGGTGTGCATTTGGAATGTTTTTCTCATACACTCATTTATTACTTCTCTTACCAATAGAAGTTGTACCATGTAGTATTGTGATCTTTTTTCCTTCTGGCTATAGTTTATATTTTGATAAATAATACTTAAAGAGGTCTGATTCTTAAAGGCATTCCAGTGAGTTTCTGTCTTCTGGTTAAAATGCCTAAGAATGCCCATGGGTTAAGTTAATACCTATGTCCTAAAATTTTGTTTCAGATAATCTATGGACTTTTAATTTATTATTATTATTTATAGTAATAATTGTGGACAATAATAATGTTTTTAAGGAAAAAAAACTCTTAAGCCTTTCTTTCAGGCCAGTTTTGGAAACAGCCTTGAATTTTAAAGCCTGTCATGTAAAGAGCTGTTGTTGACGGCACTTCAGCAATTGCCTTATATTAGGTTTTTGTGTAAGACTGTTAACTAGCATCTCTCTTGTGTGATTTGTGTCCTTGGTTGGACATGCAGTGATGCTACACATGTACATGCTCTGTCTTTTAATCCGACAGCTCAAGGACTGAACTGTCCTATGGGGAAAGAAATGAGGAGCATGAAAGACAAACCATAAAAGACAGACCATGAGAAGGTATGAACTTCCATTTTGCAAACATTCTGCAACTGGAAGATTACTTTGCACAGTTGGTGCCTACTAGTCCAACATGAGGGACCTATGTGAAGTGAATAAAAGACTCTAATGTTGGCTATTCCAGTTCAAAGAATGGAATATAATGTTACCATAGAAGAATAGTAAATGTTCATATTTTCTTAATTAGATAATATATTGTGTTTGGACTTGTTTGTATTATAATAAATTCTAATATGGTGCACACCTGGTGTTTGGCATTTGCATATATTTTCATGCTATGGAAGAACTCTGACTAGAAATTTTCAAATGAGCATTTTACTTATACTTTGTGCTAGTGCTAGAATGAGACCTGAGTCCCACCTGTCCCTTGGTTAGCCAGATACATTTCAGAATTTAAGACCACTGAATTCTACTTCCTAGAATCCTAATTAGGTAGTTTACTGGGGATAAATCTGAATTCTCTTCTGACTTTATCCTCTGGATGTCTTTGAGACAATGATGGCTATAATCATAAGTGGAAATCTAGCATAATGGCTAAGAGCTTGGCCTTTTTTCGCTCATGACTTATTTATAAATCGAAGTTTTTATCTTTTGACCCCCTTTGCCCATTTTTTACACCCCCATTCCCCGTCTCTGGCAACCACCAAACTGTTTTTTGTTTTGTTTTGTCTTGTTTTTTAAATGAGATCCCACAGTACTTTTCTTTTCTCTTATTTCACTTAGCATAAAGCAATCAAGGTCCATCCATATTGTTGCAAATGGCAAGATTTTCTTTTTTATGGCTGAATAGTATTCCATTGTGTATATCCACCACATCTTCTCTACCCACTCATCTATTAATGGACACTTAAGTTGTTTCCATATCTTGAATGTTGTAGCCAGACAATCATGGTTTCATGTCCCAGCCCCACCATTTACTAAATGGGTGCCCTTCAACAATTCCTTGAAGATCTCTAAAAGATGGTCCTCACATAGAAAATGGTATAAAATTTAATTTTTTCCAGTTGCCTTCAAGGTAAATAGAAGCTCTCAAGGTCAGGAAACCAAGGTTTGGAGTCAGTTATAGCAGGCTATAACTTTGCAGGCTATTCCACTTCCTAGTTGTGTGACCTTGGACAATGTTCTCAATTCCTCAGAGTCTCAATTTATTCTCCATAAAATATGGCTACTAGTAATTCCAGTACAAACCCCATGGGGTGATTATTAATAGTTGAGCTAAAAAGAGTCTTCAATTGCACATTATTTTATGGGTAAGGATACTAGGTCAAAAGAGGTCAATGATTTTGTCCAGAGTAGTCACTAAACATTTCATGCCTCCCACTTTACCTCACTGCCTTCTCTGAAAGATTCTGACTCATCCCCTCCCTCACCAAAAGATCACATTATTTTGTGCTCTTTTTAGATTTGAGTTATATTACATAGTTTTCCAACCTTTCAAGCCCAGGTCATCCAAGCATGAGATATACTGTAACTGCATCATAATTAAAACATTTGGCTTGACCTTTCCCTCTAAGGTAGAATTTTTTTAAAGTTGGCTCTCTGGAATCCTAACCACAGCTCTTAAACTCGCTATGCATTTCCCACACAAACCACCATCAATTCTGACAGCCACCCACAAACTATTGTCACAATCTATCTGTGTCAACTTGAAGAATGAAAGTTAACTTGCAAGTAGAGAGGGAAGTAGAAAAAAGCAAAGAATTTGCTGAGAAGGTTGCAAACAGAAGCTGTTAGGTATGGCTACAGCATCCTCATTAATTTTGTTCACCAACTCAGGAAGGCAGGATAAAAGTGAGTTGATGAAGGTTGAACTGTTAAATAATAATCCTTTTATTAGTGCACTCAGCTAAATGTGATGGCTCAGCCTCTACAGAGGGTGTGCAATTAATCCACAAACTTGCCAGACACAACAAGGGGGATAAGAAGCTCATGTCTACTGGGATAAATAGATACTGTGAATTTCCCGGGTTTATTGGGAGAATGTGTCACTGTCATGCCAGAAAAAGAAAACTTTTCTGATTAAAAAGGAGCAAAACAGGGCCACAGGGAAGAGATCCCTTCCCATCAACTCTCTGCATGAGGAGTTTACTATGTCCATAGAGCTCTGTTACCTAGTGAATGGTAATAACACAATATTTTTCTCTACTGGAGATGGAACAAAAAAAGCACGGGAGACTGAAACTCAAGAATGAGAGATCCAGATCAAACCCAAAAGGGAAGTGTTCATAGTGATGTCTATTCACTCCACAAATGGAGTTCTTAGAATCTGCTACTCTGGGTTTATTTCCAAATGGACTGTATATCAGAGTCTTGGAGGGAAACAAATCTCACTCATATAGTTTCAATAAAAAGCTTTTAACCAAGGAGACCTTTAAAAATGGTCTCATCAAGATTAAGGGAACCAACAAGAGCTACTGAGATATCTAGGAACTAGAAAAACTAAGAAGTCTTAACCTCTCTAGGCCTGATGGAGTGACAGAAGAAAATAGCATTAGTGTGGCTAAGCTTTGGAGGTACAGCCTTCTAGCAAACAAGTGCCACACCACTACCAGAGAGGTGATGCCAGAGAAGAAGTGGAAGATCCCCAATCTCTCTTTTCCTTCCCTCTGATATCGTGCTGATGCCCCCACCAGCAGAGCTCAAACAGAAGTCAGCCAAGAAGGGAGAGCTAGTGATGTGGTCCATAGTGGCCAGGCCTCAAGACACAAAACAGTGAAAAACAGATGAAGGGTGAAGTGAGACAGGCAGCAATTGCAGAATAACCAGCAAAGCTTGGATTCTTATTTTCTTATCAGTGAATGTTGGAGAGGATCTTGGAGGTTACTTCACTCAAAGTATAGATATAAAGAGAGAGAAAAAAAGGAAGGAAGGAAGGAAGGAAGGAAGGAAGGAAGGAGGGAGGGAGGGAAGGAAGGAGGGAGAAACGGAGGGAGGGAAGGAGGGAGAAAAGGAGGGAGGGAAGGTGGGAAAGAAAGAGGGAGGAAGGGAGGGAGGGAGGAAGGAAGCAAGAAAGGGAAAGAAAATTAAGGCCCAAAAGATCCCCTTGCCTAAGGTAATATGACCTAGATGTTGATAGGCCCTCCTTCTAATAATATTCTAGCACACTCCCAGAAACATGTACTATAGACCTTCACAAACTTGTTTTCCAATCATCAGTTAGAATTTTCTTTCATTAATCCTCAGCATCTTCATATGTCAACGTGAACATGTTTGGGAGAGAACTGAGGAGGTTGGACACTTATTTAGTAACCACTGTGTCTTAGGCACTCTTATGATCATTCATTTATTTGACTAATATGTGTTCGAACATATGATGTCTGTTCATTTTCCAGGATCTATTCTAGGCATAGTGATTCCTTGGTGAACAAAACATATAGGGTTTCTGCCTTTGTGGTACTTACATTCTAGCAAGAAAGATAATATACAAGAAAGCAAATAAGGTGATTTCAAGTAGTGGTAAGACTATAAATGAAGACTTTCTTTTTAGTTAAAGGAAACAGAAAGTACAAAGACTTTGAAATGAGAAAAACCCTGAGCACTCACAGTACAAACAGGAGACTAGCATTGCTGAAGCACAGTAATCCAGGGGAAAAGTGATACAGAACAAGGCATGGAGGGCCTGGCCAGAGAAAAATAAGGTAGAGGCTCTGTGGGGTCTGGTAAGGAACTTGGTGAAAAGCCACTGAAGAATTTTAAAAAAGAAACTGATGTGATCTTCTTTTTTTACATTCATTTATTTATTTTGAGAGAGAAAGAGAGAAAACAAGTTGAGAAGGGGCAGAGAGAGATGAGAGAGAATCCCAAGCAGGTTCCACACCATCAGCACAGAGTCCAATGCAGGGCTTGATTCCATGAACAGTAAGATCACAATCCACGCTGAAATCAAGAGTCAGATGTTCAACCAATTGAGCCACCCAGGCAACCCTGATGTGATCTTCTTACTTCATCTAACCATCGTAACAACTCTTGAAGAGAAGTATTGTTACCTTCATTCTTCAGATAAGAAAATGAAGTCTCACAGAGATTCTCACAGCAAAGTCTCAAGGTCTCAGTAAATAATTTATGAGTGGTATTTAAGCCTAGTCCTGTCTGGTTCCAAAAGCCATTTCTTCGGGCCACCTTGACATGAATTCCTTCACATCCCATACTCTCTCTTCTGAATTAGCAGCTTATTCCCATTAGCCTTTTCATCATCGAAAGCTGATATTTAGACTAAATCCATTCTCTAATTCCAGTAATGAAGAGTCAGAAACCATCAGGTCATGATAGCATATGGTTCTATTTCCTGACCCAATTCATGTGTCTGATGAAATCTGACAGAGCAGAGAATCAGTCACGCAAGCTCATGGATGAATTAATATAGACTCTACTCACAGGTAAGGCAAATATATTTATATATTTATTTGTTTAATATGTATATATTTGTGTGTGTGTGTATGCATGAATGTGGGTATATATATATCATATATAATATACATATATGTATCTTTTAAAATTTTTGAAAGTATATACTTTTTTTAAAAAACCTCAATAATATTTTCAATGACATTGTTTTGCAAATACTCTTATACACAGATTTCAATTCTTGGTCCTTCTCCACCTTAGAGGCTGGCTCTTCAGAGCAACTGCCTGTGCTTCTGTCCAAGGTGCTGAAATTGTTTGACCACGACTTTGATTTGAGCAAGAAATGCAGTATCTGCTAAGAAAATTTTATGTATAGCCACCTGGGTGGTTCAGTTGGTTAAGAATCCAACTCTTGGGGCACCTGAGTGGCTGAGTCGGTTAAGCATCTGACTTCAGCTCAGGTCATGATCTCACGGTCTGGGAGTTCAAGCCCTGCATCGGGCTCTGTACTGACAGCTCAGAGACTGGAGCTCACTTTGCATTCCGTGTCTCCTTCTCTCTCTGCCTCTCCCCTGCTCATGCTCGCTCTCTCTCTCTCTCTCTCAAAAGTAAATAGGCACTAAAAATGTTTTTAAAAAAAGAATCCAACTCTTGATTTTGGCTCAGGTCATCTCACAGTTCATGAGTTCCAGCTGTGAGTAAGGCTCTGTGCTGACAAATTCATTCTCTCTCTCCTCTCTCCCCCAAAATAATAAATAAAAACTGTAAAAAAATAAAATTTTACATTTAAAGATACATACTTGCTCCCTCTCATTAAAAAAGGAATTGCAGGGCGCCTGGGTGGCTCAGTCAGTTAAGCATCCGACTTCGGCTCAGGTAATGATCTCACCACTCTTGAGCTCAAGCCCGCACTGGGCTCTGTGCTGACAGCTCAGAGCCTGGAGCCTGCTTTGGATTCTGTGTTCTTCTCTCTCTGCCCCTCCTCTGCTTGCACTGTCTCTCAAAAATGAGTAAATGTTAAAAAAAAAATTTTTTAAGGAATTGGCATGGCATTATTTACTTTATTAAACTATTTAAGATAGGATTTCTTACAACACTAGTTCCACTGGGGCCTTGTTCCTCAAACCACGGTCCACCTAATGGCAGCATCACATCAGTATCACCTGGGAATTTGTAAAAATTGTGGAATCACAGGCCCTACCACAACCTGCTGAACCAGCATCTGAATTTTAACAAGATCCCAGGTGATTCATACACACATTAAAATGTGAGAAGCACTGCACTGTTGAACTTTAAAACTGGTTTTACACCCCTGGGAAGCTTTTTGAAAATACCAATACCCAACATGAAACCCAGATGACAGTATTTTTTAAAGTTCTTGGATAATTCTAATGTACAGCCAAAATGGAGAACCATTGATCTTTTTAAGGAAAACTTTAAATCACTATCATAAATGGAAAACCAGTATCACCTACCATAATAGATAGAAACCATTTTTAAAAGGCCAAAGATTGTTAATAATTCTTACTTTATACAACTGTCTGAAATTAACATCTATTCTCTTTCTGTCAAAAAAAAAAGACAAGTATTTTTTTTAATAGTTTGATTTTTTTTTTTTACAAATAGTTTATTGTCAAATTAGTTTCCACATAACACTCAGTGCTCATCCCCAAAGTGCCCTCCTCCATGTCCATCCCCCCCTCCCTCCCACATCCATCAGTCCTCAGTTTTTGTCAGCATTCAAGAGTCTCTCATGGTTTGCCTCTCTCCCTTTCCCCCACCATTTCCGCCCTTCTTCTCCCCCTTGTTCCTCCGTCAAGTTCCTCCTAATCCTCCTATACATGCAAACATATGATATTTGTCCTTCTCTGCCTGACTTATTTCGCTCAGCATAACACCCTCAAGGTCCATCCATGTTGCTACACATGGCCAGATTTCATTGTTTCTCATTGCCGTGTAGTATTCCATGGTATAGATAAACCACATCTTCTTGATCCATTCATCTGTTGATGGACACTTAGGCTAAAAAAGACAAGTATTAAGGGCCTACTACCACCATATTGAGACTGTGTCCTTAACCTAATCAGGAGGATTGATAACAAATCAGAAAGGGAAATTTTTTTTCACAATGTGCTTAGATGTTACTGAAGTCAAGCCTCTGTCATCTAAATTGACTCACAAACCCCTTGTTATAAGCGCTATACTTTGGAAAACATTGACTATTAAATAAGGAGCCTTCAGCCCTTCTCTTATTTTAGTGATTCCCAGCCTTAACTTAAACCTATGGCCTGACTCTACACCCAGATGAATTAAATCAGAACAGAGACCAATAGGCTCAAGGCATCAAAATTTTCTAAAGCCTTGCCATGTGATTCTGCACAGAGCCAGGATTGAGAACCACTTGCCTACCTGGTAACACTTAGTTGGCTGTAAGAACTGGCAAATTACTATACAGCCTTCCTAAATAATCTGTCATTTGGCTATTTCCCTAATTCAGGCTTTCCACAATTGGCTGAGGTTTCACAGTGTCTGTACTTCTCACTGTTGAAGATTAAGGAAACTGAAAAATCACACCCATCTACCCCCTCACTCTGACTGTGGAACCTGTTGAGAAATTATTCAAGAAATGGACTAGTGGAGATCAATGATCAGTTCTATTACTGGAAGGGTGGGTTGGAGAACCCAGTTGAATTGAAAACCAATGGACTTCCTACCCAACCAGTTTATATTTTAGCTCAAACACTCATGAGAGTCTGGAACTGTATAGAAGACAATTATCCAAACAGTTGCAAGCAGAGTATCTGTCCCCCAAGCAGAGTCCTATCAGTGAGGACAGTTATAGACAGACCTCTAGATCCTCCTCTGCAAGCCACACCTGGACCTCAACCCAGTTAGGATTGCTGTGTGGAAGATAGGAGCCTGGAAACAATTCCTCCTTTCTGGAGGTCTGAGAAATAGAAAGGTAAGGTGGCTTTCTCACATATATGATGTTCCTTCTTCTGCTGCTACAAATCGGTCAAGGCCTTCCCTCTCCTTTGGGGGCAGAGTGAAAAAGAAGGGTTGAGAGAAGTTACCTTCCAAGTACTTCTGAGAGTAAAATCAACACTTACTAAGTTATAGGTTAAGATAGAACTATTAGATTGAATCTACTCCTGAAATCATTATTGTACAATATGCTAACTTGGATGTAAATTAAAAAATAAAAACTAAAAAAATTAATTGGATTAGGGAAAAAAAGAACTATTAGAAAGAAAAAATGGTCTCCCCTATACTCACCTCCTCATGACCCAGGGAATTTTACAAATGTGGCTCAGAAATTTCACAACCCACAAGGAGATAGACAGTCAGGTGTTCTGAACTGTTAAAATACTTAGAAAAAAGGCAAGAAAAGATCCTTCTGATCCTCAAGGGCCTCATGTCCTCAAATTAGGGCTATTGGGTGCTTCCGAAGGAATAATTCTATCTTCAAGGCCTCAGCCCTGGTCTATCTATCTCTCACTGCTAGCACACAGTTCTCTAAAAGCTCTGAAATCAAAAATAATGTTTTCAATTTTTTAAATATTTATTTTTAAGAGAGAGAGGGAGACACAGAGCATGAGCAGGGGAGGGGCAGAGAGAGACAGAATCTGAAGCAGGTTCCAGGCTCAGAACTGTCAGCACAGAGCCTGACACAGGGCTCAAACTTGTGAACTGCAAGATCACGACCTGGGCCAAAGTCATATGCTTAACTGACTGAGCTACCCAGGTGCCCCTGGAATCAAAAATAATTCTAATTGACTTTGATTTTAAAAAGGTTGCCAAATAGCACTTTCAGAAGTGAACAAGAGTGGTGCCAATATCAGACACCTTCATGGCACTGCAACTCCCAAGAGCAGATTCATGGTATGCAAGGATGTGGGTCATGCAGATCTGGGTTCAAATCCGGACTCCACTACTTGCCAGCTACATGACACTGGACAAGTTACTCCAGTCTCTGAGCTGTTATGTCATATGGAAAGTAGGAATAACAACAGAACTGACTTGAAAAGGGGGACGGTGGGAATTATTTATAGTATTTTTAAGTGTTTGGAACACATCTGTATTACTAATAAATAGTGCTAGGATTATTTAGTTACCCCCTGATAGAAACAAGAGGAACACTGCATATTCCAGAACTTCTCTGGGAAACTGGGTCACCTGTGCAATGACAAGGCCAGTTGGGAAGAAAGGCTTAGCCATGTCATGTTCCAGCTTTCTCTCCTTTCCAAAGTGGAGAAAGCGTATCATTCACTGCAGTCATCTAGTGACAGTCCCTGCAAAAGATAGAGCATCAAGGATTCTGAAGACTAGGGGAAGGCCATCAGTCACTCCACAGTCAATTTTAATACCACAAAATGTGGCCTCCAGTTATACCCAAATTCTTTCTCTCCAACAGTCTGCATCCAACGCTAATTGATGGAGTGAAACTTCAGCCTTCAGGATGATGTGATGGCAGCTGCATAAAGGCCACTTGCCCATCTTGTTACGTTGCTATCACTTGGCTCCAGTGATGAGAAAAATGGAAATAATCCTACTGGTGGGTGAGGGCTGTTACAGGTGACCTGTCCTCAAGATGTCAAGTATGTCTCTAGGGCTATGAGAAAGGAAACAAATATTCCTCAGCTGGAGACAAGAGCTTCTTGTTATTGCAAATTAATCTTATAAATATCTGATTTTTAAGACGCTGTAAGGAAATGACTCCCTGTTGTTATGTGTGTCCCTCTTAGTGTATCTGATTTCTGGGGCATGGTGATGTGTTCTGACATTGCTGTCCCTGTGAAGTCTGCAAGGGAAAGGCCACAGCCATGAGAAGAAAGGACAGGGTTTTCCCTGAGAATGAGGTCATCATAGCAACTGTCATCTGGGGAAGAAGCAGGACATTGGACAAGGTAAAAGGAAACAGACCTGGAAAAGTAGGAGAAAGAGTTCAGCTTCTTTGTCTTAACTTGGCCAATCTAGATGTTTACAAAAGGTTTCCTGGGAAGGATACTAAAGGTGGGGCTTGAAGCCAGAAGAAAGAGGACTGAGATGGTTCATCTTCCCTGAGATTTCTATTAATGAGATAAGTCTCCAAACGGCAGTTTTACTTCAAGTTTGACTATTTCCTTAAGGTTCTCTTTGCTGGTTTTCTGCTATAGTCCCAGATCTTTAAAATATTCCATCTTCTCTTGGTAGAACTGAAATATTAAATGAGACTGTATCTCCAACCAAGTCCAGGATAGCTATAGATATGGTAAGCCCCTTCCAAAAGAAAGTGAGTAGGATCTTAACTTATAGTGAGAGACTCTGCCTAAGGAAACAGCAACACTTTTGGGAGGTTAACTTCCCCCTTTGGTTTATACATATGCTGCTAAAGTTATAAAAGGATTTAATTGATGCCATATTATCTCAGTCAGAAAAGGCTAAATGTATAATAATGCAAATATGCCATTGCTCCACTATCCTATGGACAAAGACCTACATTAAAAATGTTCTAGGGTGCCTGGTGACTCAGTTGGTTAAGCGTCCAACTTTGGGTCAGGTCAGGTCATGATCTCACAGTTTGTGGGTCTGAGCCCCACGTCGGGCTCTATGCTGACAGCTTGGAGCCTGGAGCCTGCTTCAGATTCTGCGTCTCCCTCTCTCTCTGCCCCTCCCCCACTGGCACTTTGTCTCTATCAAAATGAATAAACACTGGAAAAAATTTTTAAGTTCTATTAATCATAATCTCCCTAAATTTTTCTGTCTTGCCTCTATGTGTTCCCTGGGGTCCCCCTTTCAATATTTCAAGGAGTCTCTGTGGTCATTTCACATGTTCTCAATCTGTTAGCTAGTGTGTCCACATGGAGTCTTCCCTGTTCTTCTTTGTCTACTGTCCCAGGTCCTTCTTGTTGAAGTCTCCCAAACAGGAAGAACTTCAGAGGACCTCCCTGTTGCCATTGCTGACAAAGGCCACCAGGAAAAGGCCAACAAAAGCTAAAGCAGGGTCACATTCTAAGCAGAAGTGGGAAATGGTCTCTTTTCCATGTCAAGTCACCTTGGCATATATTTGGAAAAAATCATAAAGGTTCCAACTATGAATAGGCAGTAGGCAGTTCATAGAAGAGGAAATCTGAAGGTGAATGAATGAATGAATGATGCATACATATATACATACATGCCATGTCCAACTTCACTAAAAGTCAGAAATGTGGACATTAAAACATCAACAATTTTCATACCTCTTGGATTGACAGTAATTAAAAGAAACACCCTCAAGTGATGGATGGATATGGAAAAGACAAATGCCTATAACAAGAGCAAAAATGGGTACAAGCACTTTGAAGAGAAACTGGGCAACCAGAGAACAACTGGTGAGGGAGGCATTTACCTTATCACCAAATGATTCTATTTTCAGCTGTATACTTTAGGGAAAAAATCTCATGCATGTGCTCAAAGATATGGGTACCAACATGGGTATGGCAGCAACAACTTGGAAATAACCCTCATGTCCATCAACAGGAGAATGGTCAAATAAATAGGATGCTACATCACAAAGCAAATCAATGAACTAAAGCTACAGGTATCATTAAGAGTAAACCTCAAAAGAGAATGTTGAAAATTGACATGTATGTACAATATGATTTCATTTATTTAAGTTTCCTTGGGTATATACATACATTTATAGAAAAAGTGTAAAAATATGAATGGAGATGCTAAATCCCAAATTTTGATAATGAATACTTCTTAGACAAGAAGAAGAAAATTTGAAGGGAACAGACACACAACAGACTGCAACTGAATGGACTGATGTTTCATTCCATTAGAGAACTCCGAAATAAACAAGGAAAAATGCCAAGATACTAAATAGATGAGTATATATATTCTCCATTTACTATATTTTATAATAATGTGGAAGGTAAAGCAATCCCCAGTGAGTCAAGTCCTTATATAATCTCCTCCCTATGAATACAGACAGACCTGTGACCTGATTCTAATCTACAGAATATGACAAAGGTGACAGATGTCACTCTCATGATTTCGTTACCTTACCTGAGGCTCTGCCTTAGCAGACTAGTCTTGCTGGCTTTGACAAAAAAAGCTGCCATGTTGTGAGAGAGCCACATGGCAAGTAAATGTGGGTGGCCCTCTAGAACTTAGGCATTGCCCCCAAGCTGTCACCAAATGAGAAGCATGGCCCTTAATCATAGAGCCACAAAGAAATGAACTCTGGCAGCAGCTTGATGAGCTTAGGACTGAATTTTTCCCCAGTCAAGACTCTTGATACGAATGCAGCCTAGCCAATCCCTTGATTACAGCCTTCTCAGACCCTAGCATAAAACCCAGGTAAGCTGTACCTGCACTCCTAACCCTCAGAAACTGAGATCATAAATATGTGTTGTTTTAAGCCACTAAATTTTTGGTAATTTGTTACACAGCAGTAGAAAACAAATACAAATAAAATATTCATGAAAAAAAAAAACAGCCAGGAGTTAAAAGGAAAATCATAAAATTGTGATGTCATTATGTTTCAAGAAGAAGGAAGTAATTAGCTAAACAAATGCCCCCAAGGCTAAGTAGACAACAACCAAGACATTTCCTTACACATAGCAGCTTCACAGCAATGGGCAGGTCAGAAGTCCGGTACCAAGAGTCTGAGGAGCAAGTAGAAGATGAGGAACTGGAGAGAGCTGGCCAAGAAGTTTGTCAGGGAGGAAGACTAAGAGGAAGAATGTTACTCACTGTATGGAGCCATGATGCTGAAGGAAATTGGTTGGTTTTATTTTATTTTTTTTTATAAACCAGGAAAAACTTAAACATGTTGACTTGGTGTTTCACTTTTTTTTATTCATAATCAAATGGCTGAATGGGTCCATTAAGTCTGCACATTAGAACCACCTGGGATAGCCCAGAGCCAATGTATATCCATGCAACAGAATACAACCCAACAACAGAAAGGAACAAAATACTATTACATTACACAACTGTCCAGTTTCCCAACACCATTTGATGAGGAAACGTTCTCTTTTTCCATTGGATATCCTTCCCTGGTTCATCAAAGATTAGTTGTCCATATGTTTGTGGGTCTATTTCTGGGTTCTCTATTCTGTTCCATTGATCTATGTGTCTGCTTTTGTGTCAGGACAATACTGTCTTGATAATTACAGCTTTGTAACACAGCTTGAAGTCCGGAACTGTGAGGCCTCCAGCATTGGTTTTCTTTTTCAACATTACTTTGGCTCTTTGGGGTCATTACTGGCTCCATACAAGTTTTAGAACTGTTTGCTCTAGATCTGTGAAGAATGCTGGTGTTATATTGATAGGGATTGCACTGAATATGTAGACTGCTTTGGGTAGTATCAGCTACTACAAAAAAATGTCCACAGCCAGTGTATATCCATGCAATAGAACACTACCCAACAATAGAAAGAAATAAAATATCAATACTTGCTACAAATAATATGTTAAGTAAAGAAAACCAGACACAAAAGACTATTACTATGTGATTTCATCTATATAAAATGTTTTTTTAAGAACAAAGTCTATAAGGACAGAAATCGATTAATGGTTACCTGAGACTGAAGGTACAAATGAAGACAAATCATAAATTTTTTTTCTTACCACTGTTCCATTAAGCAAACCTTCTCATCTTATATGTCCCAGGTGTTGGATTCTGGCAGTCTACCCATCTGCTGAGGTAACCTTCTCTGTCTGGATGATCCTCATGGGTGCATACCTTTGAGGATGACCCCTAGCCAGTTCCCTTTCATGGTAAGGTAAGAGCAACCTTGCCTGTGTGACTCAGGCAATGCAAAGGCAACCTTATCTCCACCTCGGCTTCCAGCCTGGCTTGGATTAGATATTATACGTACAACAGGTAACAGTTACTTTATTCCTCAAGTTTCAGGGTATATAATTCAACCTTCCCAAGAAGATATCTTTAAGTCCACTACCACCACCCCTTTCTAGCTCCCAGTGGGAAGAGGAGGGAGAAACTCATCAACAATCCTAAAAACTCATCTCTCTAAAGATACTTCCACTCTTTGGTTTATTCACTTTATACTTTCTTCAGCTCCTGGATGAATCTTTAGCCTTCCCTCCATAGTCTGAAGTCTGGGGATGGGCTAATGCTAGAAGATCCAAACTGGGGGTCTGCCAAAGTCCTCTCAAAAGAATCTAACATCTCACTTTAGAATGTGGGAATCTGGGACATCTTGGTGGCTCAGTTGGTTAAGCATCCAACTTCAGCTCAGGTCATGATCTTACAGGTCGTGGGTTCGAGCTCCGCATCAGGCTCTGTGCTGACAGCTAGCTCAGAGCCAGGAGCCTGCTTTGGATTCTGTGTCTCCCTCTCTCTCTGACCCTCCCCTGCTCACTCTGTCTCTATCTTTCCCTCAAAAATAAATAAAACACTTAAATAAATAAATAAATAAATAAATAAAACATTCTAAAAAAGAATGTGGGGATCCCTTGCCCCTCCCTACTCCTTTGAGAACTCACCCAAAACTCTGAGACACGAAGACAAGTTTTAACCATCTATTTCATCTCATGCTGGCCAACCACAGGATCCAGAATGTATGATAACCAAATTGAGATTTGAGTGCATGTGTTTTTTCCAGATAAAAAGCACATGTAAATGAATGTGTTACATTTGAAGGGAAAAGTGGGCTCAATGTGGAGACAGATAGCATTAAGGCACTGGGTTTTCACTTGGACATCATTCCACATGGCTGTGCTATGCTTATCATACTAAGTGGTTGTGTGCTGTTATGAAACATCATCATTGCCCAGCTTTGTTCATCTAAACACACCCTGCTGCAATGAGACAATGCCCTCACTCACCAAGATCTTTTAATGCAAGCAAAAAATCTATGAGTCGGATGGGTCAACGTGTGCCACATCCAGTGTGCAATCCAGACATTGA
Source organism: Crocuta crocuta (assembly GCF_008692635.1). NCBI lineage: Eukaryota > Metazoa > Chordata > Mammalia > Carnivora > Hyaenidae > Crocuta > Crocuta crocuta. Next base: position 14,991,786 of record NW_027531893.1, on the reverse strand, counting down.
ACCATCACTCTATGGTTTATTCTGGCCTGTGACCACATTTTCATTCAGGCAATAGTTTTAAACATGTGTCAATTTCAAGCAGCCTATCATTAATACTTCATCTTGAAATACAAACTGGTTCTTCTCTTACTTGGGGGTCAGCAAACTTCTTCTGCAAAGGGCAAGATGATAAATAATGTTTTAAAGTAATCTCTACCCTCACCATGGGGCTCATATTCACAATCCTGAGATCAAGAGACACATGCTCCATCTCTGTCACAATTACTCAACTCTACCATTATAGTGCAAAAGCAGCCATAGACAATGTATAAACAAATGAATGTGCCTATGTTCCAATAAAACTTTATTTGTAAAATCAAGCAGAGGCCTGGGCACCTGGGTGGCTCAATTAGTTAAGTGGCAAATTCTTGGTTTCGGCTCAGGTCATGATCTCACAGTTCACACATTCGAGCCTGCATTGGGCTCTGTGCTCACAAGGGGGATCCTGCTTCACATCCTGTCTGTCTCTGCCCCTTCTCCCCCTTCTCATTGTCTCTCTCAAAAATAAATACATGTTTTAAAACATTAAAAAAAACAAACAAACAAGCAGAGCTAGGGGCTATCTATAGTTTGCCAAATGCCTCCTTTACCAGATTGAACTTCTTGTCAAAAGACAGGTAATTATTCTCAGAAAGTATAAGAGATATTTTTTCAAATAATCTTGTTTCCTTGGAGTCTTACTTATCACCCAATAAATTGTCCATTTGTAGGAAAGAACTTCTGATATACCCTAAAAAATGTTGGTGAGGAGTCAATAGAGGAGAGAAACTGAAAATGCTGAAAAGACTGGGGATAACTGATGGGGTGAAGACCCTGAGAATCCAGAAGGGGGTTCCAGAGAACAGATAAAAGATACCTCTTGAACCAGAAAAAAAGAAAAGAAGAGGCTGGATTCAAAAAGGGGACCTGACCTCCCCTTTGAATGACGGCGTTCATGACCATCTAGTCAGAGGATGGTAGCTGGCAGGAGGCATAGGAATGGAGAAGGTCTGAAGTTGCCATTATGGATCCCAGACATGAAAGCTGAGCAGGGACATGGAAGGCCTGGGACAAACCACATTAAAGCCTTAATTAACTCATTTTAAAAATGAAACAATTCCACCTGCCTCACCAGGTGACAACATGTGTTAAAACACCTGGTGCATTAGGTATTTAAGGATCCTAAAATGTCTGAGCAAGAAGGGACCTTAGAAATCAGGGTGCCTGGGTAGCTTGGTCGGTTAAGTGTCCAACTTTGGCTCAGGTCATGATCTCACAGTTTATGAGTTCAAGCCCCCCATCAGGCTCTGTGCTGACAGCTCAGAGCCTGGAACCTGCTCCAGATTTTCTCTCTCTCTCTCTTTCTCTCTCTCTCTCTCTCTCACCCTCCCATGCTCACTCACTCTCTCTCTCAAAAATAAAAACATTAAAAAATTATTTTAAAGAAATCACGGAGGCTTCCCAAAATGTGTAATTATCACTCATGAGAGTGGAGACTGGTTTTTATGTGGTACCCAGACATGACAGTAAATAACATCAACTTATACAACATTCTATCTTCACTGTTGTCTATCTTTCTAATCACAAGTCTCTATGTGGTTCTGGCATATCTATAACACCTTTCTGAAATATGCCATTTTTCCTATTTAACACATCATGGCAGGCCCCAGACTCAAGGCTTCTAATGGGCAACAACAGCATCTGAGTAGAACTTAATAATTTGGGTTTGTTTCCCTATTTATTTTCATAGTTGTCTATTATTTATGGCAATTGATTGATAATTGGCTTTTCACTCATGATATAAATATATGGCATAAATATTACATAAATTTTCCTTTTAATGTAAATTTAAATTTTTAAATATCCATTTATTATTTTTGAGAGAGAGAGAGAGAGCGCACACGAGTGGGGAAGGGGCAAAGAGAGAGGAAGACACAGAATCCAAAGCAGGTTCCAGGCTCTGAGCTGTCAGCACAGAGCCCAATGCAGGGCTTGAACCCATGAACTGTGAGATCATGACCTAAGCCGAAGTTGGATGCTTAACCAAATAAGCCACCCAGGTGCCCCTAAGGTAAGTCATTTTAAAGAAAAAAACTAAGTAAGTCTAGAGGTAATACACTGATATGACAAAATAGTGAAGATGCTATAAGAATCAGACATCACCAATAGGAAAAGTGATGCCAGAGAAGGAAAGGCATTTTTCCTAGATCATCACACGGCATGCTAGAAGCTGAGCTGGAATCAAATGCCAGGTCTCTCTGTTCCCAGTTTTTTAGTCTTTCTGGTAAACCAGACCTCACTCTCACCAAACAAGACCCCTTATATGTACTGTATAGCTCAAGCTGAAACCCCATCCATGACCCTTTTTTCTCCATCTTCACAGAGGGGCACATAGCTAATAGTCACCAGTCACCATGGTGGAAATAGAAGCCTTGTCCATCAGCTCTGGCATCTTATGCAGGAAAGTGGAGCATGCCTGAGAAAACAGTCAGTCATGAGCCAGGGCTCAGGATGCTGTGTGCCTGTTCTATCCCAAAACTTCATGACAAATCAAGAAGCTTCAGAAGCTACTGGTGCTGATGAGAATATGTAAGGAGTCTAAGGAGGATGCTGAGGTTGAGAAGAGGGAGGTGGAACTCTATCTTAGCAGTAGGAGTTTCTGGAGGCCAAGGGGCCAGGTCTTCTCAGAATCAAGGTCAGAGCCTGGATTGTCCACATCCTGAATGAAAACGGCTGCTGTGCCATTGGGCATGAGTGGTACTTGTGTTGTTCACTACTATATCCCCATGTGCTGGCACATAGCAGAAACTCAATGAAAACCTGTTAAATGTCTAATGAAGGTGGATCTTGAGTAAGAGAGAAAGGAAAGGGGGATGTGAGGAGTAGAGAAGAAAGAGAAAGAAATACAAAGGGGAAGAGAAGAGGAAAGGAAGAGAAAGACTAATCTCTGTGTGGACAGAGATGTCTACCATCTTCCCTGATATTTCTCCAACTGGTAAAATAGTACACGGCATATGACAAGACTCTCATGAATAACTTTTGAATAAATGAATGAATAGAAGGGAAATATTAAACATTCATAAATAACCATAATATAATTTAAAAGTGGGAACAGTCAAAACCATTCTAATAGTATTTATTGGGCACCTCATCTAAGCATTCAGTGAATATAAATGATGTTAAACGATGCTACTATCACTAGTCTTGCTCAACACCAAGCCCCGTGCTACGAGCTTTACATGAATTATTTCATGTAATCCTCATTATCCCTCAAGGCAGGACTGCTTACCAACCTCATTTTACAGGCGAGATACCCGAGCCTCAGAGAGGCCAAGTATCTTGTTCAAAATCACTCAGCTAATAAAGAGAATGGTGGAGCCAAGACCCTCATCAGGTCTATGTGTCCCCAAAGTCTGGGATCTGTCCATTAAATGACTATAATTAATAATATGAGCCCCCCCCCGCAAGATTAAGAGTACACTTATCATGATGAGCACTGAGTAAGTATACAATTGTTGAATCAGTACACTGTACATCTGAAACTAATATAGCATGTTAACTTTATTTGAATTAAAATTTTTTAGTTATCTGATGATAATGATGATGATAATAATAATAATAAATATGACCCCCAAAAGGCTGGGTAGACTTGACAGGTGTTTGAGGAGAGTCAATCAAACAAAGAAAGTGGAAGGGGAAGAGAAAGGGAACAGATCATTAAGGAGATATTATTGAGATTCACCAAGACATGAGTCTCTCTAATCCTTCTGAGCAAACACCGTCTTAAGGTGAGTCAAAGACATATGGTTTCTTTGGCCAATGACATGTGAGCACAAGTGACCTGAACCACTTGGTGGCATTTGAGAGTCACTAAGTGATTGTCTATGCTTTCTTTCCATGCCAAGAAATTGTTGAAAGAATCTGGGTTAAGCCAATACATGGAGGTCAGCCACCCAAACCCACAGTGAATTTTAAATGAGAAATAAAGTGTGTTAAATATATTAACATTACTATATTTCTGTGATGTTTGTTACTGCAGTATAACTTTGCCTACCCTGAATAATACAGTGATAACTATGAAAGAGTAACAAAGCAGTAGCACCTAAAAAAATGAAATGACAGAAACAATGTTTGCATAAAAGAATCTATTAATGTATATTAAATCAAAGAGAGAGGTTTTCAAGTCTGCTTAAAAATAGAGGAACAATATCAACCCTATTGAAAAGATGGTGCAATGTGCTAGGTAAGTGGAATCTGACCAACCCGTATTTATATCCTATCTCAGACACTCACCACATGGATGGACTGTCTCTCTGCATCTATTTTCTCATTGGTAACATGGGATTAACAATAACACTAACCTCAGAGAGTGGTTAGGAGATCTAAATGATCTTACACTTATAAAGTGCTTGACACAGCACTCAGCACAGGTAAGTCCTCAAGAAACGTAACTATTGTTACTAAAGAAAGAAGCAAGGTTCACTGGCAGAAATGAAAAGCGCAAGTTTCTCCCTTCCCAACAATGCTCTGTGAATCCTGAAGGGGTTAACTCAAAACACACGTACATACGGGCACACTCATACACAGTCACATGCACAAGCACACGCAGCCCACGCACTGCCCTTTGATTCTTCTCCCAAGGCAGGAATGGAGATGAAGTCTGCCAACTGTGCAGCCCTAATTGCATTTTCTTCCTGAAAGAGGGTCTGGTGCAGAACACCTGCGGTCCAGCGCTACGTGACAGCAAGGCTGTCGTGCAGGCAGTGGTGGCACAGGCAGCTTGCAAATCCAGGGGCTCTGGGACCTGAGACACAGCCAGACCTGGCAGATCCCTGGGTGCCTCTCCCAAGTGCTGCCCCAAACCCAAGAAACGATGCTTCCTGTGCAAGGCAAGGGACAGTCTGGAATTTGCAATTAATCCCTTTCTCAAAGGCCCTGAGGGACTGGGAGCAGAGAAAGAGGGGTCCAGACATTTTCCTGATGCCCCGGGAGGCAGAATACATAGCATGGTGTTGAGAGCACAGGATTTTAAAAAAACAGGAACCAGGCCCAGAATCAAGTTCTGACATCAATAGCTGTGTAACTTAAGCAGGTGCCACACGCTCTATGAAAACCAGTTTCCTCAGCTCTCCAACAGGGTACATTGTCATGAAATAAAATAAATATCAATATGGTAAGATAAGTACATTGTACAGCTACAGATCAGCAAAGAGAAAGGAGCAATAAACTCTATCTGGTCAGAAAGGAACTCTTGTATAAGACTTCTGGAGAAGAGGACACCCAAGATGGGGTTTAAAGGATGAAAAGTAGTTTTTTCTGCTGGGTATGGGATGGCTTTATGGGAAGAGGAGGAAAGTCAGCAAGATGATGTGGTGGAAATCCTAATCTAGAAGAGATTATTGAAGGAAGAAGCTTAAGGAAGGAAAAAGCAAGAGCAAAGAGTAGGAAAATAACATCAAGGCAGATGTGAGAGATCTGAAGCTTAAATTTACCCTACAGTCAATAAGGGATCATAAAGGATTTGGAATGGGAATGAAACATAGTGAGACTTTCATTGTACAAGGACCACCCAGGGCAGCTTTGTGCAGGGGAACCCAGAGGTCTGTGAGGCTACTTCTCAGATAGGTTAAGAGGTGATGGGGGCCTGGACTTTAGCTGAGTTAGGGCAGACTTTAAGTAATACCTTTATCGCTCTGTGAACAGGAATCAAAATCTACAGCAGTGGCCCAAAGGTACAGAAAATATTTGGAAACAAAGACCCTGGAATCACACAGAATGGCCATTCAACCTGCTGTCCTGGCTTGCTACAGTCCATTGTACCTTCTGAAGGACCACATCATTCACTAAAACCAGCCGTTCCCAACTTCTTTTATTCACTCAGTCACTCATTCATTCATTCATTCATTCATTCCATGAACGGCATCTACTCCTCATGAGGCACCATCCTAGACATTGGCATTGAGGGTCCTCAGCAAACCAGACAGACATGGCTCCTGACGTCCTATCACTCTCAGTCTAGTGGGGACACAGGTACAAACTATCGAACACTATTAACTAAAAAATTCTGAACTGTCAGAAACTATGAAGGAAATCAATAGGGCACTAAGGAAGAAAATAGTACCAGTTCAAATTAGGAAACAGAAAATACTCCCTGATCTGAAAAATGATCAGCAGTTAGCCAGCTATCAGTTAGACAAATGAGCATTATAGGCAGAAGGAGCTGTGTGTGCAAAGGACCCCAAGGTAGGAAAATGTTTGGCATGTACCAGGAACTCCAGGAAGATATGTGTTGGTAGAGCAAGTGATCAAGTTGGGGAGAAACACAGAATGCACTGGAGAGGGGGCTATGTAGGCCCTGGTAAAGAGTTTGGATTTCATTCTAAGTGCAAAGGGAAAAGCCATTAAAGTATCTAGTTAAGAGAATAAATGACCAAGTTCACATTTTATAAAGATCTCTCTGGTTGCTGGATGCCAATGGCTCATAGTTGTGCAAAAGTGGCCTCAGGCATGCTGTGAGGAGGCGATTACAGTGGTCTGGGCAAGAGATGATGTGGGCCTGGGCCAGGCTGGTAAACATGGACATAGACAAGTGGCTGCAATGAAAAGAAGCTCACCTTGAAAGGAAGAAGTTTACAAATGGTACCACCATCTACTCAGTTTGTTAAGTAGCAACCTAAGAGTTATCTTTTTCTTGAGAAGTGGCTCTCCATTCATTAGGAATTAACCACTGCTCATGGTCCCCTGTGGCCCTAATATCTGATGGAGAATCAAACAACACTGATCTTCCTTTCCTCTTGTAATGGGGTGAATTGTGTCTCCCCCCAAAAATATGTTCAAGCCCTGAATCCCAGTACCTATGAATGTGACCTTCTTTGGAAATAGGATCTTTGCAGACATAATCAGGATTTAAGTTGAAATGAAGTTATAATGAATTAGAATGGACTCTAAATCCAATTATGGTGTCCTTCTAAGGTCCCTTCAAAGGGAGAATGCCATGTGACTACAGGGGCAGAGATATACTTACAAGCCAAGGAACACCAAGGATCACCTATAACCACTACTGTCCAGAAGGGACTTCTCCTTGAATCTCTGATAGTCTGCAAACTGGTTCCTGTATGGGGAGGGGGACAGAGAGCAAAGAAAAAGACAGACCACTCCAGATGGGTAGGAGGCAGGGTTAATAAGCAAAGGAATTTACAAGGCTTGTCTTTGGCACCTGAAAGTAGATCTCTCCACGGACCTGCCAGAATCTTAAAAGTTTATATACAGGCCTTAACAGGGTTCAATGACATTGACCATCCACATGGTCTCAACAACACCTCACTCTCTCAAGGCTGCATCCATGCAACAGCTTCTAGTGGGCATAACATATATTCCAAGGACAGGGGAGGGTGTAAGGAGCCTCCAATTGCCCAATGTCAGCTCTTGGGTCAACCTGCAGTCACATCTTCTCAATGACCTCCTCCAACATTTTCCTAGGGATTCCACATCTTAGCATCCCAATCAGGCTTTGTCACAGCATTTGGACTTCAATCCAAGGCAGCCTATCCCCTCCCAACTTTGCAAAATGCTAAGGTCTCCAGCTCTCCCACCTAGGTCTACCAGCCTCAAAGCCTACAAAGTTAGCAGACACTGCATGTTCTTCTCTAACCACAGCTCTTCTAACTTTCTCACTTGAGCTCCAGCCTCCAGTTGGGCACCAGTGGCCATCCTATGTGCCCACAGTAGATGTGAGCCCACCATGCTGCCATGTTCTTTGCTTCTCTGCCACAGGACACTGTGCAATTCCTCAAACAAGCGCATCAGGCCAGCAGCATTTTCAGCTATACTCACACAATGTTCCACAAGCACATGACATAAAGGGTATCACTCTCCACACAGAGGTAATAGCCAACTCGGGATATTCCCAATAGATACATCCTTCCCAAAGCCTGTTTCTTCCTTCTCCTGGCTGGCTCAACAAGCACTGGTTTGCAAACCAGCCCCTATACCAAACAGCAAGGAGAGAGGGAAGAAAGACGCAGGCCAGTCCAGGTGGGTAGGGGGCACAATTAATAACCAGGGAACTTGGGAGGATTGTCCTGCACACCATAGCCTTCAGAGCTTATATAGAGATTTCAACAGAGTTCAGTCACATTTGCCACATACATGGTCTCAACACCTGACTCTCTCCTGGCCTCTTTGAAATGGCTTAGGCTATAGGAACAGTGGACCGAGTATAGGAGCTTCCAATTACCCAGAGCTAGTTCATGGGTTAACCTGCAGTCACTTTTTCTTACTCATCTCTTCTGATACCCTTCAGAGCTCAGGTGGGACATCTCTCACATCTTAAATATTAAGAAACTAAAGCAGAGAAAAATTTTCATTAGTCATCTTAACATCTCTGAAGACACTAGGATATACTATAATCGCTGCTACCAGTAAGAGTAAGGGGCTAGCAAACTATAGCCAAATTTAGCTGCCTGCCTATTTTTGTAAACAAAGTTTTATTCGCACATAGCCAGGGGAAATGTTTAAGAGTACAAACTTGTAACTTGTAGATAAATAAGTTCTGAAGATCTAATGCACAGGATAGTGAATGTAATCAATAATACTGTATTATAAACTTCAAAGTTGCTAAGAGACTAGATCTTAATTGTTCTCACCACAAAAAAGAAATGATAATTATGTGGTATGATAGGTGTTAGCTAGTACTATGGTGTTAATAATCTTGCAATATATATCAATCAGCACACTGCATACCTTAACTGACATGTTATATATCAATTTTATCTCAATAAAAAATAAATCTATAAATTAAAAAAAACAAACACACAAAAAAGTCCTTCTTTTCCCTTTCATAGATAACTGCTATTAAGTTTCTCATATGACCCAAATTATTTCCTATGCAAAAATATCCTTTTAAATACACACACACAAATGCAAATGGTATCATACCTGACACAAACCTATATTTTTCACAGAAAATGTTCTGGATCTATTTCCTTTTTTAAATTTTTCTTAATGTTTATTTATTTTGAGGGAGAGAGACAGACAGACAGACAGAACATGAGCAGGGGAGGGGCAGAGAGAGAGACAGAGACACAGAATCCAAAGCAGGCTCCAGGCACTGAGTTGTCAGCACAGAGCTAAGAGCAGGGCTCGCACCCACAAACCACAAGATCATGACCTAAGTCAAAGTCAGACGCTTAAACAACTGAGCCACCAGGTTCCCCCTAGATATATTTCTCTGTCAGCACATGTGAGTGTTCTCAGGTGTTTTTTTTTTTTAATGTTTATTTACTTATTCTGAGAAACAGCCTGAGTTGGGGAGGAACAGAAAGAAGGAGAGAAAGAATCCCAAGCAGGCTCCACCTTCAGTACAAAGCCCTATACAGGGCTTGATCCTACAAACTCTGAGATCGTGACCTGAGCTAAAACCAAGAGTCAGATGCTTAACCAACTGGGTAACCCAAGTACCCCTATCTCACTCTTTTTAATCACTACAAAATATTCCATATTAAGTAGGTACCATAATTCATTACTGGCCTTTCGGTGATTTTCAGTATTTTACTCTCCAAATGAATGCTGCAATGAACATCTTTATATAGAAAAATTTTGATACTTAGGATAGACTGGTTTTCTTACATGACTTTCATTCAACCACATTCAGACAAAAAGTAATTTAACAATTGATATAAGGCAGGCACTGTGTTAGGTTTATTCAGTGGTGAATAAACCACAGCCCCTAACATCAAAGAGCTCACAGTATCATCCAATGATGATTTTTATTAATTTAATGGGCATCTACTATGGGCCATTCATAGTGTGATGATATTTACATGCATTTTCTCACCCAATCTTCACAACAGAAGTACCTTAGAAGGTAGGTACTATCATTAGCTTCACTTTACAAATGAGATTGAAGCTCAGAGAGGTTAAGTGACTTACCCAAGGTCACACAACTAGCAACAGACTGAGCTGGAATTCAAACTCAGACTCTTAAGCATCCTGCCTCTGCTCAGGATACAGGAATAAAATTAGTGTAAGCGGGAACTCAGAGGAGGGAAAGAAGGACTCAGCTGGGAGATCAGGGAAGCCTCCATGAAGAAGTGACAACTAAGTGGCATTGCAAATACGTTTTTTTCCCAGCTGACAAGGAGGGAGAGGGAATTCTAAGGAAACAGAGAGCAGCATGCACAAAGCCATGGGGCTGTGAAGGCATGGAATTTCTGGAAACCAGTGTATATACAGCATGATTTGGGTGCAGAGTGAGGGAGATTAGGCTAAAGAAAAGAACAGCAGGATCACAGACATTCTAGCTGAGGACTGAACTTTATTCTAAGTGATGAGGAGCCACTGAAGAGTTTTTAAAGCAGGAAGGTAAAGATCAAAGTTGCATCTTTGAAAAAACATGTTGGCTATAGCATGGAAGATGGATTCAGGGCTGGGGATGTGGGGGGCAAGTCGGTTCAGGGCAGGGACAAGGAGACAGATTAGGAAGCAGTCATCCAAGCCACACTTGTAGAGTTTGTCTTCTCAAGGCCAGCTTTTGCCATGTAATAAAAGACAGCAGGATGATATCAAGGGCAGGACATGCCAATCCAGTGAAAGCAGGAGTTCAGGGGCTCTGAAAATGCCAAAGGCAGATTCAGTCCCTGCTTTTCCCCATGATGTGAGAGCTGATGGCTGACTGCCCAGCGGGGAAACCTGACACAACTCCGGACCATTGCACTCCACATCCAGAAAGCTTCCGGCAGCTGAGAGAGATGTCCTCAGGTTGCCCCATCCTGGTGAGAGGAGGACATCTTGAGCAGTGGCCTGTCCACTTCCACCACCCCCTCAATTGGCACCAAGAGGCTGTGGGCCTGCAGAGAACTAAGCCGCGTGGCTGCTGCATCATGAGTCATCCCAGCTGGTTCAGGCTATTTTCCCTGGGAGGCAGAGGAACTGGCGGAAGAGTGTCCTGGTGAGGCCAGGCAAGAGATCAGTAGCCAGCCTGCCAGGCATGGCCATGTCCAATAGGCAGAATGGATGCCTACAGCCACCCCTCTGACCTTGTGAAGAGGCAGAGAGCTAGAGAGCTGCTGGCAGGCCTTGGTCACTTCCACAAGGCGGAGTAGCCAAAAGGTCTAACACCAAATGTCAAAGGATACTGACCAGGGCAGAGGCACAAAGCACAAGTCAGTGGCATCAGGCATTAATAAAACACCTATTTACCAAGCCCAGATTCCAGTCCAGGAACTGTTCTATGCAATTTACCTCATCAACACGTCTGCTAAAATACTTCTGGCTATTATTTTACTGAACCCACTACCACAGAAGTCAGCCAAATCCAGCTTGTGGCCTGTCTTTGTTTGGTCCATGAAATAAGAATGATTTTTACATTTTTAAAAGGTTTTAGGGGGAAAAAAAACAAGAAAAAATAAGTGATAAAAATCATCTGTGGCCCACAAAATGTAAATAAAATATTTAACTTCTTGCCATTTAAAAAGTATGTCAATTCTTACACTAGAATATAAGTTCAAGGAAGGCAAGCAGAGTGTGTGTGTGTATGTATGTGTGTGCGTTCCACTTCTATATTCCCCAATGCCTAGCACAGTTTTTAGCATGTAGTAAATGCTCAATAAATACTTCTCAAGTGAATGAATGCACTCATGAGTGAATAAAGGAGTGAATGAATGAATTTTCATTTATTACTCAATGAGATACCATCAATAACCACATTTTACTGATGAGTAAACTCAGGTTCACAGTGCTAAAATAATTTGCCCAAGTCATAAAGCTAAAAAGTACCTGGGATGTTATTCAAACTAAGGCAGTTTGGTAATCCAAAGCTTGAGTTTTGGGATTTTTTTTTCAATTTTCTTTTTAAATTTATTTTTGAGAGACAGACAAAGCATGAGTGGGAATGGGGTAAAAAGAGAGGGAACAGAGAATCTGAAGCAGGTTCCAGGCTCTGAGCTGTCAGCACAGAGCCCAATGTGGGGCTTGAGCTCATGGACCATGAGACTATGACCTGAGTCACGTTCAGATGCTTAACCAACTAAGCCACCCAGGCACCTGTCAAGGCTTGAATTTTTAACTGTAGCAAAAGGGCCTAGGATCCTGGACAAAGCTGGAACTATGTCTTATAGTGTTTTGGCTCCCAAAAATTAACCTCAGACACTTGTTAAAAGTTATTATTTCCAGACTCTACACCCTGTGCATAAAAATAATCTGGGACACTTGTTAAAATTATTTCCAGGCCCTATGCCCTTGGGATTCTGAATCTACAAATCAGAGTAGGGCCTGGGAGTTTGTGTAGGGAAGGAAGAGGGGGAAATGTGGTGGCTACTAGGGGCAGGTAACCTTGCAAGGAAGAACAGTAGGGAAATGAGTTTGTGATGTGAGGTGCATAATGTCTCCCTGTAACTTCTTCAGTAAACATTTGGTATTTCACAAGCAACTAGGGGGTTAAACTCTTCACAAATGGGACGCAGGGTGGTATATGGCCCTGACAGAACACATATGGGTTACAAAAATAACTACTTTAAGGAAGAGATTTGCCAATACCTTGAAAAATAAAACAGACTGAGAGCTAGGCAGTCAGAGAAGGGAAAAATGATTCCTAGTAGGAGCACAATCATGTTAACATCTGGAAATCGAGGCCGCACCGTGTTAAAATCAGACTCACCTACAACAGTAGTTGTGCAGTGTGGATCTAGATCCATTGGGGTGTACAACTTTGCCTTACTAAGGACCTTAGAAGGAAAAAAGCACAATCCTGAGCCACACCTGACTTAAAAGCAAGTTGACTTAGTTTAATGGGTTTCTTCTTCATATGTCACTTGATTTTTAAATCACCAATAGACTTTTTTAAGTCATTTGGTCAACATAATCATAACAGGTAAGTATCTCTGCTTTTTAAAGGAAAAACAGTGAGGAAAAAGGAAAGGAAATCTGGAGAAGAAGGAGAGCAGACTGGGGGAAAAGAACCAAGATGCCAACAGAGAGAAAAATAAGTCAGCCTGCCCATGTAGAGCTGACACACAGGGAGCGCAGAGAGGAAAAGACAAACCAGCAGAATCAGGAAACACATGCCACATAGACCTGGGTTCTGCCACTGGCCAGCTCTGCATCCTTGGACAGGATGCTTGTTTCATTTAGAGCTTGATCAGAGAAGCAGAACCACTAGAAGATCTATGGAAACTAATGGAGATGTGGATGTGGATGCAGAAGGTAGATATGCATATGGATATTCCATATAGTTAGACTGAGGGGAGGAGGGATCTATGTTTAACAAACATTTAATTTACATCTTACTGGGGGTACAAAGATAAATAAGTGTTCCTTCATCCAAACTAATACTTATGAAATGACAAAACCATAACTACATACAAACTATTTTAAATGCAGTGGTAAAACTACGTGCAGGATGTAATGTGAACAGTGAAGGGAATCTCTAACTCACACTTTGGACCATGAGAATAGTGAAGGCTTCTGAGGGGTGGGGAAGAGAATATGGAAGCAAGCTTATTCTTAAAGGAGGATAATCATGAAGGAGACTTTGAACCTGCAAGGAAAGCAACTCAAAGCATAATTGTTGGCAAGGAGTCGGGCTTCAGATTTATCTGGAAAGAAACCATGCTTTTCATCACACTGACACAAACAGGGAAGTAGGATGTCAAAGCTTTTTTTTTTTTTTTTGATGCAACTATGTTGAATTTGAGATATCAGAGCAATATCCAATAATTAGAAAAGTCTAGCAAGTCTTTTGAAATGAGAACACAACTGCAGGTAGACTGGAGAGGGCAGAAACAGTCTAGTGATTTTCTTTCTATTCTTTTTCAATCCATTTCTTATTCTCCTCCTACCTATAAAACATTTACACTTCTGAGTTCTTTCCTTCTGTTCTTTTTATGTTAAGAAAAAATGGGGTGGGTGGAGTAAAATCAAGAACAGACTGCAGGGCACCTGGATGGTTCAGTCAGTTAAGCATGTGACTTCAACTCAGGTCATGATTTCGCAGTCCATGGGTTTGAGCCCCACATCAGGCTCTGTGCTGATAGCTCAGAGCGTGAAGCCTGCTTTGGATTCTGTGTCTCCCTCTCTCCCGTTCCTTCTCCACTCACATTCTCTCTCTCTCTCTCTCTTGCTCTCAAAAATAAACAAACATTTAAAAAATGAAAACAAAAAACAAAAAACAGGCTATAAGCCACAAGCACCTCTGCCAGATCCTATTGCCTGTCACCCCGGTAACCTTACCATGGATGTGAACACACACCTGTCCAGGAGAAGGAAAAAATAAAGGAAGAGCCAGGGAGGGAAGTGGCTGCAGGTTTGAGCATTCTGTCACACCAAGGAGAGAAAGCAGGAGATAAGCAGCAATGTGAGTAAGCTGCTTCACTCCTGCCCACCACATCCCCCACAAGAATCTCTTTGGTAGCCCACCCTACCCAGAAATATGGAGGAAAGAGGATTCTGGAAAATGTGGTTCAGCCTAGTAGACACATTACAAAGCCACACAGCCCTTAAAGAAGTTTCTTTTGTTTGGGGAGTTTGGATGAGAGAAGGAAAGTTAAGCTGTGGTTGTTTTATGAAACTGAAGAAATATAGCACAAACCGTTAAAGGATAATGTTTCTAAAATAGGCAAAATAAGGTCTCCCAAATATAAACACGTCATAGAGTTAATTTAACTCATTCGTTAAGGAGTGAACCGTAAATATGCTACAACTGGTTTAAAGGAAAGGGCAAAGAACACACACACACACACACATACACACACATACCCCAAACAACACACACAAACACACAGGTAATCAGGATTCCAGGAAATGCATTTGCTTAATGGATGCAAAACTACCGGATAGGCACAGTATGACAGTCACATGTATTCTATGAGACATGATTCATTTGCATTTCTATGGACAAGAATCATTTGCATTATTATCGGTTTTCTGCAATTTACAGAGTTGCAAAATAGCTCAAAGACCGTGAAAGGTAAAGATAAACTGGAGGAGTGTACTGGATAAGATACCCAGTCATCTTTTTTGCCGCCTCAACCTAAGTCTTTCACAATTTCCCTGTCACTAAGAATGGCCAACATTTGTTAAATGCTTGTTAACTGCTCCAAGTAAATGCAGACATTAACTCACATAAACCTACAAACATGCTATGACTTTGTACAGTCCACAATTTACAAGTGGGAAAACCAAGGTACAGAGAGGTGGAGTAACTCGCCCAAGATCACACAGCTCTAAAACACCAGAGCTAGGACTGAAACCTGACTGTCCTACTCCTAATTTAAACATTCCGCTATAAATGCACTCAACTTGCAATGGCAGGGGCATGGGGGGGTGGGGAGGAAGGGTAGTCTTTTATCAAAGATACAGTTTAAAATTTCTGGCCAATGCTTGGTGATAATAAAAAGTATGCCTGCTCCTGGTCAGTTTTAATATTGATTTGAGTTCTCTCTGCAGACCAGGACGCCCTCTCTACCTGCCATTTCCTGCTGAGGCAGACTGTTCCTATCACCCCTCCCCCTTGGTAAATCATCTGTACCTCTACCTCTAATCTCTTCCAGATTAGCTGTAAAGGCTCTCTGTAAAGGGTGGCCTTTATAGCTAATCTCCAGTTTTTGTCCTGCTTAAAGGGGGATGCTTAACTGAGGGTGACAGTGGCATTCCCTGGGACACTAGATGAACTTTTGGAGGCTGCAAGGTTGAAGTGGAAGAGGGGGGAAGAAGAGATGTACAGAGACAAGTTTCCTTCTGAGAAAAAAACTTGGTGGGCAAAACCACAAGAATCTAACAGGGAATCTGCTAAAATTTCTATGGAATGGTGTGCAATGTGAACTGACTTCCCACATCCGTGAAGTCTTCAGGAACAATGGCATCACTGCTAATGCACTGAGGAGCTGAGTCTCTTTGGGGGCCTGCAGAGAGAACAGATATCTCTCAGAAAGCTCCAGCAAGCCTGGGTCCACTGCTTTCCAGAGGTGGAGAAGAGTCATGAGATTCAACTTGTAAAATGGCTGGCCCAGAGCAAGCAAGCAAGTAAGAAGGGGGACAGGGAGACAGGAAGACAGAAACAGGAAAACAGACAGAAAGAAGAACAGGAGACGTAGGAGCAAGGACACTTGGAAAGTTATTTGTGCAGGAACAAAGAGCACAGGACAACTCCTATATGACCCCCCACCTTGATGAGGGAGTATAAGGCAGGCTGAGGGTAAAGTACAGGAACAGCACGCATGCGTGCGCACACCCACACATGTGGGATGTGCGTGACATTCCTCAGACACTCTGGGCTGCCCAAGGACAAAGGAAAGGACAGAAAACAAATGGTTAAACTGCTAGGGTCTCCATCAATTTACAATATCTTACTAAATTGCAAGAAAAAGGCAATAGCCTAATCTCCATAAACCTACAGACTCCTTTTCCTGGAGCCCCAACATCATCCTCCCCTCTACAGTGATGTGGGGAACAAAGGCAAGAAGGAAATGGCAGGTAAAATTGAATTTCCTTATAACCTGCAGCCCACTGACAAATACATGAGGTAGGCAGAGTAAAAGGTTTCTCCAGGAACTCCCTACTGTCTTAACGTTAATGCTTTGCTAGAGGGAAAAACAACCTTAGCTTGACAATAGCTAGGCCTCCAGTAATCTGTGAGTCTTTGGCATATGAAAATCTTTTTGGAAGCTTCCCTTTTGACTTTACCTCCCCCAGCTCCATAGTATATAAGGACCCACTCTTTACAACCCCAGTGCAGCTCTTTCTGCCCACAGGTCCTGTCCCCGTGCTTTAATAAAATCACTTTTTTGCACCAAAAAAGAAGCTTGAGTTTTAATGCAGAGAACTTTAGATCTAGAAAAGTCCTTCAGAGTGTCCCAAGTTGGGCCAAGGTAGCCAGACCTTTACGCCTCCTGCATCCATCAGTCAGTGGATGTCGGCCACCCTCTAAGGCCAAGGCACTACCTGAAGGGGCCAACAGTATGTCCAAACTGTGGACAACAAGTGTTCCTAGAAGAAGAATCTGTGAGGTGTAACACATGCTCTCACAGGAGATTTTAACTCTCTTCCTTTTGTCTACATGTACTATGGTTAACACATATCATTTGTGCAACAAGAGAAAAAGCTAATAAAAGAAGTCACCAATCCTCAATTACATTGGAGCCAAAGGAAAGCTTGGCTCTGCCTTTTGAACAAGACCTAAGTGGAAGATCAAGCCCATGTCAGACAGTAAATAACTCATGCCTTATAGGTCTGCTTGGGTGTAAATATTAGTTCAAATTATTGCATGTGAATTAGCTGATAGGGCTTCTAACAGAGAACTGTAGAAACTGATAGGTGTACGAAACCTTTGGCCAAGGACCCAGGTGACCAGATTATCTAGCCTTAGAGAAGTGTAGCAGCTGTTTCTTTCTCCCCAAGATGCAGGGATGGAAGACTATTTATGGAGACCCCCAATGAACTATACCTTTTAATTTGTTCCCTTAACTCTGGACTTGATCATATGGCTTGCATTGGCCTATGGGACCATAGCAACTGTAATGCAAGGGGAGGCTTACTAAGCTTTTGCATACAGGGACTTATCTTCTTAGAATACTCTCTCTTGGAACCCAGCCACCACACTATAAGGAAGTCCAGGTTATCATTCACACAGAGAGATCCTAAAAGATGAAAACAACATGTGGTGGAAGAAGCCATATACACAAGAGCCCAGTAGAACTCCCAAATGAATATATCATAAATGGCCCCAGTCAAAACCATACAGAGCAGAACTACCCAGTCAATTCGCAGAATCCCGAGAAATAAGAACATGTGACTGGTTTGAGCCACTAAGTTTGGGATGGTTTTCTGTTGGTGTAAAAACTGAAACAGCAAGAGCTGGGCTGTTAAAGGGGTTACTGGATAAGTCCAGTGACCTTAGTCTCTCCTAGCCTGGCCCTATCCATGACCCATGTGCCCAATGTCCACCTTCAAACTAACCCAATCTGCCCACCCACCACATAGCCACGGACACATGAGATCCATGAAAGAATACCTCAAGGTTATTGAGAGCTCTGTCCGTGAGCCCTTCTTCTGTGTTCCAGAGAAGCAGTTAAGACCATGGGCTCTGGAGTGAGTCTGCCTGGGTTCAGATCCAAGTACCCCTACCTAGTACCTGAGTGACTCCTCTGAATCTCAGTTTCTTCATAGGTAAAATGGGTTAATAATATATCAGGTTGAATACCATTGCCCTGAAATTCATGTTCACCCAAAACCTGTGAATGTGACCTTGACTGGAAGCAGGCTATTTGAAGATGTAATCAAGTTAAGACGAGATCATACTGGATAAGGGTGGGCCCTAAGTCAAATATGACTGATGTGTTTATGAAAAGAGGGAAATTTGAACCCAAATACACAGACATACAGAGGAAAAATGACCAAGTAAAGACAGAGGCAGAGACTGGAGTTATGCTACCATCAGCCAAGTAATGCTCAGGGTTGCTGGCAACCTCCAGAAGCTAGGAAAGCAAGGAATATTTCTTCCCCAGATTCTTTTGAGGAACATGGCCCTGACAATACCTTGATTTCAGACTTCAGGCCTCCAGGACTGTGGGAGAATAAATTTGTTGTTTTAAGCCACCCAGTTTGTGGTCATTTGTTACAGCAGCCCCAAAAAACTAATACAAAGTCCTGCTGTGTGGTGACTAAAGGAGTTAATATAGGTAACCCTCTCTACCAGAACTCTTGCTATGAAAGCTAAGGAACTAAATAGATTCAGAGAGTGGGAATGACCCAGCACCTAGGAAGATGCAATGGTAACCATTACTAGTGGAGACCAACTCCCATCCCAGTCTTGTCACAGACAGACTCTAAGCTTAGGACTCCATGTCCTAAATCAGTGATCCTAACTTCAGGGTATTCAAAATCACCTGGAGGAGTTCACTAAGGATACAGCTAACCGGATCCTACAACTCTGGATTCTGATTTAGTAGATTGGGATTGGGCTCCAGGAATGGTCGTTTAGAAGACATACCCCAGGTGCTACCCCAGATTAAGACGATCTATAGACCATACTTTGAGAAATGCTGCCTTAAGACTCTGAGTATACACTCAGTCTCTGAGTTTCCCTGTTGGCTTGTCCTAAGGGATTCCAATGCGGATTTACCTGCTCAAGTTCCAGTCTATCAAAGTAGCATGTCCCATCCTAGCACTCACTAGATGCCAGGGGTTTGGGCAACTCTTCATTCCCCACCACCATCCACACCCTATCTTAGACATCAAAATTGCTTAACACTTGGGCAAAAGGTTTGAGGCTGCTAAATAATAATAACAGTTATCATTTATTGAGCATCTATTGTATGTGAAGGTTTCACATATATTATTCCTAATTCTCATAATAACTCTGAAAGTTTAGTCATTATTGTGCATTTGAAGGAAACTGAAGTTCAGAGAGGCAACAGAATTTACTCAGAATCACCTAGCCAATAAACTAAAGACCTGGGACTCAATCTATATCTGACCGTAAGTCCATATACTTTCCTAGACAATTTCTGCTTACTCAGGTCTTGCTCTTTTTTGCCATCACCCTCCTCCTAAAATAGAGAACACCAGGCTGTGTTAGTCAGGGTAGTTAACACTAGCTGCTCTAACAAAAATCTCCAAAGTCTCAGTGATTTAACAAACAAAGGGTTCATATCTTACACACATCACAGTCTGATGAGGGTTGAAACGATTTTTTGGGAAACTCTCATGGGTCCTAACTCATTCCATCTTGTGGTACCATAATCTTCAAAATATGTACACACATGCGCACGTGCGCATTTCCTTTACCTGTCTCCATTTCTTCATCCATCAGACCCCTTTGTCAACATCATTTCCACAGTGAAGTCCACCCAGATTCCCAGCCATATATTCCCACATCTCCCCAGTCTACTCATGTTATAAGACACTGTTGTTGGGGTGCCTGGGTGGCTCAGTCAGTTAAGCAGCTGACCCTTGATTTCAGCTCAAGTAATGATCTCATGGTTCGTGAGTTCAAGCCCCACATTGGGCTCTTCACTGGCAGTGAGGAGGCTGCTTGGGATTCCTTCTACTCCCTCTCTCTCTGCCCCTACCCTTCTCCCTCTCCCTCTAAAATAAATAATAAACAATAAACAAAAAAAAAAATTAGAAAAAAAGACACTGTTGCCTACCTAACCAGAATCCAAAATCCTCCCTATTACTTCTTCCTAATGAAACTTGATCACATCAGGCATTCACACCTCTCAGATGTTATAGGGCAATGGTAATGTATCCCCAGTTCTAGCCTAATTAGTCTTAACCAATCAGAATAAGCCATGCCCCTGGCAACTGTTATTGGTTCCAGAAACACCACATTATCTAAACTGGCCAGTCAGATTGAAGGGAAGGGATACAGTCTAGGTACGGTAGGGAGATTTTAGCATCTCTCCTGATAGACAATGAACGATGAAGTATGGAGCCCCAGTTGCCTTTGGAGGCCATCTTGCACCATGGGAGAACCATGATGAGGCCAGCTACAAGAAGGTAAAGCAGAGAGAAAGAAAGAATCTGGGTTCTCTTGACATCATTGAGCTGCTGATCATTCCTTGCTTAGAGTCTACCCTATGTAGACTTTCAGCTCTGCGTGAATAAATTGCTTATTCTTAAGCAAGTTTTAAGCAAGATTTTCTACGACGATGGCTTTAAAAATATAACAAATTTATCTATCATAATCTTCAACACACTATTATTTTTGCTTATTTAATTGCCTGCTGCCTCCAGATTTTTCCCACTAGACTATACTCTTTGTAATGGCACAAACTGTCTTATTTACTATAGATTTCCCAGGGCCTAGTAGTATGAATAGCTCTTCGTAGATACTTAACAAATATCTGTGAATAAATGGATAACATCCTCTAACTTTAAGAATCAGAAAAAGGAAGTGGGCTTCTAACTAGCTTGGAACATAATCCTCCCCCCCAACCCAACAGTGCTTCAGAATCTACTGAATATGTACCTTGCAGCTGCTGCAAAATGCAAGTGTGTTTTACTTAATCCATTAGTTTTTTCTAAATCAATGATTTTTAAATATTATTCAAAATCTAGAAACACACATATAAGTATGTCATGCAAAGAAAAGCATTTGTCATATGTGTGGTGGTCAACAAGTTAAAATTCACTAGTATTCCAGCTATGCCTCGATACACCTCTGCACAAACCTCTCCTATAATCAGGCCTGAGCATTCAGACTTCAGACCAAGAATAATAATCCTATGATCCCAGAAGGGGACATCCACAATTGGAATAGTCTTCCCAACTGCTTGTTGTGTAACAAATTACCCCCAAATTTAGCAGCTTTAAACAGCAAACATTCATTATTTCACAGTTTCTGAGGGTCAGGAATGTGGAGAGGCTTACTTTTGGTTCTGGCTCAAGGTCTCTCATGAGATTACAGTCAAGCCATTGGTTGCAGCTGCTTCTAAAAGGCTGAGGATTCATTTTCAAGTTTAATTACATGGCTGTTGGCCATAGAGCTGCTCACAACCTGGCTTTCCCCAGAGTGATCTGGGAGAGAGAAAGCACATGAATTCAAAACAGAAGCTGTAGTCTTTTTATAACCTAATCTTGGAAGTGTCATACTATCACTTCTGCCATATTCTATTCATTAGAAGTTAGGCATTAAAGCCAGCTCACACTCAAAGGGAAGGGCTTGAGCTCTATGTCTTGAGGGAAAGAGTGTCAAAGAATTTGTGGACATATTTTCAAAACCACGGTAACATTGAATCTTTTCCTCTCCCCTCTTAACACTTGTCTTGTGGGATTAAGAGTCTTATGAGTACTGCATCTTCATCATTACCATGACCATCATCATCACCATCATTATCATCATTAACACAAGAGAATAATATTTTAATTACTACAATTTTCTGAGCCATGTGCCAGACAATATGAGCCATGTGCCAGGCAAACACTTTATATGCATTTAGTCCCCACAAAAACACAATTAGGTAGTACTATTATTATTCCCATTATAGTTAAGTGCATAAATCTTTAGGGCAGTTAAATGATGTACTCAATGTAAAACAGCTAATAAGTGGATAAACCAGGATTTGGAACCCAGATCCATCTAACTGTGGAGTCTATGCTGTTAACCTACACAGCCTCGCATCTGGCCATAAAGAACTCCACCTGTTCTAACAATCAAGTCGGGTTCCCAAAGCCAACTGCCCCTATGGGGAACATTTTTTTTTTTTTAGTCAAAACAAACAAAAAACTTTGAAATCAGAGTTACATTAGGTCCAAATCAAAGGATGGAAGGCAGGAAGCTGCAATATACAGACCACACTCAAGCACAGATCTAAATGAATAAGAAGAATCCAAGCATATCCCAAATGGATGCAAATCTATGCAGATGAATGCAAGTGGCTATGCTAGTCTATGTAAATGACCATGTCCAGAAAAGCACAGTGGGTGGGGGAGTCAGCTTTTCAGAAGGCAATACTCCTAGTCTTGTCCTCTCTTGGTATTGGAGTCACCACAGGGCAAAAGGAAAAACCCTCCATATTGAAGATGGCAAGAAAAGTTGTCCTGGGAGTGACACCCAGAGCTCTGCAGGAGTTCAGATACCTGAGTGGAGCGAGGACCCACTTATCTATCTCCCAACAAGCTGCCAGATTCAATATATTAGTAAAAATCAGTGAGGAAAAATCCTGTTTGCAAACAAGCATGCATTTTCTTTTCCCAAAGGTAAATTAGCAAAAGCTGAAAGGGAAATCTATCCCTCCACTGCAATAATTCTCAAACTTTGGTGTGCATTAAAATCACCAAGGGTCCTTAAAGCACACATTCCTGTGCCAGTCCTCAGACCTCCTGAGTTAGTGTTTGGGGGTGGGAGTCAGGCCACTGGAAATCTGAACTTTTAAAACACATCCCAGATGATTCTGAATCAAGGAGTGTGTGGATCACCTTTTTAGAAAACTGGCATTTAAAAACAAGTGTTTGAGAGCAGGCAGACCTGGATTTGAATCTCAGGCTCAGATTTACTAGCTGTGGGACCCTGGCTTGTTGACAAGGTGTCACAGTTCCAGTACCCTCATTTGTAAAAGAGGGCTAATTTTATTCTTCCTCTCAAAGGATTGCTGTGAGGACTAAACAAGGTAATTCATTTAAAGGGCTTGGCACAATGCCTGACACACAGTTAAAACCCAGTAAATATTCGGTATAATTATGATCATTTGCTGATGAAAGGTGGGAACCAGAGTCTCCTCTCAGTGTCCAGTCTGGCTCAAAAAATAGGGACTTGAACCATTATTAGGTGAAAGCCTTTACCTTTTTTCCATCACCCTCTCACAGACTCCTCCCCCTGGGAGGCAAAGCAAAGATCTGATCGGTTAGTTAGCAAGAGTCTGAGTTCCATTGGTCCATTGCTCCCTCCTGGCATTTCCGTCTCCCTCTTCATCCCCTTCTCCAGCCACCCCCCTTCTTTCTCCACCCCAACCCCTTCAGCACCTCTTCTCCCTTCCTTCACCTCCCTCTCTCTCTCCCTTCCTCCCTCACTCCCAGCTCTCCCTGTAAGAAGGTCTCAAGTTCTAGACCAAAGGACCAGAGGGATGATTAGGTCCACAGGTCCAAGGCATGTTTCTCCAATGAGAATTAGTCAGCAACAAATACTTTTATCCCTGACTTGCTCCTATGTCTGTTAATTTCTTAGTCCAAAACTCATAGAGCAAAGGGGCAACCATCTGCCTAAAACTCCACAACCTAGTGTGTGCCTCATAGTAGTAGCCTTCCTCAACCCACAGTGGTTAAGTACCCCTGATATCCATTGTCCAAGTCGGCAGTTTCCCACTAAGTCCAGTTACTCAGTCACGATTAACCATGGCAACCATACTTATGCACTAATTTCACGGCTGTCAAGATTTCCTCTTGTGGAGCATCCTTTATTTGCTTGGATTACAACTTTTGTTTTTCTATCAATTCTTAATCAAGTGGGTTTGTGTGTACAAAAGCAACAAGCAGAATGGCCATCATAAACGATACCTCAGAAGGAGCACCCCAGACGCAGCCTATTAACAATTAATAATGGGGTTTGGAAGAAGCTTTCAAAAGCACGTAAAACGTGTTTGTAAACAATACCACTGCCAGACTAGCCCTCCTGAAAACAACAACTGCATGCATGCGGTGCAGGCTACATGAGGGACATTCTGGGCAGCACTTTATATAGATTCACTATCACATTTAATCTTGACAACATCCCCACTAGCAGAGAACATGGGGATCACTGAATGCAGTGCCCAAAATCATTTAACCAGAAGTTGCATGGCCAGGATTCAAATGTAAGTCTCTTGCCTGAAAAGTCTCTTTCTATTGTACCAGGATGCCTCTCTGTAACCTCTTAACATGTACCATTTGTATTTGAGATTATGTCAAGCCAAATCTCAGGGCAAAATGGCTTGTTTTAATACTTAAACTTGTAGAATAATTCCCAGATTCAAATCCTGGCACTTCCTCTTACCAGCTCTGTGACTTTAGGCAAATCACTTAAACTCTCTTAGTGACCCCCACTTCCTGCTATTCACACTCTATGTAAACTCCTCCCCTTGAGTGTGCTTGGGACCTGTGACTTGCTTCTAATCAATAGAACAAGACTAAAGTAATGGGTTGTCACTTCCATGACTGTGACTCCTGTTTTGCTAGCAGACTCTCTACAACCTTCTCATCTTGCACATTTTTTTATTTTTGTTTTTCTTTTTTTTTAATTTTTTTATTTTTGAGAGACCACAGGCAGAAGAGAGGCAGAGAGAAAAGGACAGAAGATCCACAGGGGCTCTCCGCTGACAGGCTGACAGCAGACAGCCCAATGTGGGGCTTGAACTCATGAACAGTGAGATCATGACCTGAGCCGAAGTCAGACGCTCAACCAAGCCACCCAGGTGCCCCTCATCTTGCACATTTTGATAAAGCAACCTGCCATGTTGGAAATACCCATGTGGCAATAAACAAGAGGAAATGAGGCCCTCACTTCCATGAGGAATTAAATCCTAGCAACAAAAACATGAGTTTGAAAGGAGATCCCTCCCCACTGGAATGCCCAAAGTCACCCTGACACCTTGACTATAGCCTGGGAGAGAACTTGAGCCCCAGGACCCAGCTGAGCTCTGCCTGAATTCCTGACCCCCCAAAACTGTGCATTAATAGATGTGTGTTCTTTTGAATCACTAACTTTGGCAGTAGTTCATTAAGCAGCAATAGATAACTAACCATTCAATCACTGATTCATTCAAACATTTGCTGAGCCAATAGTACATGCCAGGCACAATGCTAGAGTTGGAGATACAGAAAGAGCTAGGGTATGGTCTGTATCCTCAGGCTGCTCAGTCAAATGCAGGATCAGACATGCATATAAATGAGAGTAAGATACACAGCCCACAAGAAAAAAAGTATAATCTGTGCACAATGATGAAGGGTCAATATGCATGGCAATATCACTTGTCAAAACGTAAATCATAAGTGTTAAATTTTTCATTAAAATGTAAAAGTAAATTTTAGTGGAAAATAAAAGAGAAAGGATAAACCTAAATATGTCCATCAACAGGGAAATAACAAAAATTAGAAAAAAAAGAAAACCAATATACAATTAAACTTGCAATCCATGAAGTCTATGAAATGTTTAACAGCCATTAAAGATAAAAGGGATGCCTGGGTGGCTCAGTTGGTTAAGTGGCTTTAGCTCAGGTCATGATCTTGCAGTTCGTGGGTTTGAGCCCCGCATCAGGCTCTGTGCTGACAGCTCAGAGCCTGGAGCCTGCTTCAGATTCTGTGTCTCCCTCTCCCTCCTCTGCCCCTTCCCCGCTTGCTGTCTTTCCCTCTCAAAAAATAAACATTAAAAATAAATAATCCGCTCTGCACACCCAGAGACACACAAATGGCATTTAACTTCAAAGGATACATAAATCATATATGCAGAACATTTTGTGATGAGAAAGGAGGACAAAGGAGTCTTTAGAATGATCTGTAATTTTCCATTTTTTACACGAGCAATGTTTCAGGTATTGTGTAACCAACAGGTGACATCAGTAAATAAATAGCCAAATAACACACAGTGAAGCAGTACAGGTGCTCAGGTATTGTGGGACACAAAGCTGAAGGTAGTCTTTTCCTCCAAAGGTGGGGATGGTATCAAGACAGTCTTCATGGAAAATGCAATTACTCCAACGTCACCTTCATCTCTCCTACTGATATTTTCCTGTATACACTTTTTCCTCTGTCACCTTTCTCTGAAGAAGCAGGCCAGAAAGCCTTTCAGAAGTCCCCTACAGACTGATGAAGGTTCTCCTGAGAGGCTGGAGAAGGGGACATGGGGCTGTTTCCAAAGTTCCCAGGGACCCAGTGGAATGGCTGGGACTTCCAGACCCCCCAATGAGCTCTTCCCACCCTACTGAGCTGTCCATTAAAAACTCATAATAATGAGCTGTCTTCTGATTCAAGGATGCTACTGACGATTGCTGCTACGGGGAACCTGTGTCTTGTGAAGGGAATTGGCTGGTGATGGATGATGGATGATGGCCTCGCCCCACCTTCCCTCCCTCATCTGCCCTGATCTTCCAGGTCTCTGGTCTGACGGTGACTGGCTGCCAAGTGGAGTGAGGAAACCCGCTGGGGGGCTTCTGAATAGAAAAACTAAATCCCCCAACACCCTGGGGCTCAAACCACAGTTAAGATCCTCTTAACTCCACATCTTAACCAACTGAGCTAAATGCCCACAATGAACCAAGCATCTCCTTTCAAAGCAATAAATTCACCCAGGGAAAGCAATTAATTGAACCAATAAAGGGAGAAGGAACAGAGAAGAAACATTTATCAACAGTCTCCTAAGTACTTGCCTATTTTCCCCTCTCATTTAATTTCCCTAAAAATATTTTTCTTATTTATTTTTATTACCCAGTAGAATTATAAAGTCTTCACTATTACTATTGACCATTTTATGGATGAGAAAATGGAGGCTCAGAGAGGTTCTGTAACTTTCTCAATACTACACAGCTAAGAAGCTAATAGATTTGGTCCTTATCATATTAATACGTCCATTTTACAGATGAGGAAACTGAGGGTTAGGACAGAGATTAGATGGATTTTTCAGGGAGGGACATGTGGCTGAGAAGTGATGTGGTCATTATTTCTGAACGTAAACACAAAGTGCTTTCCCCCAATTTGATGCACAGAGACAGAAACAGCATCTCACTCTCACTTACTCATCATTCACTAGGAACCTGGATCAGACCTTTCCTGATGTCCCTGTATCACACTGCTTCTTGAAAGCTGGTCCTGGATTAATCCACAATTGAACTGAACTGGGGCTCCACTGAATAGGTTACAATGCATATTCCCAGGCCCTGTCCTTGGTCTTTGAGTCTGCATTTGAAAAAAACACCTCTGGGGGCGCCTGGGTGGCTTAGTTGGTTAAGTGTCCGACTTTCGCTTAGGTCATGATCTCACGGTTCGTGGGTTCGAGCCCCGCGTCGGGCTCTGTGCTAACTGCCAGCTCAGAGCCTGGAGCCTGTTTCAGAGTCTGTGTCTCCCTCTCTCTCTGACCCTCCCCTGCTCACGCTGTCTCTCTCTCTCCTAGAAAGAAATAAAAACATAAAAAAAACCCAAAAAAAAACAAAAAAAAAACAAACCACTCTGAAGAATTTTATGCACACTGTCCTCAAAGACCAAGGACAGGGCCTGGGAATATGCATTGTAACCTAATCAGTGGAGCCCCAGTTCAGTTCAATTGTGGATTAATCCAGGACCAGCTTTCAAGAAGCAGTGTGATACAGGGACATCAGGAAAGGTCTGATCCAGGTTCCTAGTGAATGATGAGTAAGTGAGAGTGAGATGCTGTTTCTGTCTCTGTGCATCAAATTGGGGGAAAGCACTTTGTGTTTACGTTCAGAAATAATGACATTTAAGCTGGAACTAGGAGAGAGGGTAATTTAGCCAGAAGACTTGGTGATGCTATCACCCCACACATAGCGCATAGTCACCTTGCCATCCCTCATGAGGATTCTCCAGGTAGTCCCACAGGCCTTTGTGTCGGTGACACTAAGGGCTTAATTAAAAGCACATGTCATTACTCCCCCTCCTAGGAGACAGAGGTTCTAATACTCTCATTCCATACACCAGTCCAAGCCACACCCAGCCAGGAGGACACCTCAGGACTCAGCACCCACATTCCTGGGGATGGACGTGGAGCAAGAGGCTCCATCAAGCCTTTCAAGATGAACGCCTGCCTCCCTGCCCAGCTTTATGGCTCACTCTCTCCTCCAGGAGGACTGCTTCAGGTATTCAGTGATCCTGCACCATCTTGTGCTCTAGGCAAGTACAGGCTGTTATTAACAAGAGCTTCAGAATGGTCCTTCTAAGATCTTGTCTTCTGGCTAAATCACCCTCTCTCCTAGTTCCAGCTTAAATGTCACTTCCTCTAGAATGCTTCTTCAGCCTGCAGAGGCTGGATTAGCTGCCTCCCTGTGTGTCCCCAGAGTCCCCTGGACCTCCTAATCACATTGGGTTTGAATTGCCTACTTGCTGTGTCTCCCCTTATAGACCTGGAGGTCCACAAGGCCAGAGGCTGTGTCTTATTCACCAGTGAATCCTCAGTATCTAACAAAATAGTTAGCACATAGTTGATGTTCAATAATGTTTGCTAAATGGGTGACTACAAACAGGGATTCTATTAAGATTCAGGAAAAGGGACCAGAATTCTGTTTATAAAAGGAGAAAGAAAGAAAGAAAGAAAGAAGTACCACCTACTATATGTGAAATTTCACAACCACCTTATTATGAAGTGGACATTACAAGACCTTTTGCAAATAGGAAAACTGAGGTTCAGAAAGGTTAAATGATTTATTCAAGGCTACTGAGCCAGAGCAGAGGTCAGCAAGGTTTTTCTGTAAAGGGCCAGTCTGTGGATATTTTAAGCTCATGGGCCATACTGTCCTCGTACAACTACTCAACTCTGCCACTGAGGCACAAAAGGTACAATATATAAACAAATGGGCTTGATCATGTTGCAATAAAATTTTATTTACAAAAGAACTGATGAGCAGAATTTGATGCATAGGCCATAGTTTGTGAGCTCCTGACCTGGGCACTGATTTAAGGAAGATCTGACCCCATGTTTGTCCATTATGCATTCAAATCGTTCAGACAAAAGTTGGAGAAAGAGGAATAGCAGAAATGGTGATGACCCAGAAAGGGCTGGCTGCTTTGAGTAAGGCTAGAGGAAATTTAGTCCATCTGATCATACAAACTTATGTCATTTACTCCTCAAGTAAACATTCATTGAGCATCTACTATGCACTTGGTCTTTGCTAAATATTCAGGGGACCCAAGCATGAATAAGGCTAGACCCTAGCCTCTGTTAGCCCACAGAGTAGTAGATGAAGTGATATGTATGTACTTTCCTCTGGTCATTAAATACTTACTGAACACCTACTATGTGCTAGGGGTGAGACAACAGCAGTGAACAAATCAAGGTGTGGTCCCCTATTCTTGGGTTACAACCCAGCTGCAGAAAGGAACATGAAATAATAATCACACAGATAAATATTTAATTACAAATTGGAATAAATGTCATGAAGGAAAAGAACATGATGCTATGAGAGAAAATAAGAGAAAATGCATTTAGGTTGCATGGCAGGGGGCTGGTCAGAAAAGAACTCTCTAAAGGAATGATAAATGCCCCAAAACTGAAACAGCAAAGGTAGAGACAGTTCAAAGAAGGAGTTGAGAGAGGGTTCTGGAAGGCTGTGACATTTGACCTCTACCTAAAAGGATGAGTAGGACTTGGAAGTGCAGGAACAAGGCTGCCATGTGCAGCTGCATAGACTGTGCGACGCACAAATCCAGGAGATACCTTCACATAATCACACTGGGAATGGCACTTCCTATGGTTGGGAAGTTGTACAACTGTATACAACAGCCTGTGCTGGGATGAGGGAAAAAAATGCCTTCCTGAAAGAGGGAACAGGGAAGAAAGGTCGTGGCCAAGAGCCACTTAATTTCACCAGAACCACTAGCAAAGCAACCTGGGTTAAATGCTTCATGTTCTGTATTCTGCCTCCTCCTCTCCCTCCTCCAGCTGCAATTGTGCACCGAGGGGCCTTCTCCAGCCTACTCAGCAGCTGTGATGAATGTTCTCTCATTGCCTGTATCGACTCCCCCAGTGAGGCTCTTGCCTGGTTCCTCATCAACCCTCCTTCTGGCTGCAGTGTGTTAAGTGGGCACTCAGCCCCATACTTATTAGTGCAATTTAATGAGCTGGTGGAAAAAACTTGCTGATATAAAATTCATATTTATTGAATTTGATTGTCCTGAGCATGCCCTTGAATGTCTAACCTGGTTGTCCTAGTGGCTGGAATCACTCTGGATTATTGTGTTACAGTTTTATTGACAGGCAGCATTTCTTTGGACAGGAAGTCATAGCCCCCCTCCCCTACCACCAAGCTCTGCTGATTGGGTACAGCTGGGTTCTGTGCCTGGTAACACTCTGAGCTGAGTACAGGAGAGTTACACCAGGGGTCCAAATTCATATGCCTGCCAGGGCCAGGGTTTATGGCAAATGAGGGCATAGAGCTGAGGGAGAAGAAAGGATGATGAGTTGAGAACACAGTTACCATTTAAAGGGAATGGCCCTACTCAGCACGTATTTATTGTCACCATGTGCTAATGGGACCCCAGGATGACCTTATCTTAAACTTTCCAGGAACCTGGAGAGAGAGGGAGAGAGAGAATCCCAACCAGGCTCCTCACTGCCAGCATAGAGCCCAATGCAGGGCTCAATCCTACAACCACAAGATCATGACCTGAGCCAAAATCAAGAGTCAGATACCCAAACAACTGAGCCATCTGGGTGCCCCTAAAAACTCTCAATTTTAAATACCTACAATTAATCATTAAGAACGTTAACACTGTGCAAAGCCAAACAAACTAGAAGTCAAATCCAACTCCTGGACCAATTTCTGAGCTAGGGGAAGCTAAAAATCCACAAGTAAGACAATTTCTCCTGGTAGAATCCACAAGGTGTCTGACCTGAAAGAAACCAACTTTTGCAAAGCAATAAGACTTAGTAGTTAAGAGAAAGCTTTGAAGTCAGACACACCTGAGCTCAATACAAGATTCACCCCACTGTGTGACCTTCAGTATGCCTTTCACCCTGCTAAGCCTCAGATCCATCATTTGTAAACTAGACAGAAGCCCTTTGTTTTGCAGGGCTGCCATGTGGAATTAAGATAACCCTTCGAAATTAGGCACCATATGACCTGCTTTGACCAAAGAAACATGAGCAAAATGATGTGTCTCACTTTGAGACAGAAATTTTTACAGCCAGTGCACAACTTATTATATGTCCTTTCCTAAATTGTGACCATGTAAGATTGGATTCTCCATCATCCTGGGTCCCTCAGTAACAATGAGGAGCAGAGTCTCCTGTTCATCTCCAGCAGACATAAAGCACGAGTCAAAAATAAGTTCTTGTGGGGCCACTGAGTGTTTTGGAGTATTTGCTACAACAGCAAAACCTACCTTATCCTGACTAGTATGTGTCTCATGAAGTCATTATAAGAGTTAAATTAATCGCTAAATAAATACACTATAGAACAGTGTCTAGAACATGGTGAGCCCTTCTATTAATCAGCTTTGTTATCTATCAAATAACTCCCTAGTTTCAGAGGCTTACAACCACAAAGTTTTACTCCTTGATCTCATGATAAAAGGAAATCCCCGTCAGGGATAAGCCCTGACATGTGCCATTCTTATGACAGAAGAAGGACAAGAAAGCTGGCAAAAATAGGTAACTGCTTTAAAGCTTTCGTTCAGATCATCCATCTCATCCACTCACATGCCATTGGCCAAAGCAAGTCTCATGGCCAAGGCCAAAGTCAATGGGCAGGAATGTTGCCTCTCCTGTAGGGAGGCACTTCAATCACATAGCAATGGGCAGTAATGTATAATCCTCTTGTTGGGAAACAATTGAGAAAAATCATAAAATCCAACACAGCCTTTAGTAAAAATTAGCTATTATGCTTTCCATGCATGGCCTAGAGAGGTCTGGGTACTTATGAGCAAAGATAGATGGAAGGAAAACATGGTTTTGGGTCTGTCCCCACCTATAAACCTTAAGTGTCAGGACTACAGGATGCAACTAATGAAGCCAGTTTCAAACTGGGTCTCAGGTGCAGAGATCTAATAAGCACAGTTTTAGGCCTATAGGATTAAATATGATCCAGAGGAACCAAGAAAGATCTTCTCCACATGTTGTGACCAGGATACAGCAAGAATAGACACAGATGCAGTGCTATTTCAGTAACTCAAGGATTTGCCTTTTGGGGGAGGGGAGACAACAACTCTGTGTGCCGGGTCTGGAATTTTTAGAGGTACTAGCACAGCAGCCACAGTGAACATTCCCTCCTCTCATGCCTTCTCAGGCAGCCAAGATCAGCCAGAGGACACAGAGTGGCAACCAAGAAGACTGGTTAGGATCACATGAGACACCCCTGGGACTCAGGAATGGTGGGGTAAACTCGGGGAAAGGCCCAGTGGGGTTCTGCACTATGCAGGTAAAGCCAACAAAAGCCAAACTGTCCTAGTAAACAAGACTCCACTGGTGACCAAAGGCTGCTGGAGGTCTATAAAAGAAGGTCACTAATAAAACTGTACACTAGTAAGGGTAAGATACACACAAATGAAAAACTCGTCTCTAGGCAGAAAAATAGAACAGTACTTGACACTCGCAAGGCTTTTCTCACTCTGGTAGGCTTCCAGAAAGGAGAATGTTGCAAAGATTGAGGCCAAGATGGCAGCTGTGACTGCTGGCTAGGGTCAGATGGGGTGGGGAAAGAAGGGATGGCGACTTTTCCTTGCTGGAGCTCTCTGGAAACAGCCCCTATTAAGGAAATGAATAACTATGGTTTGGAAATGAGGGTTAACATTAACACTATTCAATAACAATTATAATCATCTTAAAAGCTTGTTATTCCATTGAACAGTATGAAATTGCCATCTTTAGGGGTGCCTGGGTGGCTCAGTCACTTAAATGTCCAGCTCTTGATTTTGGCTCAGGTCATGATCTCACAGTTCATGAGTTTGAGCTCCATCTCAGGCTCTCTGCTGACAATGCACATTCTGCTTGGGATTATCCTTTCCCTCTCTCTGCCCCTCCTCTGCAAGCACTCTCACTCTCTCTCTCTTGCTCTCTCAAAATAAATAAATAAAAATTTAAAAAAAGAAAGAAATTGCCATCCTTACAGGTCAGAACTGGTCAGATATCAACAATTTCAAATGGTTCAAACTAACAAATGCCAGGCATTGTGCTTAGCAGCTAACATGTATCATCTCATTCAATACCTACTCCAACTCCCTGAGGTGAGTCCCAAAATTATCTCCATTTGACAGAAAAGGAGACTGAGACCAGCAAGGTTAGGTTATTTGCCCGAGGTAAGAAAAATTACAAATCTAAGATAAGATAAGTGGACCCTGGCTAGTCAAAGTGAGGTCCAGAACCAGCAGCAATAGCATCCTGGGAAAATGCAGTCTCCATTGCACACCCAGGTTTGTAGTAACATTATCCGCTATAGCCAAAAAGTAGAAAAAAAGCAAATGTCCATCAACAGATGAATGAACAAAGTGATGGATCCATAAACGGAATATTATTCAGCCTTTAAAAGGAAGTAATTCTGGGGCACCTGGGTGGCTCAGCTGGTTGAGCATCCAGCTTCGGCGCAGGTCATGATCTCATGGTTCGTGGGTTTGAGCCCTGCATCAGGCTCTGTGCTGACAGCTCAGAGCCTGGTGCCTATCTTCAGATTCTATGTCTCCCTCTTTCCCTGACCCTCCCCTGCTCCCCTGCTGTCTCTCTCTCTCAAAAATAAAACATAAAAAAAATTTTTAAAAAGAAGTAATTCTGACACATGGTGGTAGTATCTTGATGAACCTTGAAAATATTATGCCAAGTGAAATAAGTCAGACACAAAAGGAAAAATATAGGCATACCTCAGAGATATTGCGGGTTCCGTTCCATACATTAGCAATTAAGGCAAATATCAGAAAACAAGTAAAATGAATTTATTGGTTTCCTGGTGCATATAAAAGTTATGTACACTATCCTATATATTCTATTAAGTGTGAAACAGTATTATATCTAAAAAGAAACAATCGTACATATCTTTTTTTTATGTTTGTTTATTTTTGATATATATATAAAGAGAAACAAAATGTGAGTAGGCAAGGGGGAGAGAGAAAGGGAGACATAGAATCCCAAGCAGGCTCCAGGCTTTGAGCTGTCAGCACAGAGCCCAATGCAGGGCTCTTGAACCACAGGATCATGACCTGAGCCAAAGTTGGACACTTAACCAGCTTAGACACCTAGGCACCCCAACAATTACACATATCTTATTTAAAAAACGCATTCTTGCTAAGAAATGCTAACCATCATCTGAGCTTTTAGGGAGTTGTTATCACTGATTACAAATAAAAATGAAAAAATTTGAGATACTATGAGAATTACCAAAATGTGACACAGAGATAGAAAGTGAGCAAGTGCTGTTGGAAAAATTGTGCCAATAGACTTGCTCAACACAGGACTGCCACAAGCCTTCAATTTGTAAAAAATGCAATATCTGCAAAGCACAATAAAGTACAATAAATTGAGGTATGCCTGTACTGTATGATTCTACTTACAGGAGGTACCTAGAGTGGTCAGATTCACAAAGACAGCAAGTAGCATAGTGGTTACCAGAGGCTGGGGGGAAGGCACAATGAGGAGTTGTTGTTTAATTGGTACAGAGTTTGGGAAGATGAAAATGTTCTGGAGACGGGTGGCGACAATAGTTTCACATCAATGTGAACGTACTTAGAGCCAATGAACTGTACTTTTAAAAATGGCAAATTTTATGTTATGTGTATTTTACCACAATTTTTAAAAATAATAGTAATCCCCCCTCAAAAAAAAAAAACCAGTTTCAGACCACACCCAAGACTAGCTCAGGCTTGCCTTTTTAAAAAGATACTCAGGTACACAAATGCACATTAAAGTTGAATAAGCACTACAACTAGAATATTCTGCCACCCAGGTGCAAAGAAGCCTTTGTTGGGACAGCTGTGAACAGGAAATGGTACGAGGTCAGCCTCAAAGCAAAAGTAAGGGGGAGGGGGCCCTTAGCACTGCCTTCCGTTCCACAGACCTTCTCTCACCCTCAGGATGAGACTTTGGTCCAGCCTCCTCTTAATCCTGTCCAGCACTGTGGAAGGTGCTTGAAATTAACATGGTCTTGGCATGCAGGCCATCAGCTGGGACAACAGAGCTCACCTCCCCACCATGTTTAGCTTGGCTGTTTGGAACCCCTTGGCCGCCAACAGAAATCACCACAGTGCCTCTGAGCTCTGCTACAGATGAAATTAATTCCTTCAGAGCTAAGGAAGTGGGGCAGGCGAGGAGCACTCACAGGGCTGTTGGAGCAAACTGCTTTGGCAGCAGCTGTTCCATTTGGGGAACTAATGAGACTCGAGGAAAAACCTGCCGAAGGATGCCAAATGCTCGTTTGCTTATGGAGCTGATATAGCCTTGGCCAAATTGGACAGCAATGCAAAAATGTCCATCATTTTTTGCTCAATTTTGCAGCTCCGTCTTGTGTTTCAGAAGGAGAAGGATTAAAACCCTATCTGTCCCCAGGCTCCCTCTCAGTTCCACAAAAATTCAAGGAAGACAGGCACTTTACAACCTTGGATATTCCTAAAGATTATTTGTCTGGACCCCCTACTAACTCAGTTACCACCAAGCCTCAAGCCTCAACCTTCCCTCTTCCTAAATGTTTGGCTCTGTGCTGCTTTTTTGTAGCCAAAGTGTATCTCCTGCCAGCTAGCATAACATTTAAAAGCCAGGTGAACAAAAATATAATCTTTCTTATTTCCTCACAACTGCATTTTATAATTTTCCGGAGCCCCCACTATCTGGCCGCGGTAAACCTAATCATATTCAATTGAGGATAAACATGGACAAGTCAGGAAGGACTTAGCAAATTCAAGGCTTCATTGGTTATATCATGGTCTATTCCCTTATGCCTTCTCCTTCGAATTACATCTAATTTCTAGGAAGCTCACACAGCATGATGGCATTGGTGGAGGAACTACCTGGCCCTCGGTTACCCCTTTAGTGTCCACCGAGAAATGTTTTGTCTTATCTTTAATCAAATTACTACTTCTCGTTGACATCACAGGGATTTGTTAATACCTTCTGGTCTCCAATCATCGATAGCCATTCCCCCTCATTCTCATTGCAAGACTGAATGCCCCAACCATGCTGACCTTGGATGACCTTGGGGACAGAGGAATGCATTCTCTCCTCCCTGGGAGATGTTGGGAGGTTGAGGACTCAGTGAGCCTACTCCTGACCAGTCTGCTCAGACAACACTCCTGGTCACCTTTTATCTACCATTCCAAGACAGGCTGGGTAGAAGCTCCTCTAGGAAATCTGAAAGCTGAGATGTGGGTCCTCTCTGCTCTTGGACCCCTACACCTACCTAGAGTTTATTCAACCCCTCCCTCCTTGAGACTCCATTTGAAAGGAGGCAGGAGACAAGGTCCTTCCAAAAAATACTTGTGACAGACTGGCTTTCCCAAAGACGGTGGCAACTATATCTTTCATCCCACATTTCTTCTTATAGTGTGACTTTTACACCCCACCACTGAGAAGTGGGGTGTACGTCCCTTGCCCTTGAACCTGTGCCAAATGTCTTGACAACAGAGTAAGATGGAAGAGATATTATGTGATTAGGTTTGATCATTTAAATGTCATGTATTTCTACCTTTATCTCTTGGAACTCAGGCCCATGCTATGAAAAAGTCCAAGTATCCCATGTAGGGGCTCATGAACAGGAACTAAGAAGTTCCCTGGCCATTGCCCCAGCTGCGTTCCCCATCAACAACCACCACCAACCTGCCAACCATATGAAGTAACCATCTTGCAAATGGGTTTTCCTAATCACCCTCAACTCCCATCCCACCAAGCCATTCCACTTTAGGAGCCTTCTAGGTCAAACTGCCAAAATTGCAGAGCAGTGAGCAACATAAATAAGTGCTATTGTTTTAAGTCACAAAGCTCTAGGGTGATTCATTATGCAACAATAAATAACTATTACAATACTTATCAGCATCTAATTCTCTTGTTTCTCCTTGTTTTTCTCTCTTCCAGGGGAGATTTTTATCACTTCTATAATGATAAAACCGCCTCTTCATCTGCCCTTTCCAATTTTTTTTATTATGCCATAAACCTTACACCCCAAGCTCTTCACGACTTAAGCTTCTGAAACCATAAAAAACCTGGCTCTCATAAAGCAAAAGCCTTGGCTTTCAAAATTACTATCAGGTGCCAAGAGTTTCAAAAGCCTGTTTTGAAACTCAAAAGCTGAGCAATGTCTTTTCTTCCTCTGTGCATTCCTGCTGTTATAGCCTTACCCTGAGGGTGATGAGGATGGAATGCTGAGGCCTGAGGTGTGAAAGACAGTGACAGAAGGAATATCCAGGAGTGGTGAAATGCCCTGAATAGTATTTTATAATCAAAATAGTATTTTACAATCAAAAATCACGTCATTTTTACTAAAGCAGATGCACACCGCCAGTGTACAAGATTATCCCATTTCTTCATTTTCTTTAAATCAACTCCAACTCTTGGATCCCCATTCTACTGCCCCGGTGGGAAAGCAGACCTCAGTCATTACCAGAACACCTTCCTTGAGCACTGCAGCCCACCATCCCTAAAGGTCATGTTAAAATCCTGAGGTCTTAATCAGCCGAAGCTCTTCAAGTAGTTTTTTTGGCCTTTGCTATCACTGCATAGGATATACACTGTCCAAACCAGTCAGCAAAGACATTTGTGAAAAGTAGATAGTAAAATTTTTTTTTTAATTTTTTAGAAAGAGAGAGCATGCAAGCAGGGGGAGGGGCAGAGAGAGAAAGAATCTTAAGCAGGCTCCACGTTCAGTGCAAAGCTTGATAAAGGGCTCCATCCCACAACCCTGGGATCATAACCTGAGCCAAGAGTCAGACGCTCAACCAACTGAGCTACCCAGTTGCCCTGTAAATATTTTTTTAAATTTTTTAATGTTTATTTATCCTTGAGAGAGTGAGAGAGACAGAGAATGAGCAGGGAAGGAGCAGAGCAAGAGAGGGACACAGAATCTGAAACAGGCTCCAGGCTCTTAGCTGTCAGCACAGAGCCCGACGCGGGGCTCGAACCCACGAACCATGAGATCATGACCTGAGCCGAAGTCAGATGCTTAACTGATTGAGCCACGCAGGCGCCCCACCCTGTAAATATTTTTGATGTTGAGGGCCATACAGTCTGTCACAGCTACCCAGCTCTACCATTGTGTTGCAAAAGCAGCCACAGGCTGGACAAATAAATGATCATGGCTGTGTTCCAATATAATTTTATTTACCCAAACAGGCATAATTTGCTCACCCTAAGTCTAAGCAGACACAAGTCCCTTGAATTCTCTGATTCTGCCCCCAGAGAGGGGCACAGAAATTTTTGCCAAGGCTGGAAACCCTTATTCCTGGGGTTCAGAATCCCAGGTGAATTATACATGTTCAGGGTGTCACTTCTAAGCAAGGTGGCAGTACCAAGTGTATTAGTCAGGGTTCTCCAGAAAAACAGAACCAACTGTGTGTGTGTGTGTGTGTGTGTGTGTGTGTGTGTGTGTGTCATGCACACGCACACACATTTAAAGAGATTGGCCCAGGTTTTTTGAGGATAAGAAGTCTGACAATCTGCCATCTGCAAGCCAGAATCCCAGGAACCCTTGTGTGGTACCAGTCCAAACCTAAAGTTTGAAAACCAAACCTGAAAACCAAAAGTGCTGATGTCCAGGGACAAGAGAAAGATGAATATCTTAACTCAAGCAGAGAATAAATTCTGCTTCCTCTGCATTTTGGTTCTACTCAGGCCCTCCATGGATTAGATCATTCCTACCTGCACTGGTGAGGGGTATCTTCTTTATCCAGTCTACCAATTAAATGCTCATCTCTTCCCAGAACACCATCACAGACACACTCAAACGTAATGTTTTACCAGCTGCCTGGGCCTCCCTTAGCCCAGTTAAGTTGACATATAAAATTAACCATAACACCAACTAATCAAGTGACCTGCCAACCTTTAACCTTCCCAGACTCTAGGGTCATGTCCTTTCTCTGACCTTGCCCTCCAGGGCCCTCTCACCACCCCCTCTCCTCCTTCATCTCTTCAGTGATTCCAGGCATTTTACAAAACACAGGAAGAACTATTGACTTTAAGCAGATTCTTCTTCCGATCTTATAAATACTCCCAAGGGTTAGGAAATGCAATGCTTAGTAATCTGCTTGAAATGGCAAAAGGGAAACATAAAGGTACAATGAACACAAATTAACATACCAACACATTATCCTGCCAAATATTATATTACACGTATCTATTTACTTGACTTTTTCTCATACATGCTATGAGCTCCTAGAGGGCAGACACCAAATCTTACTCAACGCTGTCATTTCGCTCTATCCTGGTACGTTGTAAGTGTTCCATAAATACTTCTTGAAATAAATAAAGTACATACTGAGGAAAATGTAGTGGTGGAATTCCCAGAGTCATTCCCAAAAGCTGGTTTAACACTAACATACCTGAAGTCCTCCATATTTACAATTTCTTAAATGACAGAAAGCAGTTCTGGTGAGTGCTACTAATTCAAATATTAAATAAGAGACAGTCTTAGGTTAGAGGCAAATGTCCTGCACATAGTGGGATGTGCATCAGTGAGAAGGGTAAAAACCAAGTTTAATTCACAAGGTAACAGAGAAATCAAGGGAGGCATTTGTGTAGATTCTGAACAGAACCCTGAACGCTTTCCATGGCTTTTGAGGTTAACAGGATGGTTCTCTGTGACACTGCAACTGCTACTTCAAAAACGAGAGATTTTCATCAAACATAGAGTGTAGAATGGTGGCACCAGGGACTGGGGAGATGCTGGTCACAGTGTACAAACCTTCTGATGAAGAAGTTCTGAAGAGCTTTGTGAGTATAGCTACAGCATTGTGAATACAGTACATTTAGAGTACAATTAATAATACTGTGTTATCCACTCAAAATTTGCTGAGAGGGTCATCTGGATAGCTCAGTTGGTTATGTGACCAATTCTTGATTTCGGCTCAGGTCATGATCTCACAAAAGGTGTCATGGGTTTGAGCCCCGTGTCCGGCTCTGAGAAGCCTAGAGCCTGCTTTGGATTCTGTGTCTCCCTCTCTCTCTGCCCCACCCCATTCGTACTATGTCTCTCTCTCTCTCAAAAATAAACATTTAAAAAAATTTTAGGAAAAAAAAATAACTATGTGAGGTGATGGATGTGTTAATTAACCTCACTGTGGTAATCATTTCACGAAGTACACATACATCAAATCATTACATTTTACACTTTAAATACATACAATTTTATTTGTCAATTATATTTCAAAAAAGCTGAATTTTTTTTTAAGGAAAAACTAGAGCTTTTCCTCCACCTTAATATAGACATATCACCCAAACCACTCTGCCAGTTAGCAAGCCTGTTTATGTGAACTGGAAAGAATAAAAGGAAAAAAAGAAGAGGTTTGCCTAAAGTCAAAGAGCTAGGCAAGAGATGGAAAAGAAAGTGGTGGTTAAAGGGATACATGTGTGGTGTGTGAACCAGTGAAAGTCCCAAAGTAAAACTAAGATTTGTTTTCAAAGAGAACAAGACTTCACAAAATCCCCTTGCACAAGCAAAATGGAGCTAGTAAGAAAACAAGTCTGACAATCCCATGACACCCACTAGGAGGTGCTGTGGGTCTAATACAGCTTGGGTACCATCCAGTTTTGTTGAGAACCAATGGAAAATTATAGTCCATGTTGGAAATTGTCAAGCCACCTGTGTATCACATCTCCACCATCACCTGGTGCACCTTCTTGTCTCACTAAATGACCCAGGCCAGGCACATGCTGCATTTTGTTGTGCAAATCAGGAAATCTATTATAGGAGCTCCTAGCACTAAAGAACAGTCTTAAGATCAGTCCTTATTATTAGTGCCCCATGGCTGTTTCTTGGTCTCAGTACAGATCCAAGTTACTCAGGCCCTCACTGAGTACTTGTTCCCTTTGTTGAGGTCTGTCTACTCCTGCACTGTTGATATGAGCCCTGGGTCCAGTTCTCAGACCCACTACCTGCCTTGCCAAGGTCTTTACCTCCCAAGTCCCATTGCTATTTTCTCTTGCTTGAGGTACTGCAGCAGCCTTTTTGTTTTTTAAGTAAGTTCTATGCCTAATGTGGGGCTTGAACTCATGACCCCAAGATCAAGAATCACATGCTCTACCAAATGAGCCAGCCAGACACCACTGTTGCAGCCTCTTTATCAGTCTCTCTGCCCTTACCCTTGCCCTCCATTCTCCAAATATCAGCCACAGTGATCCTTCAAAAACCAAAATTGGTTGCTTAAAACCCTGCAGCAACTTCCTGCTGCAATTAGAATAAAATTGAACATTTTTACCATGGTCCATGGGGTCTCAGATTATTTGGACCCTGACCACATTCTTTCTTTTCTTCGATAACACCAGGTTAGTTCCTATCTCAATATCTCTTCATGAGTCAGGCTTGGTCCTTTGACTCCCATGGGACATTCCTTTGGCCCAACAAAATCTCCTATGGCTCAGCTGCCCAAGGCTCTCTGTATTAATGTAGTACCTTGCCAGGGTGCCTTGGAGGATGCACTGGGGACTGATCTAGAAACCAATGACCATGTACCAAGCTGACTCACTGGTGCCCTCCCTTTGGGTTACTAGGAATTCCAACCACCACACCTCTACCCTCAACTTTCATAAGACATAAACCAGTAGCCCAAATCCACCACCTTCTCTGGATCTTCTGAGTATATGCATCACACTGATATGTGTCAAACCTTTCAGCACTACTTAGTTAGAAAGGAGAGAAGGCCAGAAATTGGATGGTGGGGACAAGGGGCAGCAGTAAATCAAGAAAAGATGAAATTACACATGCTGTCTGCAGAGTTCTTTCTCCTAAACTCCAGGAATGGTCTATCACCTTGTCCCACCAATCTCTATTCTTTTGCTACCTGGGAACAAACATTTTCCAAGGAGGGACTAAAGTGAAGGGATGAGAGAGAGAGAGAGAGAGAGAGACAGAGACAGAGAGATCCCTGCAATAAAGGTCCAGCCATTGCACTACTACTTGACCTTTGCTCTTTAGATGACCTCTACTGCTCATCCATGAGCCAATGGAAATGAGCACTGACTGCTGTCAAGTCCCCTCTCTTCCTTCAAAAACCATGACTTCATCTTTTACAAAAAAACTTCTCCTTCCTGTTGTGACAACTAGACAACAGACCCAAAATGGAGTCACTTGTGCAAAGCCTTATGTCACCAAATTGAGCCTTTTTTACAGCTTTGGCTTTCCTAGAAATGGAATCTCAAGCCTGTCAATCAGGAATTGCTTGATCAGCATTAGTTACGTAATTTGCCTGATAGACCCTTACCATCCCCTAAGGAAAGTGACCTTGCACTAACAGTCCATTTTTTTGCCCATTGTAACTTCTTCATTCCTCCTCCTTTCTGCTTATAATAGTCTTTCATTTGTACAGTACCTCAGAGCTCCTTTCTTTCTGCTGGATGGGATGTTCCCAATTTATGAATTGTTGAATAAACCCAGTAAGATTCTTAAAACTTACGTGGTTGAATTTTTTAATACTGTGAAACTCATTCCTTTCATAAGAACCTAACGCCATAGTCTCCAGACTTCTGCACTGCACATCCCATTAATAAAATGTTGCTGAGAATGCACTTCCACTATCTACATACATGTATATATACATTATTTGCATGTCCTATTGTATGGATACATGGGATGATTGTAAAACATCCATAGAGGTGGGGTGGAGGAATTTTTAAGGATGAAATGAAAAACAAAGAGAAAGAGACATTTAATTTTTCTTTCACATCCCAGGAAATGTCTCTATTTAGAAGTCCATTGCCCTAAACAGTGAAGGTTCCCTCCCCTCAAAAAAAAACTCAATATAAGCCATTTATGCAAATATATATTCCCTTTTTTAATGTTTATTTATTTTTTAGAGAGAGAGACAGAGAGAGAGAGGATCTGAAGCAGGTTCTGTGCTGAGAGGGCAGAGCCCAATGAGGGGCTCAAACTCACAAATCATGAGATCATGACCTGAGCCAAACTTGGATGCTTAACCAACTGAGCCACCCAGGTATCTTTATAAATAAATATTCTTCAAGGGGATTCATAATTACCTAGCCAACCTATGCAAATCAGCATCTCCTTAAATCTCTAATTCCCAATAAGCCACCTAGACAAACTAATGGATTCTTTAAGACCCAACAGTTTAGCAGCTTCAGTTCCTTAAGTGTGGTCCATGGACCAGCAATGCGAGCATCACCCAAGAACATATCAGAAATGGACACTCTTAGGCCCAACCTCAGACTTGCTGAATCAGCATCTGTAAGTGACTAAGATATCCAGGTGAGTCTTGACAACAATTAATCCAAAATACTGTTTCCCAAAATCCCCCATTTTTAAGAGCCACCTGTGATATGTGAACACTACATTCTCCATTCCCACTCCAGGCTTCCTGAACCAGAACTTTCTACGGCAGGGCTTGGGAAACTGTATTTTTGTAATTCTCATATCAGGTAAGTTGGAAACACCTGCCTTACGGGATTCCTAGTTATGTCAAAGCCTCTTTATTTTTCAGAATGAAGAGTCTAGAAGGGGCAGGTGCACAAGAGAATTAAATATTAAGCCAGAGAAGCAAAAACCACTCTCCTACCTATGCATCCATCTGGCAGAACTCAAGACTACAAGTTGGGAAAGGATGGCAAGGTATGGACACTCTCCAACTTTAGCATTCACTGCAGGCAGGTTGAGGCTCACTTCAGTGAATACCTTCACTTCCATAAGGGAGCAAAGGTTGTTTTCTCTGTAATCATTGATTAATAGAATTTAAGATGGATATGACATGAGTTTTATGTAAAGCATCTGTAATGAAATGATAAATAGGGGCTAGAAAGGGAAATAGAATTATTCACAAGGGAAGCCTCAGCTTTGGAAGTCTGAACTGGGGTCTGTCATTTAGTGGGCAAGCTCAGTGAGTGTTCACTTGCTCTAACTGGATATATCAGATATCCCCCAAATACACTGCTATTTAGGCCAGAATAATTTAAGTGGATAAAATAAAATGCAAGAA
Source organism: Crocuta crocuta (assembly GCF_008692635.1). Lineage (NCBI taxonomy): Eukaryota > Metazoa > Chordata > Mammalia > Carnivora > Hyaenidae > Crocuta > Crocuta crocuta. The sequence goes on along the minus strand of NW_027531893.1, from coordinate 14,947,533 downwards.
AGCCACTGCCTGAAATGGCATTCAACTGCTACTGTGTTACAGAGCTTCAAGATTCACAAATAATGAGCTTTGAGGCATGGGGAATGTTTCCTCTGAAGAGTTTCTTACCTGGTTTATTCTCTCAATTTTACTATGCAAGAGCATGTCCATTTCACAAAAAGAAAAAATGGTTAACCATTTGGCAATCATAGCAGCTACCATTTATTCAGTGCCTACTACTACATGCCAGGCATTGTGCTAAGTGTTGCATAAAGAAGATGGTATTATTACCATCACCATCCCCATTTTAACCTCTGAGGCTCAGTGAGGTTCAGTAATTTGCCCAAGATCATGCAGCTGGCCAGGGGCAGAGCCAGTACTGAAATGCACATTTGCTGATTCTAAAGTGTGGGTTTTCAATCCATATGTTATGTTGCCTGCTTTTCTCAAAACTCACACACCAGGAGATACCAAATGCTGTCTTCATGTGATGATAACTATTTGGAAGCCCTCCCTTTGATCACCAAAGATGTATTTAGTGTTTACTACATGCTATGTAAAATGCCAACTGCTAGGTACCCCATAACCTCCACTCTCAAGTGTTCATGGGTAGATGCAGAGATACATAAGCACCTAAATAAAGTGTATAGGCACATAAGTATAAGTTAAATGTTGAGGCACAAAAAGAAAGCAAATAAATCTCTCTGGATTGCAGGGACTGAGACAAATTTGTAGAGGAGACCTACCTGAAAGATGAGAGAGTAAGTGCTGGATACAGCACAGACCACATTTGGGGATCAACTATGCCTAAGTCTGGGCCTCACAAGGGTCCAAAAAGCAATTTGTGCTGCAATACCCAGGTTGGAGGAACAGCAAGAAGCATGACAGCTAAACCTATTGTAGAGTATCTAACTGTTTTCTCTTGTTTTATCTTTAAATTTCTTCTTTTGGTAATTGGTCCTTTCCCAGCTCTATCTATAACATTTTCTTAAGAGCTGCCAAGTTCGTTGCCCTCAAGCCACAATTTATTGGTTAAATGGGCACTTGACCCAAGGTGGGTCAATCAGAGGCCAACTCTCTCTAGTTGGTACAATCATGATTTGAAAGTCAACACCTGTGGCCACCATGCTTCCTACCAAATGGAGTAAACTCATCCATCATGAGAGAATTAAGCTAACAAGTGGAGAGGAGCAAATACAAGAAAATAGTCCTGCTTCATGAGGCCCAACTCCCTCACAACCTGCCTGTGGCTGTTCAATAGATTCCCCTATTGGCCTAGGCAACTTTGAGCTGTATTTCTGTCACTTCCAACCAAACCAATATATCTATGCTTTGTAGTTTTTAAAAGATGAATCAATTAGTACCAATTCTTGATTCCGCTATTCCCTATGAAGTCAACTTCATTCTAAAATATCTGTTGAGCACCTAGCATGTGTCAGATCAAGCTGCAACTAGGATGAGGTGATTGAAATTTGCTCCAGGGTACCAAAACTTAGGTTTGAATATCAATGGACTGAGAGAGCTTTAGAAAAATGGGTGAAGCTCTCAAACCTTTAAAAAAAATACTCTTTATGATGGTGTTATCAGTCAAAAGTGAAGAGAAGGGTGTCATATTAAACTGTCACTTAATTTTGGTAGAGAAATGTGTGTAAAAAAGTGATGCATTTTTTGTTTAACCTAAGATTTAGCAGAGAGTTGCTAGTATAACCAAAATTATATGAAATCCATCAGACAAAATATGTAACTTAGCTTTCCCAATTCTATATTTCCATCTTTCCACTGTTGTTGGTTATTTTTCCCCCCACTGTCTACAATGAAATCTTGGTCCCCTTTTAAAGATTTACTTTCAGTGGGCTGACCCAAGCACAAATTATCTTTGGATAACAAGGACCTCCTATAGTTAAAATAAGCAGTTACCAGATGGTGCATGATGGGAACACTCTGGGCTGCTTCTCAGGATGACAAATGATAGTTCAGCAATTACTAATGGATCTTGTGGATCCAGAGTCCCTGCCCTCATGGAAGTCTCAGTCTAGCTGGAATACTCAAACCCCTTCCAATCAAATTGCTCTTTTGGTGCTGAAGCTAGTGAAAAAGAGGAGGTTTGCCCAGGACTCCCACTGTGTCATTCATCCTTTCTCCACCCTCTCCCATGAGTCCCCAGGCCTAGCAGACGCCCTGGGGGCTCGTAGTATGTCCTATTATACAGGGAGGCATTTTTACCATGGATACCTTCCTCTAGAGCAGGAATCTGCAAACTTTTTCTGTAAAGGGACAGATAGTAAATACTTTAGATTTTGCAAGCAATGTAGTCTCTGTTGCAACTGCCCAACTCTACTGTTGCAGCCACAGGCAAATAATATGCAAATATATAGTGTCTGTGTGCCAATAAAACTTTATTTACAAAAATAGGTGGTGGGCCAGATTTGGCCCTCAGGCCACAGTTTATTGACCCTTGCTCTAGGTCATTTAGAGAACAGAGATGTGCTAGTCCTAGACCTATTTCTCAGAGACACTCCCCCTAATCCCAGCAGTACTGACCCCTCCAGGCTGTTTCCCAGGCTCCTGAATCCATTAGCAGTTGGCCTTAGTTGCCAGCACAATGGATGGTGGGAGGAAGCACAAAGCCAGGATATCTCTTTCCCTGCATCCTGGATTCAGTCACCTTTCTCCAGCAGCAGCTCTGATGTCTCTGAGGCTTCAGCCCGCATAAGACATATGTGCCACTGTTCTTCTTCTAGAAGCTTCTTCTAGAAAACCCTAGCCTTGGGCTCTGCCAACCCTACTCCCTCCCTTTGTCCTTCCAACTCTGCTGATAGAAGTAGCTTCCTGCTTTGAGTTGCATCACACTGCTCTGCTTGGCTCCCAGCTCTTCCTTCTCATGTGTTATACACCTTCTGAGTATATAAATTTCCTTAGTTTAAAAAAAAAAAAAACAACTTGGAGTAGTTTCTTTCTTTCTCCCCCTCCCCCGTGATTTGGACCCTGACTGATCCAGGAAGCAATGATTATTATGTCTTTGCTCTCCAAAAGCAAACAGTGCTAAGAAACATTGCTGGCTGGGCCTGAGTGGGTTTTAAAGATGATATCCCTTCCTGGCTCTGTTGCCAGAAATAATGAGTTTAGCAGAGAAAGCATTTTGCTTTGAGAGTGAATCTTTCAGCAGTGCTTGACCTGAGCTGATGGTGGGTGTGGGCATGGCTGTACCATTAGACTACTGAGGAAGGATCACAGAAAGGGGGTGGGGAAGTGAAAGGAGGGCTGAGTGAAAGTACCCTGTCCACAGGAGACCACATGAACACCTCCCACAGCCAGTTTCTGTTCAATGCAAAAAACAGTGACTATTATAGTGCTGTGTGTTAAGCACTATAATTATTAAAATGAAAATAAATATAAAGAAAGCTAAGAGATTTACATAATTATCTTGGTGTTTCCCAAACTTGCTTATTAAAATTACCCATTCCTACACCCCACCTCAGTTTTACTAACTCCAGAGATAAAGCTGACAAACTGAGTTTTGATAAACAGCTAAGTGAGCCATGGACCAGGTAAGTTAGGGGTAAAATGTATCATCTCATTTCATTTTACATCATATATGTGAAGTAAATTATGCTTATCCTCAATTTACAGATGGTGAAACTAAAGTTCAGAGAGGCAAGGAGGCTCCCAAAGGACCACACAGCTAGGAAACGGCAGAGCTTGATTCAAATCCAATTCTGTTTGGCTCCAAATCCCAGAGTACACGTTCGGGTTAATTCATTGGCCACCTCCAATGAGCTATATGCTTGTCATGCATCTCCATCCTCACCATAACCATGTGGAGTAGGGATTATTAACCTAAGAATAACTAGGAGGTAAAATGGGGATTTGAACTCAGTGCCATCCAGCCTCTTGCCCATGTCCTGCACCTTCCTTTTTGGCCCCAGCTTTTTACCTACATTTGTGGCTTCTCTGCACTTTCAGAGATATGTCCAGTGTCAATTGGAACAAGGGCCAGGTATCTGTCTATCTGCCTGCCTGCCTATCTATCTACGTATCTATCTATCCATCCATCCATCCTCAGGCAAGAGATGAAGCCAACACAAAAGAGAGGACTAGATGTCAGGTGCTAACCTTTTTCCCACTACATACATGATCATATCAGTCTTCACAAGCCCATGAAGGAAATGTTATCAGGAGTCTCGTTTTACAGGTAAAAAAACAGATGCACAATTTTTTAAGTCACTCGCCCAAAGTCACACAGTTGGAATTGAAGCCAGACAGACCAGCACCCAACCCCACTCTATGGTATGATGCTTTGGGGACAGGATGTGGGATCAGGCCAAGGGTTAGAGAATGTGATGCTGAAATAAGGAAAGCCACAGTCAGTCTTCAAGTTCCCTCCTCTGTCTTTATCGTGGTTTCTGAGCCTTTCATAAAATGTGTCCTGAACAATCCACCCTCACAACAGCCACACTACTGAGGGCATCAAAAATAGGGTCTTGTGATAGGTACTCAAAAGAAATGAAAATAGTGGCTTCTGGGTGGCTCAACAGGTTAAGCATATGATTTTTTATTTTTGGCTCAGGTAATGATCTCCCAGGTCTTGAGTTCAAGCCCCAAGTCGAACTCAGTGCTGACAGAACACAGCCAGCTTGGGATTCTCTCTCTCCCTCTCTCTCTGTGACATTCTCTCTCTCTCCCCAATAAATAAATATTTTTTTAAATGAAAATAACATGTCCAAAGACTTCACATGAATGTTCAGAGCAGTGTTATTGATAATAACCGAAAAGCAGAAGTAATGTAAACACCTATCAAGTGTTGAACAGATAAACTGGGGTACACACAATGGGAAACTACTTAGCAATAAAAAAGAACAAACTACTGACACATGGAGGAATCCCAAAAACATTATGCTAAGTGCAAGAAGCCAAATGCAGAAAAGACACATATTGAATTATTTCATTTATATGAAATGTCCAGAAAGGGCAGATCTACAGGGAAGAAAAATACATCAGTGGCAGCTGGGGCTGGAGGTAAGAATAAGGATTAGCTGGAAATGAAGGATCTTTGAGGGACAATAAAAATGATGTAAAACTGGGGTGCCTAGCTGATTCCGTTGATAGAGCATGTGACTCGATCTTAGGGTTGTGAGTTCAAGCCCCACACTGGGTGTGGAAACTAGTTAATTTTTTAAAAATCTAAAACAAAATTGTGATGACTAAATCACTGAACTGTAAACTTAAAATGGGTGAACATTATATAGATGATACCTCAATAAAGCTGCTTTTACAAATAAGAATAGGTTAAAGACCATATGAAGGACCACTGTTACCACTGAATTAAACCATGTGGCTGCAGCCTCCAGAAGCCATCCAGGCCAAGACAAATCTCCAAGGACAAAAGTTGGGGAAACAAAGGCTGATCCTCCCCATTGAGACTCTCCTTCCAACAGGGGTTCCAGACTGTCTTTTCTTTTTCTTTGTTTTTTAATGTTTATCTTTGAGAACGGGGAGGAGGGTGGGAGGATAAGCAGGGGTGGGACAGAGAAAGAAGGAGACAAAGAATCCAAAGCAGGCTCCAGGCTCTGAGCTGTCAGCACAGAGCCCAATGCAGGGCTCAAACTCACAAACCACAAAATCACAACCTGAGCTAAAGTCAGATGCTTAACTGATTGAGCCACCTAAGCACCCTGTTGGGTTTTTTTTAATGTTTATTTACTTTGAGAGAGACAGACCATGAGCAGGGGAGAGGCAGAGAGAGAGAATTCCAAGCAGTCTCCACATTGTCAGCACAGAGCCCGACATGGGGCTCGATCTCATGAACCGTGGGATCATGACCTGAGCCGAAATCAAAAGTCAGATGCTTAACTGGCTGAGCTACCCAGGTGCCCCCAGACTTTATTTTCTTAAGAAAGGTAATATGTCTTCCCTCCCTCTCTGATCCCTCTCCCTTGGGGAATTCCCAGTGTCCCAGCTGAGCAATGTTTTGGAACTCTCCCTCCAGATGAATCAGTTGGTCCCTCAGAAAGCAAGTACCCAGCAAGTGTTTGCAGTGTACGTCCAGACAGATTTCTCCTCATTGTGGGGGCAGGTGGCCAGCCAGGTGGTAGAGGAAAGCCAAGGGCTCAGGGCTAGAGAGGCAGGTCTCTCATGCAATGTCAAGCAGAATACAGACTGCAAAGTGTCCAATGGGCTTCAGGCACTGAGGTTACTGGCAAACTTAACGAGAGTGCAGAGCTTACATTCTAGGAAAGCAGTATATTAGTTATCTATTGCTATGTACCAAATGACCAACAAAACTTAGCAGCTTAAACATCTCACACTTAATACCTCATAGTTGCTGTGGATCAGGGAGTGCAGGCATGCTCAGCTGACTCATCTGCCGTAACTGGTCCCTCACAAGCTACAACTAAGGTGTCAGCCAGGCCAGGGTCTCCTCTGAAGGCTCAAATGGGGAAGAATTCACTTCCAACCTCACATGGTTGTTGGCAGGATCCCATTCTTGCTAGTTGTTGGACTGAGGGCCTTGGTTCCCCTTGCTGGATGTTTCCTGGAGGCAGGTAAATTCCTTGCCACTAGGGACTCTCTGTGGCTGCTTGCTTCATCAGAACATGCCGGGTGAGAAGGCAGTAGAGAGAGCTGGCTACCAAGATGTAAGTCACAAACTAATCACCGAACTGATATCCCCTCAATGTTGCTGCAATCTATTGGCTAGAAACCAGCTAATCAGTCTGAGGGGATTACACAAGAGCATGCAGGAAGTGGGAACCAACGGGGGCCTTCACAGAGGCTACCTGCCACAGAAAGCAAGACAATAAGCAAGAAAAATAAGTGAACTAGATTGTATACTGGGAATTGTATAGATAGGGGGAAATATAGCAAAGACTAGGGATGGGCAACATGGGGGTATAATGTTAAGTAGAGCAGTTAGTCAAGTCCTTGCTGAAAAGGCAACATTTCAGGAAAGTGGGAGGAGGTGATGGCACAGGCCTGGCTAAAATCTGGGGACAGAGACTTCTGAGCAGAGAGGACAGCAAGTACAGATCCTGGGGTGAGTGTAGGGTTGGAGTGTTGAGGACCAGCAAGGAGGCTGGACTGGAGTGAGGAAAGTGTAACGAGATAATTCCAGAGAGGCTTAGAAAGACCAGATCATATAGGTCTCATGGTGACACAGTAGGTGCTACAGGGCTTTGAGAAGGGCAGCAGGTGGGTGCTGCGTGATGCACCTGTACAGGGAAACCCTGAGTTCTCCTGCTCCATTCTACCTCCCACTCTCACTGGAAAGCATGACAGGTAAGGCTGGGCAAGGTCGAGGCAACCAGCTGCAAGCAGGCAGACAGAAGCATATGCAGGACCAGGCTCCAGAGGTGGCCTCAGTTGCCTTGGTAACAGGGGCTTCCAAAAACCTCCCCAGGGACTCCTCGGGGCGGCAGCAGGTCTGGCTCATTTCTTGTAATCCAGCAACATAAGGACATAAAGAAATCAATTTATTGGCACAAACAGTCCTTCAAGCTCCTGTTCTTACTCTCCCTAGAATTCCATTCAGTGCAGAACTCATTGGATCTTGGTGTGCAGTGGACTGGTGAGCACTATTTACTCTTAGTAGGAATGGGCCTCTCATGAAAGGGACAGGGTGGTCTCCCTGAACTTCATGGCGTAAAGAGCCATGGCTGTGTGGTGATGGCTCTGGGTTCCAATTCCAGCTCTGCCATCTGCTAGCTATATGGCCTCAGGCAAATCCCTTAACCTTCCTGACCTCCATGCTTCTCAAGCCAGTGTTTATGAGAATTAAAAAAGCTAATGCATGTCTTGTGCCCACCTCCTCCTATCATATATGACCAAGGCCCCTACGTGCCCCAGATCCTGACCCCTCCCACTTACCTTCTCTTTTTTGAATCATCATCTTCATCTCCTTCAAGTCTTTTCTCAAATATAATCTCCTCAGGGTCACCTGGGCAGCACAGTGGGTTAAGCATCTGACTCTTGAGCTCAGCTCAGGTCATGACCCATAGCTCATAAGTTCGAGCCCCATTCTGCACTGATGGTGTGGAGCCTGCTTGGGATTCTGTCTCTCCTTCTCTCTGCTCCTACCCTGCTTGTATACTCTCTCTCAAAACACACACACACATAAATGTATAGCTTCCTCAGTGAGACTTACTCCTCAGTCCCTACTTTAAACTGCAGCATCTGGAATATCTAAATGACCTGTCAAATATGGAGAAGGGGCTCAACTTGATTGTGATCAGGAAAATGCAAATTACAACCACAAGGCACACAGCCTCCTTGCAACCAAGCTTCCCCCCAAAAATAATGTACATGTATTTCTATTTTCTACCTCTCATCCATTCCTTAGTCCCCTGCAATCCCACCTCAGTCTCTAAAGGAACCCTTCATAAAGACTGTCAATGACCTTAAGGTTGCCCAAAGTTACTGAGCTAGATCTGAACCCACCTTAGATCCTGCCCTTTCCATATCCTTGTACAGTGGAGGGAGACATAAACTCTACAAATGCTTCACAAGGAATCTCTTCCCAAGGCCTAAGTGAAAGTCATGTGAAGGTCTCATTTGAGAGCATTCAAAATCTTTCTCCTGTTCATGTACCTACCACCACCACACACACACACACACACACACACAGCTCCCTGGCCCTACATGGAACTAAAGGTCTCTAAGTAGGGGGGACACCCCAGATGTCCTCCAGCTGGGTTCACCCTTGATCAGACACCTCTGGTTGAGCTTCATAAATTGCCGCTGCTGCTGTCTGGTTGGATTTTTGTCAGACAGCTCCCCATTAATGCTCACACAGTGAGACAGTGCATCACAACGTTCCTATCTGGCCTCTCCTGGGGGCTCTCTGCTCCCAGGCCCCACTCCCTTCACTGTGTGCTCCCCTCAAAACCCTGCTCTTTCCTCCCAGCTTCTCATAACAGATGAACAGACCACACATTATCCCAGAACTGAAGGCAATCTTTTATTCAGCAAACAGCTATATCCAACAGACCCAGGATGGGTACTGGGACTCCAGAAATGGATCAGACACAAGCCTAAGTTTCTCTATATGGCAGTGTAACTAATGATAGCACCTGACTTACAGAGTCATGGTGAAGATTAAATGAGATAATGTACTTAGCACCATGCCCTATACCTAACAGGTGCTCCATAAACTGAAGTTCTGGTGTGCATCCATCACCGTCCCTGTAAAAAGGACTCCTACCAGGTTGAAATGTAATACTATATACAAAATGCATCAAACAGACTTTGGTACTAGTCATTGTTTTGTTACTACGATTTTTAACTAGTATTTCTTAGGCACAGCTACCCAACACTGTTTCAATCACCTTATATATATTAACCCACCTAATCCTCAAACAACCAAATGAGATGAGCGTTAGTATTACTTTATTTTTTTGTTATTATCATAATCTTCCCCATTTACAGGTATGGAAATGAAAACACAAAGAGGTTAATTTATCTATGGTAATTCAGAGAGTAAGTGACAGAGCTGGGATTTGAATCCAGGCAGTCTGATTCCCAAACTCTCATACTCTACTGTTATGATTATTCTTTTTTTTTAATGTTTATTCATTTTTGGGAGACAAAGTGTGAGCAGGGGAGGGTCAGAGAGAGAGGGAGACATGGAACTTGAAGCAGGCTCCAGGTTCTGAGCTGGGAGCACAGAGCCCGATGCAGGGCTCGAACTCACAAGCCATGAGATCATGACCTGAGCCAAAGTCAGACACTTAACCGACTGAGCTACTGAGGCGCTCCCTGGTATGATTATTTTTATACACCCTGCCACTTCACCAGACTGGACAATGATCAAAAAGACACAATAAAGTCCAAGATCACAGTAGAAATGTTGAAAAATCAGTATTTAAGGTAAACTCCCATATAATCTAAAATTTGCCTTGAAAGATACAGCATCCATAAAGTAAGCATGGTTCTGAGTATTACTGTACTATCTCCCTGAGCCAATTTTTCCTCTAGCAAAAAAACAGAATGCTGATCCTTCAGTTAAACACACATACACACAAATCCGACTGGGGGTTGTTTTGCTGAGTGAAATTTTGGCCAAGTTTGCATGATTTAATTCCTACTAAGTAAAATAGGTGTTTAACTTGATGTGTTTGCACTGTACTGTGTATGGATATGCCACATAAACGGTACAGCACAATAACAATACTGGCTAACACCTACTGTCATGTGTCAGGCACCACTCTGTGTGTTTTACATGTATGGATGCACTTAATCCTCCCAACAGCCCTAGGAGGTAAGTACTATTACCATCAACCTCATCTTACAGGTGGAAAAACTGAGGCAAGGTTTTAAGCATTTGCCTTGACATCACCTAACTGGATTTGACCCCAGACACTCTGACACCAGGGGCCATGTGCTATGCCATCTCTCCAAGGATCCCAAGGTGAAGTGTACTTAGGACTCTCCTCTCCTCCTCCCAAGCCCCCAGCCAGCTTCCTCCATGATCCAGCTGCCTCCAAAGAGCCTGTTGGTCTCTGGGAATAAACAGTCTTGTTGAATCCTCTCTGAAAGCTAATTCGACCATTTACTCTCAATTTGTAGCGGATGCTGTCGTCTCTCAGATTTCAAAGAAGATGAATGCATGGGTCAAATTGAATTAAAAAATTTAATTGAATAAGACAGAACCAGACAGCTTGATGGAAGACTTTGATCTGATAAAGGGAGAGTAGAAATGCGTGCTCCTAAGGCCGGGGTGTGATGGGGAGCTGTCTGGACCTTGTCTAGCCTCTTCTCATCTGCAGGAAAGCCAGTTATGCCAATTATGGGTGAGATTGCCCTGAGGTGGTGTGGGGAAGACTGTTCCAAGGCATTTACCAGATTACCATGTTCCCAAACAGGCTGAGAGCTCGCCCACCTTCCTGTCTATCCCTGCCTCCAGACCAATACAGCTCTGAGCCCCTGAATGTCAGGGACTTTGTCACAGACCTCGTAAGACCTCTGTGTCCTAGCCACAACAGGAACCCTACAAAGGAGATATTTAAAGAGAGAGGCAGAGAGACAGAGAGAAATATATTAAACCAGTAGAACCCACAGGGAGACCCAGCAGGCGGACTTGCTTAGCATGACCAATGGTTTTTCTATTAGGAGATTTCCCACTTTAAAATCCTTATTTGCAGCTTCTCTTAGAACACTGCTACTCAAAGTGAGGCCACAGACCAGTAGGGTTGGCACCAACTGGGAGCTTTTCAGAAATGCAGAATCTTAGGTCCCACCCCAGACATTATAAATCGCAATTCACATTTTAACATTAAAGTTTGAGGACTTGCTTTAGGACAGTGGTTCACACACCTGGCTAAATATTAGAATGACCTGAAGAGCTTTTTAAAAATCCAGATACTCAGGCCACATTCTACCCTTTTCATTCAGAATCTCTATGGGCAGGACTCAGGCATCAGCATTTTTTAAATCTCCCAGGTGATTCCAATGGGTGGCCAAGATTGAGAACCAAAAGACTAAAATCAGAATATCTGGAAATACTTGGTTTCCTATTCCCACATGACAGAGTGGCTGAGGCTGAGGAGCCATTCCCCAATCCCACCTGGCCTCATCGTGCATTTTCATAAACTGCAGGTGCTACATACCTATGATTCATGACTTATTTATATGCTTAAAGTCTTTGAACCTCCTCTGCTCCCAGAACTCTCTCCCTACATTCCCCATCTCTCTTATTTTAGGAGGGCCATTAGCAAGAAGCAGCCAAGCAGTTTCTAATAAAACAAATATGCATGTAGCAATTCCACTCCTAGGTTTACATCTAACAGAAATGAATGCACATGCCCACAAAAAGACTTACACAAGAACATTCATACAACTTAGTAATAGCCAAAACTGGAAACAACCCAGATAACCATCAACAGAAGAAAGGATAAACAAGGCTGTGGTACATCCATTCAATGTAACACATTTTGGCAATAAAAGGGAACAAACTATTGATCCATGCATAAAACGGGTGAATCTCAAAAACCCTACGGTGAAGAAAGAAGACAAACACAGAAGCATACATGCTATATGATTTCATTTATATGAAACTCTCTTAAAATGCAAAACAGGGGCTCCTGGGTGGCTCAGTCCATTAAGCGTCCAACTCTTGATTTTGGCTCACATCATGATCCCAGAGTCCTGGGATTGAGCCCCACATCAGACTCTGTACTGAGCATGGAGCCCACTTAAGATTCTCTCTCTCCCTCTGCCCCTATCTCCCACTTGCATTCTCTATAAAAAATAAAAAATTTAAATAAAAAATGTTTTTAATGAATAAATAAAAGAAACAGGTGTAGCTGATGCCATCTTTCCCTTTGCCCCTTTTTTGCTTTGAAAACAGATATGATGCCTGCAGCAGGGGCAGCTTTCTTCTGAACACGAGGCAGTAAGCAGTGAGAAAAAGCCAAGGGAACTCTGAGAAAACAGTCCTGACACTGCTGATGTGCTAAGTCAAGGTCAACAGCTGCCTACCTCCAGACATCTTCTTCATGATATAAACAACCCCCTATTTATTTAGACCACTGTAAGTCAGGCTCTAAGTTCCTTGTAGCAAAAAGCATCCCTAACCACCCATCACCAAAGACTTCCAGGAGAAATAAGTGAAATAATCTTTATGAAATCACAAGCTATGTATCAGACAACATTCAGTATTCAGTACATATAAATTCTCTCCTCCCAAACTCCCATGCAGAAATCTGGACTGCTTAACAGTGAAAATAGTATAATTTGTTAAGGTGGATTTGTCTTTTCCCTAATTAGTGAACAGGTTAATACAAGCATGTGTGATAGCCAGAATAATGGGGCCCCTGCCATGATGTCCACAACCCACTCCCCATTAAAGGGAGTATTAAAATTGCAAATGTTGGGGGACACCTAGGTGGCTCAGTCAGTTAAGCATCTTGATTTCAGCTCAGGTAATGATCTTGTGGTATCTGAGATCAAGCCCTGTGACAGGCTCTGGGATTCTCTCTCTCTCCCTCTCTCTGCTCCTCCCCTGCTGGTGTTTTCTCTCTCTCTCCCCCCACCTCTCTGTCTCAAAATAAATAAATAAACATTTAAAAGAAAAAAAATTGCACAGACACCTGGGTGGCTCAGTCGGTTGAGCATCTGACTTTGGCTCAGGTCATGATCTCACAGTTGGTGAGTTCAAGCCCCATGCCAGATTCTGTGCTGACAGCTCAGAGCCTGGAGCCTGCTTCCGATTCTCTGTCTCCCTCTCTGCCCCTCCTCTGCTTGTGCTCTCTCTCTCAAAAATAAATAAACATTAAAAAAAAAAAAAGACTGCAGATGGGATTAAGTTTCTTAAACAGCTAATCTTGAAATGGGGAGATTATCCTGGATTACCCAGGTGGGCCCACCGTAATCACAATGGTCTTTAAGCATAAAAGAGGGAGGCAAAAAACCTGAGTGTCAGAGGGATGCAATGTACTGAGTCAGCTGGGCACTGATTACCTGAAGATGCAGGAGCCAAGAGCCAAGGAATGGTTCTAGAATCTCTAGAAGCTGAAAAAGCAAAGGAAACATTCTCTCCTAGAGTCTCCACAAGGAACACAGCCCTGCTGACAACTTAATTTTATCTCAGTGAGACCCACTTCAGAATTTGACCTCCAGAACTATAATAACTTTGTGTTGTTGTTTTAATGTTTATTTACTTTTGAGAGAGATGGAACACAGATGAAGGAGAGGCAGAGAGGGAGTCACAGAATCTGAAGCAGGCTCCAGGCTCTGAGCTGTCCCACAAACTGTGAGATCATAACCTAGGCCGAAGTTGGACCCTTAACCAACTAAGCCAACCCAAGCGGCCCCTAACTTTGTGTTGTTTTATGCTACTACATTTGTGCTCGTGTTACAGCAGCCATAGGAAGTTACTGCAGTGAGATTTGGAGGCTGAAGTGAGCAAAACAACCATGGTCTTCTCTTAGCAGGATGAAAGAAGTTCAAATATTCTAGCCAGATAAACATCCCAAATCTTGATCTGGGTGGTGGTATACGCACACATAAACATATGTAAATTTTGTTTACCATATATTATACATCAACTAAAAAGTAAAAAGGCGCAGTCAATGACATAAGCACAACTTTTCAGAAACCACCCCCTAAATCCAACCAACTGGGTCAGCAGGCTAGAAGGGGGCAGAATGCAGTTTACAGAGGAATGGCCAAGTTCCACCATCAGGTGGTAGGGACTTGAGGCAGAAGCTAGCTCAATTAAGAAGCTTCCACCATCTCACTGCCCTCTCTTGCCTGACACACCTGTCAGCCTTGCTTTCATACCACCTTCTCTACCATCTTTCCACAAGCATGTTGCCACCCTTACCTAGGATAATCCTCCAACTCTGTCTGCCCAGTAAAATCTTTATTTGCACCTGATGTCCTAGTGCAAGTAACAGTGTGACCAGGTTAGGATGATAAATCATACAGCCACCTACCTTGAACAAATTGCTGAAAAAGCGTCATTTGGGGAGAACAAACCCAGGGGAAGAAATCACCACCCCTACTATACCCCATCACAATGCTTCTGAGTTATGGCAAAATAATGAGGAACAAGAAACCGCACTCACTGTTTGGGTCTGATCACGCTCATACCCTCTGTCCCATTGACCACACCAGCCTCATCATCACAAGGATGAGCTCAGAACAGCCAAGGATATGGATCTATAAAACCTCACTCACGTCCTGCCCCTGGCCCAAACCAAAATGCCCACTCCATCCTCCCTGGGCAAAAGCCATGTGCTTAAAAGCATCACGTGGGACCCATTCAAGGTAATTAACAACCTGTTAGATGTCATAAACCAGTCCCACTCCCCGGATCTTTCTCCAACCTTGGGACTTAGATGAAAGGCAGACAAATTTGGTTTCCACTTATCTTCGGGCTGAACTTTTTTTCTTGAGCTGACTAAATGACATCCTGCCTTCTCAGGATTAGAAAACACAGTCTATTTTGTGCTCAATGACTCTGGAGTCCCTGTGAAAGTCACCTTGCAGGAATGGTCTAGCGAATCTGGCCCACTGAGGGCTGGTTTCCCAGTAGTGTGAGAATGATTAGACTCTGGTCTGTGGCTCAACCACCTCCTGAGGCTAGAGACACACAACAATGCCATTAGGCTCACCTGACAGCCAGCATCAACAACCAAACATGTGGGTGGATGAGTCTTCAGATCATTCTAGTCCCCAGCTGCGAAGTCTTCCAGCTGATATCACAGTCATCTTAGAACAGGGACAATCCATCCCACTATGCCCTATCTGAAGTTCTGACCTGCAGAAACTATAAGAGATAATATTGTTATTATTTAAACCACCATGTTCTACAGTAATTTGTTACATAGCCATTTATAACAAACACAGAAAGAACCTGAATCATGCCATCTCATGCAGCATGTAGACCTAAAATCCTATGGAAGGACAGGGATTGGTACTTTTTGAGGTATGTAACCAATGCCTGGACCAATCACTGAGTCCAGGAGAAAGCTACACTCTGACTGGCCCACCTGGTGGCCAAAATAGGACATCATGATGGGCAACTCCACTTGCAAAGCAAGGAGGTGGAGAGGGGTCCTCTCAAGGAAATGATGCTGGCAGACAAAAGCAATCTCAAATACAATGACCTCATTGCTTATCTCTTTTCCACTCCTGCCTTTCCAGTGCATGTTAACTATAGTGATGTCTTCTGCTGATGATAAAACTGTTAGCCCATTCCTATTAAAGATATCTCCACTGATGGTTTCTACAGATAACTGTGCTAGGAACATGGATGCCAATGCCAGTGCCAAGGTCGGTCTCTCATTGAAGCTGGAACTCTTGACCCACTGATGCCTTGAGCTGTATTTTTACTTTTTTATGGTCATTTTATTGTATTCCTGGTCTTAGGAATCAAGTATTATTCTGAATTGAACTATACCATCAAACCACTAAATTTCTGTTCCAGTTACTGTGTTGGAACCCAGCACAGGCTCTTAAGTGTTTCTTTTATTTAAAGGGATTCCTGGGTGGCTCAGTGGGTTAAGTGCCCAACTTTGGCTCAGGTCATGATCTTGTAGTTCATGGGTTTGAGCCCTGCATCGGGCTCTGTTCTGACAGCACAGAGCCTGGAGTCTGTTTCAGATTGTGCCTTCCTCTCTCTCTGTCCCTTCCCCACTCGTGGCTTGTCTGTCTCAAAAATAAACAATAAAAAAAAAAACCTGTAAGTGATTCTCAACCTTGGACGCATACTAAAATTACCTGAGGAGCTTTTAAAAAACAATATAAATGTGGAGGAACTTAACAGAGGAGAAAAAGGGGGGAAATAGTGGGAGAGAGGCAAACCATGAGTGACTCTTGAATGCTGAGAACAAACTGAGGACTGATGGGTGTGGGCGGAAGGGGGGGTGATGGGTATGGAGGAGGGCACTTGTGGGGTTGAGCACTGGATGTTTTATGGAAACCAACTTGACAATAAACTATTTGTAAAAAAAAAAAAAGAAAAGAAAAGAAAAAAAAAAACAAAAAACAATACAAATGTCCAGGACCCACTCCAAGCCAATTATATTAGATTCCCAAGGTGAGAGACTGAGCATTTGTATTTATTAATGCTCCTACAGAAGATTCCAGAGTTACAGCCATGGTTGAGACCACTGATTTAGAGTGAATCAATCACACTCCCCAAAGGCTGACAGGGCCACTCTCACAGCCAACATAGCTCCCTCCCTGTCATTACCAACAGTAAGTTCTATCAGCTGTATCATCTACACATCTCCAGTACCTGTCCTTTTCAATCCAGTTTCATCAGCACAAGCCACCATCATCACTTGCCTGGACCCTTCTGAAAACTTACTTAGCTTTTCCCCCTTTTCCTCCCTCTTCCAATTCTGCCTCCTTGCCATGCTTCTCCACACAGCAGCACTTTAAAACATAAATCAGGCAATGTCATTCCCTTGCTTAGAAACCATCAGTGACTTTCAACTGGACTTAAAATCCAAACTCTTTATCATGACCTTCATGGATACAGTCTCTGCTCCGCTCTCTAGCATCACCTCCTGACATTCCCCCGCGATCACTTCCAATTATTTTAGACCAGCCCTACCCAACAGAACTTTCTGTGATAAAGGAAATGTACTATATTTGCACTATCCAACATGGGACCCAATGGCCACATGTGGCCATTAAGCACTTCAAATATGGATAGTGTAAGTAAGGAACCAAATGTTTTATGTAATTTTCATTCGTTTAAACTTAAATAGCCACATGTGGCTAGTAGTACCATATTAGACAGTGCAGTACCTGGATTTCAAGCAGGGCAAATTCTTTACCTCCTCAGGGTTTTAAGCAATTCACTCTGCTTGGACCTGGACAAAGAGAGGAGTGATTCTCCAAAGGATATCCCCAGACTAAGGGATGGTGTAGAGGTAAAAGCAACATGTGTCCACCTCAATGAGGGAGAAATCAGAGCTGACTGAGAACAAATAGTGAACTAAGGAGATAGCCCAAAATGCTGTGTTCAGGTTAGAGCAGTGTTCAAACTGAATGTGCTACAACACACTGTGGAAAAGAAAGGTGCAAATATATGCAGTGAGCCCAATGACAGAAATTCAGAAATCCACCCAATTAAATGATCCATTGTTTACAGCTACAAACATATTAGGCAAAACCAAAGAAAAGTAACAGAATGATAAACACAAAATTCACAATAGTGGTGACTTCTGAGGGAAGAGAGAAGGAGACAGAATCAGGGAGAAAGAGGGCAGTCCACCCTGGACACAGGTATGGCGTTCATTGCTGTGGGGAGTTTTAAAACAATAAAACAAGTAAAAAAATCAATTGGTCTGTTTCTTACTTTCACCAAACTCCAGAAATTCTAAACAATGTCAGTGATAAAATACTCTTTCTCTAAGTAAAGAAATTTTTTGTTGGTTTAAGTGCTAAAAATTGCTGCAATGACTAGATAAATATACACATGTTTATGCTTATATATGTATTTATACACACATATGTAAACTTCAAATTTTCATATTTTATTGCTTATCCTTCGTCCCAGTTATCAATTTTTTTGTCTATGAGCTACAAATTTATCCTTCTGTTACCTGCTATGAGATACTGAAGCTGGACTCTGAATATTTTTCCTTTGCCAGCTGGCATAATGTTAGGTTATGCCAGTAGAGGGTGCTAGAGGGATACTGCAAAAGAGAGGTGCTTCTGTTACTGGTTCCAAAGTCTTTCTTGCTCCTAGTGCATGGCAGCCAGAAGGTGGCTTCCTAGGGAGTTTCAAGAGCACCCCAGTGAGAGGATTCAGTGAGCTCTGCCAACATTCCAATAGACGGTTTTCTACTCATCGGCTCTGGCCTTCAGAACTTCAGTGAACTCTGTCACTGTCCCACAAGGTCCAAATCCCTGCCTCGGGGAAGCAGCATCTTAAAATTTGTTCCTTTCTTTGTGTGGTGAGCAGAATCCTAAAATGGCCTCCAGGCAGTCTCCCCCTGGTGTACATGCCCTGTGTAATTCCTAAGATTGAGAATATGATGAATGCTAATCCTGTGATCAGATTATGTTTTACGGCATAATTGACTTTAAGAAAGGGAGATTATCTGGGTGAAACCAACCTAATCACATAAATCCTTTGTCTGGGTCTAGAGGTGAGAGGAAAAAACAAGGAGTCAAAGCACAGCAGGATTTGACCTGCCATTGCTGGCTAGAAGATGGAGGGGACCATATGGTAAGGAATGTGGGTGGCAGGTAGGAGATTAGGGTGGGCCCCCGTTGACAGCTAGCCGGAAATGAAGACCTCAGTCCTACAACTGCAAGGAACTGAACTCTGACAAAAACAAGTATGATCTTGGAAGTGAATACTCCCCTAGAGTCTGAATTCAAGTACTCAGTCTGGCTGATACCTTGATTTCAGTCTTCACTTATCCTTACATTTTCATACCTACAGAACTGTGAACTAACAAATAAGTGGGGTTTTTAAAAATTCTTTAACGTGGCAAAATAACATCATATAAAATTTACCATTTTAACCATTTTTAAGTATACAGTTCAGTGGCATTAAGAATATTCACATTGTTGGACAAGCATCACCACCATCCATCTCCAGAATTTTTCATCATCTGAAACTGAAACTCCATCCCCATTAAATAATAAATCCCCATGCCTACCCCCTCCAAAGCTGCTGACAACCAATATTCTACTTTCTTGTCTCTATGAATTTGACTACACCAGGTACCATACAAGGGTGTGCACACATCATTTGTCCTGTGACTGGCTTATTTCATTCAGCATGTTTTCAAGGTTGATCTACACTGTATCATGTGTCAGAATTTCTTTTCTTCTTAAGGCTGAAGAACAGTCCATTACATAAATGTACCACATTTTGTTTATTCATTCATCCACTAATGGTTACTTCATTTGTTATCCACCTTTTGGTTATTGTATATTATACTGCTCTGAACCTAGGTGTACAAATAAGTCTTCAGGTCCCTATTTTCGATTATTTTGGGTGTATACCCAGAAGGAGAATGGCTGGATCATATGTAACTCTACATTTAATTTTTTGAGGAACCACCATGCTGTTTTCCAAACCAGCTAAATAGGTATTGTTTTAAACTAACTTTGTACTCGGCAATTGAAAACTGATAACAATTGAGTACTCTTTCAGCTCTAGAGATAATGACTGCTTCCTACATGTGCTAGTCTCATACTATTTAGAGTTTTCTTTACTTCTCTTTGTAGCTAATCCCCTCTACTAGTTAATCATTCTTTATAAAATTGACCCTATTCAAATTACTAGTGTGGCGTGTGTCTCCTGAGTGGCCCCTGACAAACAGACAGGTGTGTTCCATACAGAAGGTAATTTGGAGAACTAGTTTCACAGCAGCCCCTGACAGTCACAGCAGATTCAGCAACATCCTTTCCTTTTCAGGTATAAGTTCCTCAGAGTTTAAATTTGTTTGGGTTTGTTTTGGGTGCAATACATATCTCTAACCTCCATGATATTGTGTATTCCTGTTTTTAAATAACATATTGGAAATAAACAAATGATAGCACAGTGATCTAAAGAAAAAGAGAGAAAGAGGAATGTCTGGGTGGCTTTGGTTAAGCATCTGACTTTGGCTCAGGTCATGAATTTGCTGTTGAGTTTGAGCCCTGTGTCAGTCAGGCTCTGGTGCTGACAGCTCAGAGCCTGGAGACTGTTTTGGATTCTGTGCCTCCCTCTATCTTTGCCCTTCCCCTGCTTGTACTCTGTTGCTCTCCCTCTCAAAAGTAAATAAACATTAAAATAAAGCATTAAAGAAAAATAAAATTTGAGTCTAATCATTTCTATCCTTCTATTTGACCACTTGGGAGTTTTTATTTGTGTTTAAAATCTAAAACACCAAAAAGGTATGAACTATAAGATGTAAAGTATTTTTGGTGGTTCCAAATTTTAATTCATATTTTATTTTGTTAAATTTCAATAATACGTGTAAGATAGAATTTCATATTCCCTTTAAATTATTCATTTTAAATCTAAGTATGGATCAAGAAAAAATGATTATTACCAAACATTAAATCTTTGCTGAAGATACTTTTGTTCTATAAAGAAAGGAGGTATTAAAAAACAATCTAGCTGGTGCGTGTGGGTGGCTCAGTCGGGTCTGACTTCGCCTCAGGGCATGATCTCATGGTTTGTGAGTTCAAGCCCTGTGTCAGGCTCTATGCTGACAGCTCAGAGCCTGGCACCTACTTCAGATTCTGTGTCTCCCTCTCTCTCTGGCCCTCCCCTCCTCAGGCTCTGTCTCTCTCTTTCTCTCAAAACTAAACTTTTTTTAATAAAAAATAAAATAAAAATAATCTAGCCCAATTGTGAAACACCAGATATATCATTGGGGGACTATGCCCAGTAATGGTAACATTAGATTTTCAGGCACTATATAGTTACAAATATTACTTTTCTTTATTCAATATATTAAAATTATTTTTTTAATGTTGACTCATTTTTTAGAGAGAAAGCGCATGCCAGGGAAGGGCAGAGAGAGAGAGGGAAACACAGTATCCAAAGCAGGCTCCAGGCTCCAAGCTGTCAGCACAGAGCCCAAAGTGGAGCTCGAACCCACAGACTGGGAGATCGTGACATGAGCTGAAGTTGGACACTTAACCAACTGAGCCATCCAGGCGCCCCTAAAATAATTTAAAATCAAACAGCACAAAGAACTACAGGATAGGTCTAATTCAACCTTCTAAATTCCTTTCCCTAATCTTCTGCTCCTTAAATTGACTTCCTTCAACCTTTCTGTGCAGATTCCTGGTTTCAAGCTTTGCTCTTAAGACAAAACAGCAATATGAGGTTTTAAGTTTCCTAAGCTTTCCTCTTCTTGGCTACTTGTTTTAAAATAAAATGATGGAGGGGTGCCTGGGTGACTCAGTTAAGTGGCTGACTCTTGATTTCAGCTCAGGTCATAATCTCAGGATTCTTGGGATCAAGCCCCACACTGAACTCTGTGCTGACAGCACAGATCCTGCTTGGCATTCTCTCTTTCTCTCTGCAGCCCCCTGCTCACACACACACACACTCTCTCTCTCAAAATACATGGATAAACTTTTTCTTAAAAAGCCAGATTCTCCTTAAAAAATAATAATAAATAATAAAATAAAATAATGGAAACATTGAATTCCACCAAAGAGAAAGAGATGAGGAAAGTAGAAGGACCTGGACCTTTCTTTTTTTAAAGTAATCTCTACACCCAAGGTGGGGCTCAAACTTACAACTCCTAGATTAATAGTTGCATTCTCTACTAACTGAGCCATCCAGGTGCCCCTGGACATTTGCCTTTTTACAGCTGCAGTCCCTTTGAGCAAGGGCTTGGTGCTCCCAGATCTGTCCTCTAGGAACTGTGCCTCTCTGAACACCCAGCCGTCTGTCAACCTCATGTCCTATCAAGCCATGAATGCCAGAGCAAGCACACAGGGGCATCAATTCCCAAGCCAAGTGTCCATATATTGACTGGCTACCATAGCAACAAGAGCTGAGCCACATTAGCCCCTGAGCCACCTCGTCTGCAAGCCCCACTGAACCCCACAGCAAAGAGGATTATTGATTCTCTCCCTGCATAACTCTCTCCTTCCTGCCACTGCTAAATATTTACTCCACAGCAATACAGAGCAGAAAAAGCACACACCCCCCCCCGATCATCCATGTCCCCATTCACAACTGTGGGAACACATCAGAATCAGCCTGGGGGCTCTTTATAGGTGCCTGACTCACTGCACCAGAATCCCCAGGGCTGGGGCTACGTTCATGTATCTCAAATATGGTGATCCTCATGCACAACCTCAGTAAAGAACCACTGCTGAACAGAGCATGCACAGAGTTTATAGAAGGAAATATCAATGGATTTCAGACACAAGATGTTAACCTCACCCAGGAACAAGGACCTCACAAAGTGACACTATATTTTTTACCCATCACATTGGCAAAGATCAAAAGTTTGATCATCTTAGACAAAGAGCTAATCCCCCTAGTTTATAAAGTGTTTCTACAAATGAATGATGAAAAGAACAATAACCTAATCCAGTAATAAAAAGGACAAAGAAGATGAACACATAGTTGATAGAAAGGAAAATACTTCATTCATAATAAGAAAATCTAATGAGGGGCGCCTGGGTGGCTCAGTCGGTTGGACGGACGACTTCGGCTCAGGTCATGATCTCACAGTTCATGGGTTTGAGCCCCACGTCGGGCTCTGTGCTGACAGCTAGCTCAGGCTCAGAGCCTTGGGCCTGTTTCAGATTCTGTGTCTCCCTCTCTCTCTGACCCTCCCTGGCTCATGCTGTCTCTCTCAGAAATTTAAAAAAAAAAAAAAAGATCTAATGAAACAACCCATCCAAAGGTACCAAGAGTTTGGTAATACACTGATAAGGTCATAGAAGAATAGAGTGTTAAGGCGGCAAATTGGTAAAACCCTATGCAGGCAGTACCTATAAAAATTACAAACACTTTTAATCTTCGAACCATTAATTCTACTCCTAGGAATTTAACCAACTGATATAATTGCACACATCTGAAAAGATTTAAGTTGAGGGTTATTCATATACAGCATTGTCTGCAGCAGCAAAAGATCAGAAATAACCCATTTACCAACAGGAGACCAGTTAAATCAATTATAGTAGAGCCATACAGCAAAATACTCTGCTAGACAACCATTTAAATAAAAGAAGTCAGATCAATGAAACAATCCCAAGACATCTTATTAAATGAAAACAAATTACAAGGTGTAAAACAATATGTAATGACAAAATTATTTTCAGTAATGATCATTTAATAATACTAATAATCAGTATTTCCTCATCATAGTTTAGATTTAAAACAAGTAATTAACTACTTTTAAAGAATAAATTCCTGTTTTAAAAATATTCAAATTACATACATGCACATATAGCGTATGTATACTTGTATTATACAGATAACCCTGAAAGATAACCTGTATTATAAAGATAACACACAGACACACAAACTGATTACAGGGCAGAGGATCTGAATAGACATTTTCCTAAAGATATGCAGCTGGCTAACAGGTATATGAAAAGGTGCTCAACATCACTTATCATCAGGGAGTACAAGTCAAAACCACAATGGCTTATCATCTCATACCTGTTAGATGGCTATCACCAAAAAATATAATAATAATAACAAAAAATAACAAGCACTGGCAAGAATATGGAGGAAAGAGAACCCTAGGACTCTGTTGGTGGGAATGCAAATTGTTGCAGCCACTATGGAAAACAGTATGTAATTTCCTCAAATAATTAAAAATAGAACCATATGATGAAGCAATTTCATTTCTGGGTATTTGTTCAACAAAAACAAAAACAATCACTTGAAAAGATATCTGCACCCTGGATTCATTGCAGCATTATTTACAATAGCCAGGATATAGAAACTAACTAAGCATTCAACAGATGAATGAATAAAGAAAATGGGGTGTTTATCTACAATGGAATGTTATTTGACCATAAAAAAAAAAAAGAAGGAAGTCTTGCTATTTGTGATGACATGGATCAAACTTGAAGACACTGTGGTAAAGAAAATAAATCAGACAAAGAAATACAAATATCCAATGATCTCACTTATATGTGGAATCTACAAATCCAGGATCATAGATCTAGAGAATAGACTGTTGGTTGCTGGTGGGGGTGAAATGGGCAAAGGGAGTTAAAAGGTACAAACTGTCAGTTACAAAATACATAAGTCATGGGAATGTCATGTACAACATGGTGACTATAGATAGTAATACTGTGCTGTATGTTTAAAACTTGCTAAGAGAATAGATCTTAAAAGTTCATCACAAGAGCAATGATTTTTTGTAACTACATATGGTGACAGATGTTAACTACACTTATGGCAGTGATAATCTCACAATATATACAAATATGTAATCATTATGTTTGTACACCTGAAACTAATATAATGTTATATGTCAATTATAAGTAAATGTTAAAAAGAAAACAGAAGAGTTACAAGCAAGCCAGGAAAAAAACATTAAGTGTTTGGAGGCAAGATGATTAATTTGCAGACTGTACAGGTATGTATTGTGGCTATAATAAAGAAATATATTTCCCAAGCAAGGGCACAAATAAAATGGAGATGCTGGGGATCGAACCCAGGACCTCATGCATGCTAAGCATGCGCTCTACCACTGAGCTACATCCCCACCTGCTGTAACACTGGCTTTCTAAACTGCTTTCATGAAATAAAACAGAAATCTGCTCCCTTAAAAGAAAACTACTGGTTATAGTGACAGCCAAGAGGTTTTCTTTTTTTATTTTATTTTTTATTCTTTCTAATGTTTTTATTGATTTCTGAGAGAGAGAGACAGCATGAGCAGGGAAGGGTCAGAGAGGCAGAGAGACACAGAATCTGAAGCCGGCTCCCGGCTCTGAGCTAGCTGTCAGCACAGAGCCCGATGTGGGGCTCAAACCTGTGAAGCATGAGATCATGGCCTGAGCCGAAGTCAGACGCTCAACCGACTGAGCCACCCAGGCACCCCAGAGGTTTTCTTTTATTTTGGGGGTGGGGAGGAGACAGGTAATGCAGAGGGTGCACATGGGGAGGTCCTAGGAGTTAGAAACGAAAAGTAATTTACTTTTCTATGTTTTTTTTGTATACTTGAGTATTTTGCCATACAGGCATTACCTACTTAAAGGAAATAAAGATGTAAAATAAAATAAAAGAGCAAATAAAGGTTAAAACCACTTTTCTGCAAAAATGCCCTCACTTTACAGATGGAAAACTGAGGGCAAATAAGAGAAGGGTCTCTCCTACCCACAAAAGCCTTCAGCTCCCCCAAGCAGTGGGAACACTTCCCTCTGAGCTCTGGAATCCTTTCTTCGTTTCAGGGTTAGAGATTCCATGCCTTGTTGCCATCATTTCCATGCTTCATCCATCCCTCTGCCCTCAGTAACATCTCAGGACATGCCTAATTTTTGTTAACCCTTTCATCCTGCATCCAAAGTTTGCTGAGGGCTGACCATGGCCCAGACATTATGGTAAGCACCAGGAGTACACTGGTAAGCCTCAAGGTCAAAGTCCCTCCTGACCTTGTATATAGGACTGCTATGTACAGGCTATGCTTTAACACAATTTCAGGAAATACCATTCACATAAACTATTATTTAACTGGTACCCTCTGGATTTGTACCATGCAAATCTAACTATACACAGTGGCCTAGCCCATATGTCCAATAGTCCAGTGGAAAAAAATAAATTAATGAAAGCAAGATGTATATATTTCTTTTCATCGGAATCAGGGCAATGAAAAAAAGAACCAGGAATTACAAGAAAGAACAAAAGGGATCTATTTTGAGTTTCACATAAGCCATTATGAGAAAATGATATTTAAGCCAAGAAATCGTATTAGTTAGGAACTTTTTTTTTTTTAGTTGCTAGTAATAGAGACACAACTTAGCAGCTTTAACAAAAGTTTCCAATTTCTCTTATTCCTTGAGAAGCCAGAAGGCTAACAGCCTAAGACTAATTTGGCGGCTCCATCAGTTATCAGGAGCCCAGTCTCCTTCTGTCTTTCTGCTTTACATTCCTTAATAAGTGACTTCCATACTCTAGGTCACCTCAGGACCTAAAATGTTGCTAGACATTCAGCCACCACATCAGCATCATAAACAACAGGACAGGACAAGGACATTAGAGAAATAAGGGAACACACCCCCACCCATTTATGGAGATGACAGAATCTTCTACATCCATCTCATTGGCCAGAAGTCGGTCCCATGAACACACGAGGCTGCAAGAGAGGCTGGAAACTGTAGTCTCTAAAGCATCACCCAGGGTTGTTATTTAAAAAGGTGAATTAGGGGCGCCTGGGTGGCTTAGTCAGTTAAGTGTCCGACTTTCGCTTAGGTCATGATCTCGCGGTTCGTGGGTTCGAGCCCCGCGTTGGGCTCTGTGCTGACTGCCAGCTCGGAGCCTGGAGCCTGTTTCAGTCTGTGACTCCCTCTCTCTCTGACCCTCCCCTGCTCACACTGTCTCTCTCTCTCTCCTAGAAATAAATTTAAAAATAAATAAATAAATAAAAAGGTGAATTGTTTTGGGGAGGCAATAAGCAGTTTCTCTTACAGACTGGGATGAAAACAGGAGTTAATTATGTGAAAGAGTTGGTGAGGGAACAGGTTCCAGGCAGAGGGAACACATAAAAAGTCTCCAAAAAGAAAAGGAAGTTGGTGTTCTCGGAAATGCAAGGAGGCCAGGGTGGCCAGAGGACACTGAGTACGAGAAGATGAGGAACCAAGAGAAGAAGTAGGAAAAGACTCAGCCCCTTATGCCTAGCAGCAAACCCAGTGTCTACCTCCCACTCTGGACAAAGCCTCGGAATCTCTCTCTCACACTCACACACACACACACACACACACATTCATATTCTAACTTCACTTCTTCCTCACAGAGAGCCCTTGGGTAAGTCTTTTAACTTGTCTGGGTCCATTTCCTTACTTGTAAAACAGGAATTATATGAGAACAATCTATAGATCTATTGTGTGGCTTAAATGAGATCATGTATGGGAGGAAGTGCACAGCACCTAACACATATTTAGCACACCTTATAATTTATTAATTACATCTTTGACCAAAACACTCACATACTTGTGACTAGTCAATAGTCAAGGTTGTATCCCCACCTTTGAACAAATCACCTGGCACACAGTGCTCAAAAAATGGCAGCTTTTCCTATTGTGACTATTGCCAAGGATGGTCACAGGGAGAGCTCACCAGAATTTTTTCCAGGCTTTTTCTTGACTCCTCATCCCATGCCAGGCAACTACAAACCTATCCAATCTTCAGATTATCTAACTTAATGACAAACTAGAAATAAGGGTGTGGGGGTGGGGGAATGCCATCCCAGGGAGCTAACAGACCCCCCAGGTCACTGGTTAGAGTCCCAATCTCTCTGCTTTGCTCAGGTTCTAAGAGTAAATAAGTTCAGCCCCCATGCAGAAATGCTTACTGCATTGAACTTTAATAAAACCCACATTTGGACTCCAGGAAATACTGCCATTTATATCCCCATTGATTTTCTAAGCCTAGTTTATTCTTCTTCTTCCTGGTGAGGGTTGTATATATTTTTGGGCTATATTCCTTTCATAAATAAGTAAATATGTAGGTAAATACTAATAAGAGCTAACAGTTATTAAGTGCTTGGCCCCATGCCAGGGATCGTGCTGCAGGGCTCTGCCTTTGTTATTTTATTTCCCCATCACAACAACCCAATGAGGCTGGCACTCCAATGGCTCCCATTCTATAGATGAGGGGACCGAAATTCCAGAGGCGAAGTCACTTCCCCCCAAAAGGATCAGGGTAGATGATACAGAAATAGTCTGGCAGTTCCTCAAAAAGTTAAACATGGAGCTGCCATATGTCACTCCTAGGTATATACCCAAGAAAAATGAAGACATGTCCATCCTAAAAAAGGTGCACATATGTTCATGCCAGCACTAGTCATGATAGTCCAAAAAAGTGGGATAAATCCACATGCCCATCAATGGACAAATGGACAAACAGAATGTTATATATGCACTCAGGGAAACATTGTTCAGCCATAAAATGTAATGACAGACTAACACATGCTACAACATGGACGATTCCTGAAAACATTAAGTGAAAGAAGCCAGGCACAAAATGTCACGTATTGTATGATTCCACTGATATATCCAGATTGGTCAAATTCATAGAGATGAGAAGCATACTGGCAGTTGCCTGAGGCTGGTGGACAGAAAGAAATCAGGGGTAGAAATGGAAATAGAAAATGGAAGCAGGGTTTCTTTGGGGGATGCTAAAAACATTCAGGAATTAGTGATGACTGTTGTACAAATACACTAAAATTACACTTTTATGTTGTGAATTTTACAGTAAATGAATTATACCTCAATTTTTATTGAAAAAGAGGCAAAGATTTAATTTCATTCGATCCAAAACCTCGATTACTGCATTCTGAGCAGCTCATGTGGACATGAACCCAAACTCCACTTTGGTTCCTAAGCGCCTTCCTTCCTTCAGTCCCCACGGGCCAAGCTTCCCAACTCAATGCCAGGCTGGACAGGGAAATGCTGAGTCCCTGAACTAGAACAAAGATTTGAAAATGCCAATAGTCTTTCATTTCCGCTAACCCGCCCTGAACATGGGGCTGGCTCCCTCCCTGGCCTGGGACCCAGAGCAAATCCTAGAGGAGCTGCATTAATCGAATGTATATATTTAAATTATATATATGTATATATAAC
This sequence comes from Crocuta crocuta, assembly GCF_008692635.1. Lineage (NCBI taxonomy): Eukaryota > Metazoa > Chordata > Mammalia > Carnivora > Hyaenidae > Crocuta > Crocuta crocuta. The sequence continues at coordinate 14,918,826 of NW_027531893.1, read as the reverse complement.
TATATATGTATATAAAATGTATATACATAAACTATATCCTTGTTGATATAAAATATTTTGTATTTCTGCAAGTGTTCCCAATTCTCTCTCTCTCTCTCTCACACACACACACACACACACACACACACACACACACGACTGAAGGAGACCCCAAGCAAAGAAAATAGCTTTAGAGTTTGATAGTCCTGGGTTCAGATCCTGATTCTGCCACTTAGGGGCAGAGTGACCTTAAGTGAGTTATGCCACTTCCCTAAGCTTCAGTTTCCCCATCTGTCAAATGGAGCTAACACTTCTACCTCTTTCATGGTTATACTGAGAACTAGGAAATGCTATATCTGAATGTTCCAGCATGCAGTGGGCTCAGCCCATGGTAGCTGCTATTAATTATATTAGATGAGTTGGTCAATTATATTAGATGACTTGGTCACATTATTTCCCTCCACACACTGAAGTTTGGGGAGATGGCAGCAGCCACGTGGCCAGAGACTGATTCTCTAATTTCAGTGCATCTGGGATGCTTGTTTAAAATGCAAGAATCCCCAGGGGTGCCTGGGTGGCTCAGTCAGTTAAGTGTCTGACTTCAGCTCAGGTCACGATCTTGCTATGCCATTTGTTGAGTTTGAGCCCTGCGTTGGGCTCTGTGCTGATAGCTTGAACCTGTCTCCAACTCTTTCTGCCCCTCCCCTGCTCACACACTGTCTGTCCCTTTCTCTCTCTCTCTCAAGAAATAAAAAATAAACATTAAAAAGAGATTACTAACAAAATGCAAGGGGCCCCAGCCCCAGTGTTTCTGACTAGGGAGCCCTGGGGCCGAAGGTGTTCCATTTTTTAATAACCAGCTCAAGGTTTAAAACTTTCAGATAATGGAGGTGTCTGGCTGGCTCAGTTGAAAGAACATGCAACAACTCTTGATCTCAGGGTCAGGAGTTCAAACCCCACATTGGATGTAAAGATGACTTAAATAAACTTTTTTAAAAAGAGAAATTAGGGGTACCTGGCTGGCTCAGTTGAAAGAGTGTTGACTCTTGATTTTGGGGTCATGGGTTCGAGCCCCACGTTGAATTATCAAAAATAAATTGATATAAAATATTTATTTAAAATAAACTGATTTTTGATAAATTGATTATCAAAAATAAATAAACTTTAAAAAAGAAATCACATGCCACTTTGAGTCCTAAACAAAAAAACAGAAACAAAAACAAAAACAAAACCTTTCAGATAATGGCTCTCAGCCCTGGTTACACTCTGGAAACGTTGGGCTTCTTTGTTTCAATGCCTGGATCCCCTCCCTACATATTTTGATGTGTTGGGATCCTTGTGTTGCTGGGACATTGGTATTTTTTAAAGTTCCCAGATGATTCTAATATGCAGCCAGGGCTGAGAACCCCTGCCAGAAGCCAATGCTTCTCAGAGTGTGGTCGAGGGACACACAGTATCAGCAGCACTGGAAACTTTTTTAAAATGCAGATCTTCTGTCTTTCCCCAACCTNGGGGACGCACACTGAGGTTTAAGAACCCCACTATAAGGCATACTATCCCTTAAACTGCATGATGATAAGAATCACATGTGGTATGCTTATCACTCACCCAGATTCTGAGAGGCCGGAGTGGGGCCTCGGTGTGCACATTTTTTAACAAGTACTCCCTTACTCTCCTGCTCAAACTACCAGAGGCTCTCAGAGCCCCTGAAATTAAATCCAAAATCCTTTCTTTCCTCAGGCCACCCCTTCTGCGCCTCAGACAAGTGAGGGCAGCTCTGGTTTAAAGGAACAGCCACACAAGGAACTAAAATCTCCCCACAAACATCGCGTCTTACGCCTCAAGGTTTTCTTTAAACTGTTACAGAAGCTGCACTCAATTTTCCTGAAGAGCTTTTTGGCAAACCCCACAGCCTTCCCGTCCCGGCGGCACATTCGAGACCCCCAACATAAACCTGACCCGGAAGACAGCCCTGAATACTACATATACTAAGTCTTCTCCATATACACACCTCAGAAAGTTTAATTTATAAATTCAACGTACTGAGAGACTACCAGTAACTACAATAAACTAGAACAATTACAACAATATGCTGTGATAAAAGTTGTGTGAACGTGGCCTCTGAATCTTCTACTCACCTTTTTTGTGATGATGTGAGGTGATCAAACGCTGACGCGATGAGGCGAAGTGATGTGAATGACGCACGCTCTGTGACGTAGGTGCGCTGACGTTGCTGTCGTGACGTAGCGCTAGGCGCCCATTGACCTTCTGCGGATTCGTCACAAGGAGGATCATCTGCTTCCGGACCGCTTTTAATCCCCAGGTAACTGAAACTGTGGAAAGCGAAACCGCAGGTAAGGGAGGGGGTCTATATAATTACTACCGCACCCAAACCACTGTTATCTCTGCCTCCTGTTTACTTACAGATGACCTCAATCAGGGAATATTAAAATGTATCTACATACGGCATCTGCATACACACACCACGTGCACATAACATACACACGTGCAAATACCCGACCAAAACACTTCCTGAAAACCAGCTCTGCCCCTGCCCTACACACATCACACCTCTATCCTTCTACATACTCATTTGTCAGAAGCTTTGTTCTTTCCGAGCCACCCTAGAGCTTGAGATCTTTGCTGAGATGCTGGAACCCACCGTCTGTAGAGAACAGACATGACGGTCTTCTACCCAACAGCAACTCCCTTCTCTGCGAACAACTCCTCACCTTTGTGCAGGGATCAGGTGCCCAAACACTCAGGAAAGGTGCTCCATCTCCAGGAGCTACTTCTAAGCTAAAGGGCCACAACGTTCAGGCCCACAAACTCCTTTTTTTTTTGTTTTTAGTTTTATGTATTTATTTTGAGAGAAGGCACAAGTGCGAATGGGGGAGGGGCAGAGAGAGAGGGAGAGAGAATCCCAAACTGGGATTATCAGGGCTCAAACTCACAAACCAACCGTGAGTTCACGACCTGAGCTGAAATCAAGAGTTGGAGACAACCAACTGAGCCAGCCAGGCACCTCAGCTCCTTTTTTATAATAAAAATGTTCATAATTCCCCCATTATTCTTCCTAAAGGGAAATTAAACACATTATTTTTTCGCACTTTTTTTTGTTAAATCAATATAATGACCTGATTGTAGTACAAAGAAAAAATAATAGATGGATATGTGTAATAGAAATAATAGGCATTTTAATATGTGAATGCTTAGACACCATGACAAAAAATAATGAAACAGCCAGATACTTATAGCTAGACTTGACTAGAAAAGCAACAACCACGTAAACATGGACGGGCATGGACCCTGCTGATGGTCCCTTAAACACCACTGATCTGGTTGCCACCAATAATGTGAGTTCCTGAAATAGAGGAGCGACTCTTGTCAACATTCTCAACAAAGTACAGACTTCCTTTGTTACAATCTATAGCTAAATCCCTGAAAAAGTTGGTCTATGTTAAAACCCTCAAAGCAAGGGGTGCCTGGGTGGCTCAGTATGTTAAGCTTCCAACTTTGGCTCAGGTCATGATCTTGTGGTTGTTTGGTTCAAGCCCCGCATCCAGCTCTGTGCTGACAGCCAGCTCAGAGCCTGGAGCCTGCTTCTGATTCTGTGTCTCCCTCTCTCTCTGACCCTCCGCTGCTCACCCTGTCTCTCTCTCTCTCTCAGGGAAAAAAAAAAATTAAAAAATTTTTTAAAAAACCCTCAAAGCAAGTTGTATTTATATGAAAGTGGAATTAGGTTTTTGGCTCAGATAATTATAATGAATGTCTAGTAGGGACAATCTTCCTTGGAGGAACTGACCTCTGCATTGCAGGATTTGTAACATCTCCAACCCCTACCACTCTAAATGCCCCCGGGCACTCTCTGATCAACAACAAAATGTCCTCGTACACTTAGTAAGTCACCCCCTGTGATCAGTACTATTCTTATGGAAAACTGCAGGTTCAAACAAGGAGATGGCCCTCTTGCTTCCTTCCTCCCACCCTTTTGTTATGAATGCTGTTGCATTAGGACATGATGCTTGGAGCGTTGGCAGTCATTTTGAAGCCACGCTGAGACTTCAAAAAGTCACGCCACTTTTCACAAAAAGTGAAGCCACGCTGAAGACTCAGTCATTTTGAAGACTGAGACTTCACAGAGACACCACCCTAGTGCCTGGCCATCATTGAGTCACTTCCCCAACTCTCTAACTACCTACCTCCAGACTTAAATTATACAAATTAACCAAATGCCTTTATTGTTTAAGCCTTATTATTTGAATCTTTTTCTCACTTGCAGTGAAACATATCTTTACTGAGAGACCAACATGCCAGTGTGGGTAGGTAGAACAAATTTAAAAGATCCAGGCCATAAGATGATTGGATGTTTAGAACTTTCAATATTCTCAGCAAAAACAAACAAATACCTGATTCCTAGTTATAAGATGAATAAGTTCCAGGTAATGTACAGTATGGTGACTATACTTAACTATATTGTATATTTGAAAGTTGATAAGAAAGTAGGTTTTCACAGGTGCCTGGGTGGCTCAGTAGGAAAAGCATCTGACTTCAGCTCAGCACATGATCTCATGGCTCATGGGTTCAAGCCGTGCATCAGGCTCTGTGCTTACAGCTCAGAGCCTGGAGCCTGCTTTGAATTCTGTGTCTCCCTCTCTGACTGTGCCTCCCCCGCTTGTTCTCTATCTCTGTCTCTCAAAAATAAACATTAAAAATTTTTTTAAAGACAAAAGGAAAGTAGACTTTCAAAGTTCTCACCACAAAACAAAACAAAAACCTGTAACTATGATGTGTTAATCAACCTTATTATGTAACCATTTTGTAATACATGTATCAAATCATTACATTGTATACCTTAAACTTGCACAATGTTATATGTCAACTGTATCTCAATAAAGCTGCTGGTTGGGGAAGAATATGTGGAGGGAGGAGTGTGCTGGGTTTGCTAAAAATTTTTTAAGTTAAATCTAGAGAAATCCCTCTTGAGAAAAAAATTTGAATGTTGTTTTTTCTTTTTTTTTAATGTTTATTTATTTTTGAGAGAGAGAGAGCATGAGCAGGGGAGGGGCAGAAAGAGAGAGAGAGAGAGACAGACAGACAGAATCTGAAACAGGCTCCAGGCTCTGAGCTGTCAGCAGAGAGCCCAAAGCAGGGCTCAAACCCACTAGCCATGAGATCATGACCTAAGCTGAAGTCAGCTGCTTAACTGACTGAACCACCCAGGTTTCCCTAAATTTTGGCTGTGGGGATAGATTCAACAAGATAGCAAATGTTGATAACCCTTGAAGCTGGGCAATGAATATACTACCTATATACATACTGTATATGATTGCGAAAATTATAATTAAAAAGTGAAAATAAATAAAATTTTTAAAGGTTCATTGTCTTTTTATTTTAATTTTTTTAAAATGTTTTATTTATTTCTAGGAGAGAGAGAGAGACAGCGTGAGCAGGGGAGGGTCAGAGAGAGAGGGAGTCACAGACTGAAACAGGCTCCAGGCTCTGAGCTGGCAGTCAGCACAGAGTCCGACGCGGGGCTCGAACCCACGAATCGCGAGATCAGGACCTAAGCGAAAGTCGGACGCTTAACCGACTAAGCCACCCAGGTGCCCCTATTTTAATTTTTAATTTTTTATTTATTTTTGAGAGAGAGACAGAGTGCAAGCAGAGAGAGAGGGAGACAGAAATTTGAAGTAGGCTACAGGCTCTGAGCTCTCAGCACAGAGCTCGACACAGGGCCCAAACACATGAACCATGAGATCATGATCTGAGCCAAAGTCAAACACTTAACGGACTGAGTCACTCAGTTCATTGTTTTTTTAAATAAAAAATTTGGTTCACTTCTCTCCTGAAGCCAGGCTATAATATTATTTTGGGCTTTTTTAGAAGGAATGGAGACTATCTATGAGAGTGGGTGGTCAGAATCTGCATCACACAATGGGTCCCTGTAGATTTTATCATCCCAGGGGTACAAATTAGGAAAGTTAAGAGACATTATAGCACAGAGGTTGAGCCCAGTATCTTTAATATCCAAAAGTTCAGACTCTGCTATTTATCAATTGTGCCGCCTTAGACAGGTTTCTAACCTCCCTCAGCGTTCGTCACCCCTGCTGTAGAATGGGTTTAGTAATCGTGCCCACCCCTCAGATGGTTCTGAGACATGAATGAAATAACATATCTACTTAAGAAATAATAGCTGCTGTGGTTATTATTTTATCTTGATTTCCAGTCTAAAGCCTGGGTTTTCAGCCTTCCCTTGCCCAACTGGGGAAATGTCCAGGTGTTCTCAAACTTTTAATTTGAGTATATTTCTGAGTCCCACCTGACCTCTATTCTGACCTTAGTAGCTACTCTCCCCTCCCCACTCTAACCTGGTGTTAATACGTAAGGCACAGTTTTAACATGCCAAGGACTGAGCTTGCTCTTTACTGAATTATCTCATTTAACCCAGAATTTTATTACACCCATTTCACTGAGGAGGAAAGTGAGCCTTAGAGAGGTGAGGTTAAAATCATACAGCTAGGAAATGGGCTCTGAATCCAGGTGTACCTGATTCCCCAAAGTTGCAGTCATTTTAAAAGTTATCATGGTGGCTCAGTCAGCTAAGCATTTAACTCTTGATTTTGGCTAAGGTCATGATCTTATGATTGGTGAGATCAACTCCCATTGGGGACTCTGTGCTGACAGCATGGAGTCTCCTAGGGATTCTCTCTCTCCCTTTTTCTTTGCCCTTTCGCTGCTCACACACACTCTTTCTCTCAAAATAAATAAAATGTTTTTTTTTTTAAAGTTCCCCCAGGGCATCTGGGGGGCTCAGTTGGTTAAGCATCCGACTTCAGCTTAGGTCATGATCCTGCAGTCCATGAGTTTGAGCCCCATGTCAAGCTCTATGCTGACAGCCTGAGGCCTGCTTCGATTCTGTGTCTCCTTCTCTCTCTCCCCCTCCCCTGCTCACACTCTGTGTCTCTCTGTCTCTCAAAAATAAACATTTAAAAAAATTTTTATAAAAAATTCTCCCAACAAAGGTGTTGAGGGGTCAAATAAAGATATCACTCCCAAGACTAGTCCACATTTGATCTCTACACACAGATACCACCCCATTATTTATTCTCATTTTACAGATAGGAAAACTAAGTCCCAGATAGGAAAACTAAGGTCTACCCCAGCAGCAGAGAAAGACCACCTTTCTGACTCCACCCCTGACTCAATCTGTGTCCCAAGATTGGGGAAGAAGGTGGGGTGGCATAGTGGGCCAGAACTGGTCCAGAGATCAGAAAGTGCAGTTCTGACACGAATGAGTTATGTGACATTGAGTCACTCACTTCCCCTCTGAGTCCGCAGTTCCTCATCCCCCATGCAAACCCTTCATCTGTGATCATCTCACCAGCCCCTAGTGAGAAAGCCCCACTCTCACAGTCTGAGCCCCCGTCCCCCATTCCTCACATTCACCTTCAAAGAGTGGAAACACAAAGAGCTATAAAATACAAAGAAGTCTGCTCTTTGGAGCCAAAGTTGCTGTCCTTTCAAGGACAAAGGGAAACGGACCTGTATTAACCACTTAAAACACTGAACTCGCCTGAGCTGGGTGAGGAGCCATATCTGCAGGAAGCACTGCCACCCTGTGGCCACTGGGCTCCACTGCAGGCCACCTCCAGAGGCTTGCAATGTTAAGTCCGCCCTCAGCTCAGAGGCTGTGACATTCAAAAGCAGAGGAGGAAGGCACAGTTGGCCTTTGGTGGGTGGCAAAAATCAATGTGGCCTAGAGGAGAGAAAGGACAACATGGCAACTAGGAAGCATAAAGGCTGTTCCCTCATCTGGAATGCTTTCCCCAAATACAGACATTGCTCTCTCTCTCATCCCTCCAAGCCTGGCTCACATGTGGCCTTCTCTCACCTCACTACTGAAAATACAAAGCCGGGTGCCTGGGTGGCTCAGTTGGTTAAGCAACAGACTCTTGATTTTGGCTGAGGTCATGATCTCATGATTCATGAGATTGGGCCCCGTGTGGGGCTATGTGCTCTCTGCAGAGCCTGCTTGAGATTTTCTGTGTGTGTGTGTGTGTGTGTGTGTGTGTGTGCCTGCCATGCACATGCTCAATCTTGCGTACATTCTCTCTTCCAAAATAAATAATTAAAAATTAATAAGTAAAATAATTCCTGCAGCTCCATCCCTTGTGCTCCATATTTTCCCCCAAAGTACTCATCTCTGTCTGAGGGTCTACGTGTCTTAGTACCTTAACACCTTAGACCATCACCTCTCCCCTGGCTATAATATCAGTCTTAATAGGGACAGGAATTTTTGTCTGTCCTCCTCACTGCTGTATCTCCAGCACCTAGGATATTGCCTAGCCCATATCACATTTATATATTAAATGAAGGGGTGAACAAATGCACTGGTTCAGTGCCTTGGGCAGGTGCCTAAGGCTCTGTGAGCCTCAGTTTCTTCAACTGTAAAATAAGGATAAGAAACAATCCTTACATTGTCTTCCTCTCAGGACTGCAGTGAAGAACAAATGAGTTCCTATTCAGTGGGTTCTGCAGTAGGTTGAATAGTGTCACTCAAAAATTCACGTCCAGTTAGAACCTCAGAATGACATCTTATTAGGAAATATGGCCTTTGTAGATGTAATTAGTTATATGAGGTCATAGTGGATTAGGATGGGCCCTAAGTTCTGGCATCCTTACATGACAAGGAAAAGACACAGAGACGCACAGGAACACAGAAAAGAAGGCCATGTGAAGATGGAGGCAGAGATTGGAATTATACCACCAAAAGCCAAGGAGCACCTGGGGCTACGAGAAACTGGAAGAGACAAGGAAGAACTCTTCCCTTTATTTTTTTATTTTAAATTTTTGAAGTTTATTATTTATTTTGAGAGACAGATGAGAGAGTGTGCACAGAGGAGGGGCAGAGAGAGATGGAGAGAGAATCCCAAGCAGACTCCACGCTGTCAACACAGAGCCCAACACAGGGCTTAATCCCACAAACTGTGAGGTCAAAATGACCATGCTCAGCCGACTGGGCCACCCAGGCACCCCAGGACTCTTCCCTTTAGAGGGAGCACAGCTTTGCTGACACCTTGAATTTGGACTTCTAACCTCCAGAACTGTGAGACAATAAATCTGTGCTATTTTAAGCCACCTAGTTCATGACACTTCGTTACAGCAGTCACAAAAAATTCATACAGGTTTCTATTTATTGAAAACACTGGAATTACACACATCTTCTGTTAAGCACACATCACTGGTAAGCACAGATCCCTTATGACAGTATTTTTCACCACGCCCCACCTACTCTTTCCTTCTTTCCGTTTCTCAAACACATGAAGATCATGCCTACCCCAGACCCTTTGTACTTGCTGTTTCTCCTACATGAACCTCACTTCTCATCTTCCACTGTGGCTCATTGTCATGCTTCAGGTCTCTGCTCATAGAGAGACACCTGCTCTGACCACTTTATCCATTCCTCTCTATCACCTCATTTTACTTTTATTTTCTCCATAGCAGTGACGACTCAAGTCCTCTTATTTTATTTACTTGCTTATTTTTTGTCTGTAATGATAGTAAGCTCCCTGAGATCAAGAACCCCTCCTATCTTTGCTGCTACATCTCCAATGCCTAGAATGGTGCTTGACAAATACGAAGTGTTTGTTGTATCAGTGACTCTTACAGGTAGTAATATTTGTAACTATTATTATTACCCCTATTTTATAGATGAGAAAACTGAGACACAGAGAAGTTAACTTGTCCAAGGTCACAGAGGGTATTAGCTTCCAAATGCTGCCATAATACAGCATCACAAACTGGGTGGTTGAAACAATAGAAGTTCATTGGCTTATTGTTCTGGGGGCTAGAAGTCCAGGATCAAAGTGTCAGCTGGAAAACAAAACAAACAAAAACAAGAAAGTGTCGGCAGGAATGATTTCTTCTGAGGGCTGTGAGAGACCAGTATGTTCCAGGCCTCCCTCCTTGGCTTACAGATGGCTCTCTTTTCTCAGTGTTTCTTCATATTGTCTTCCCTCTGTGCTTGTCTGTGTACAAATTTGTCCTTTTTATGAGGACACCAGTCATATTGGATTAGGGCCCACCCTAATGACTTCATTCCATTTGATTACCTCTATAAAGACCGTATCTTCAAATAGGTCACATTCTGAGGTCCTGGGGGTTACGACTTCAACATAGGAATTTGGGGGGAAGGGAGGACACAATTCAACCCACAAGAAGCTAGTATGTGGCAGAGACAGGATTCAAACCCACATCCATCTGATATGACATCACTGAAAGAGAGACTGAGGGGGAGTCACCTGGGTGACTCAGTCAGTTGAGCCTCCAACTTTGGCTCAGGTCATGATCTCACAGCTTGTGGGTTCGAGCCCCACAGTGGGCTCTGTGAGGATAGCTCAGAGCCTGGAGCCTGCTTTGGATTCTGTGTCTCCCTCTCTCTCTCTGCCCCTCCTCCACTCGCGCTCTCTCTCAAAAATAAACATTTTTTAAAAATTTTTTTTAAAAAGAGAGAGACTGAGGTGTCCACAGTAGACTATGACATTAGTGACCTCCATTGGACTTCTCCTCCAACTCTGAATTGACCTGGCCACATGACTTGCTTCAGCCAATGGGACATTAGAAGGCATGAAGCTAGTAGAGGCTTGCATTAAGATTTCTCTTGTCCTTGGGGTGCCTGGTGGATCAGTCAGTTAAGCCTCCTATTCTTGATTTTGGCTCAGGTCATAATCTCAGGGTCATGATCTCAACGTCGTGAGATGGAACCCTGAATCAAGCTTGCTTAAGATTCTCTCTCTCTCTCTCTCAAAAATAAATAAACATTACGGGCCGCCTGGGTGGCTCAGTTGGTTAAGTGTCCATCCGACTTTGACTCGGGTCATGATCTCGCGGTTTGTGGGTTCGAGCCCTGCATCAGGCTCTGTGCTGACAGCTCAGAGCCTGGAGCCTGTTTCAGATTCTGTGTCGCCCTTTCTCTCTCTCTGACCCACCCCTGCTCACGCTGTCTCTCTCTCAGAAATAAATTTTTAAAAATTAATAATAAATAAATAAATGTTAAAAATAGAAAAGAAGAAACTGTCCATTTTGTTGTGTCTCAGACCTCAGGGATCCATGGGCCTCAAGTGAGCCCTGAGTAGTCAATTCAAAAGCTGTTAGGGGTACTCTAATTTCTCCCAGTCGGTCCTACCTACTCATTTGTAACAAAGCCCAAAGTCTGGGACATGCCAAAGACACTGTCAAAATGAAATTAAAGAAGAAAAAGAGGTGTCAGGCAAAGCCAAATACAACAGGACAAAGGGAGACATCTCCCCCAAGTGGGAATTTCAGGAAATACCTCCCAAGAGAAAGTTCTCTGACCGAGAACTTGAAAGTGGAGGTGGACAAGAGTCCGTATCTAGACCAGGGCTGCAAACTCAGTGCCTCCTGGGGCAGGCAGGGGATGGACCTGGGGAGGCACGCTGCCTGGGGACTAGGGCAGCCCCCACTCAGCCGCAGCTCTGGGCTCTGCAGGGCGTGGGGTCTTGGCTCCCAGAGAGAAAACATCCCCGCCAGGGGACACAGCAGATATCCCATTACATTTCAAACCGCAGCTGCCATCTGGTCGCTCCGGGCTCCTCATGGCTCAAGATGAGCAGGCAAAGAAAGAAGCAGGAAGAATGGCCTCAATCAGTGGGAGGGGACAGGGCTGCTTTCCCACAAAGGGGTCAGAAAGATGTTTCACACTCAGGTGATTACACCTGGGGATCTCTTGTCTGCTTGTGGCGGTGCCTTCTTAGCCAGGCTGCTATACCAAAGTACCACAGTGGGTGGCTGATAAGCAACAGAAATTTATTTTGCACAGTTCTAGAGCCTGGAAGTCTAAGGTTAGGGTGCCAGCGAGATCAGGTTCTGGTGAGGGGCCTCTTCCATAGTGCAAACTGCCTGACTTCTTGTGTCCTCACTTGGTAGAAAGAGCGCTCTGGGGTCCACTTTAGAAGGGCACTATTCCCATTAAGAGGGCTTCACTTTGATAACCTAATCAACTCCCAAAGACACACTCCCTCCCAAATACTATCACCTTGAGGGTTAGGATTTCAACATATGAATTGGAGTGGGGGGAGGGGACACAAACATTCAGCCCATTGCACTGGGGAATGATCAAGTGCATCAGCCACAGCCTGAGTAGTGCATGGAGACCAGGTGCTCAAGATTCTTGAGGATGAAGATCTTGGTCAGCCCCCAGTAAACCACTGAGGCAGGCAGGCAATACAGCTAAGGGCAAGGAGATCTGGAATGAATAACATAAAACAGAAACAAAGAGCTCAGTTTCCTCCTCATGAGGTTTTGGGGTAATAGGGGGGTTTTGTGGGGTCCAGAGCCAACGGCCAAGAAAGAATTCTTAAAGAATGCTCTGGTGCAAAAAGGTGATTTTATTAAAGCACAGGGACAAGGGACCCATGGGCAGAAAGAGCTGCCCCGAGGCCATGGGGAGAGGCTGGTCATATACAATGGTGCTGGGGGGAGATAAAGTCCAGGGAAGTTTCCAGTGAGATTTTCATGTGCTAAAGAAGACTCCCAGGATACTGGAGGCCTAGCTCTTGTCAAGTTAGGGTTGTTCGCCCTCTAGCAAAACACTAGCATTAAGACAGTAGGGAGCTCATTTTCCTCAGCCTGCCTCAAGTATCTGTCAATGGCTGTGGGTTGTAAGGAAATTTAGTTCTATCTGCCATTTTCTTCCGCCTTTGTTTCCCACATCAAATGGTATCAGAATTGAGATGAACCGTAGGACGCCCAGCTGGTATCAGGGAATTGGTTGGTGGTCTGGGGAGAAAACACAGGCTATAAATGGACACATACTTGTTACAAGCAAATATGATATACACTCTTGCCCTTTACACCCTTTCCACTTAAGAACATATTCCTTCTGCATGAAGTCCTCCCTGTATTAGGGTGCTCTTCCATGAAACTGGGTTGTGTCCTGGGCTCCTCAGCAGGGCTGGGATTTGGGGGGTAGGGGCTCTTCTGACAGTAAGTGATTGAGGCTAGCAGTCCCTCTGGCTGCTGTGGTGCCTGAGCACTCCTCAGCCCTGGGGGAATAAGGCAAGGAAGGGCAGCCCCCTGTATGGTTGCTGGGGGTGGCGGTACAAGAGCACCTTTTCAGGTTTCCTGGCATATTTGTTGAGATTTCTCTCTTGGCTAAAGAAAAATGATCTCCACTCACTTTCTTTTTTTTAAACTTTTTTTTTTACGTTTATTTGTGACAGAGACAGAGTGTGAGTGGTAGAGGGGCAGAGAGACGGAGACACAGAATCCCAAGCAGGTTCCATGCTGTCAGCACAGAGCCTGACATGAGGCTTAAACCCACAAACTGAGATCATGACCTGAGCCAAAGTGGGATGGACGCTTAGCCGACTGAGACACCCAGGTGCCCCTCCTCTCACTTTCATCTCCATCAGCCATCGGCCATCAAATTTGTTCTTGCTAAATCAATCTTCCTCAACCATCGGCTAAAGGAGGGGGCCTTTGGTAGAAGTGCAGGGGTGAAGGGAATTTGTGTCAGAACTGTAGTCTTTATAGCCCCACATTGAAGCTGGCTGACTGCAGTGGAATCTGGGTGCATCCATCTACCCTCTTCCAGAAGTGAGGAGGCTGGGAGGGATGTGGGAAACCAAGGCAGAAGGAAATGGCAGATAGAACTAAATTTCCTTATAACCTGCAGCCCATTGACAGATAGTTGAGGCAGGCACAGGAAATGTTTCTCTAGGAGCTCCCTACTGTCTTAGTGCTTTGCTATAGAGGGCAAACAACCTTAACTTGACAAGAGCTAGGCCTCCAGTATCCTGGGAGTTTTCTTTAGCACAGGAAAATCTCACTGGAAACTTCCCTTGGGCTTTCCCGCCCCCCAGCAGCATAGTATATAACCAGTCTCTCCTCATGGCTCCGGGGGCAGCTCTTTCTGCCCAGGGGTCCTGTCCCCGTGCTTTAATAAAATCAGCTTTTTGCACCAAAGCCATCTTCTTGGCCGTTGGCTCTGGACCCCGTGAAACCCACCCCAAAAAACCTCATCACCATTTACCTGGAGACAGCTCAGTTTCCACAGGTTAATGGTTCAGTCCGATAAGACTGCCCCCCCACCTCCACTTCAGATGCCAATTCCAAGTCTGCTTACCACCTGGGCTTCTGACCTACCAGCAATAGATGGGAGATTCCAGTGACTTCCTCCTTGTGCTCAATTAATTTGCTACAACAGCTCATAGAACTCAGAGAAACATCACCACTTTATTATAAAAGAGTGTAACTCAGGAGTAGCCAGATGGAAGAGATGCATAGAGCAAGGTGTGGAGAAAGAGTGCAGCGATCTCTCGCCCTTTCCAGGCGTTATCACTCTCCATACATCGCATGTCTGCACCAACTTGGAAGTTCTCCAAAGCCTCTTTTTTTGGGTTTACGGAGGCTTTGTTACACAGTCACAATTGATTAAATCATTGGCCCTTGGGAACTAATTAAACCTCCAGCCCCTTCTCCCCTCCCCGGATGTTGGAGGTGGGGGGGGGGATAAGTTGGTTCTCCAGGCAACCAGCCCCCATCCTTAGATGTGGTCCAAAGGTCTCCTCATTAACATAACAAAAGACACCTGTCTGCTTTCATCACAGGAAATTCCAAGGCATTTAGGAGCTCTGTGCTAGGAATATGGATGAAGTCCAAATATATATCTCTTATTACAAGTCATAATATCACAGCTTGTACTTGAATTAAAAAAAAATAATGACTTCTGGAAGCAAACAGGAGAAAGAAAGAGCAGTGGTTACCTGTGAAGGAGGTCACCTGAATTGATGGCAGCAGGGAGAGGAGTATGGAGCTGCCACAGACAGGGAGACCAATTGAGCTCAACAGGAGTTGAGGTAGTGAGAGGGGCTCAGGTGGTGCCTGCAGGGTCCCCACCAAGCTTGGTCTAAGGTCTCCCAGAAGAAAGAAATGCTTTTTTCCTCTCCCCAAGCACCTGGCTCCATCCGCCAGGGGGAATACCTGTCCTCATCCATGCAAAAACTCTCTGCGGCCCCTGAAATTAGGGACCTAACACTGAGTGTCTCTTTACATTGCTGTTTTTGAACCAGGTGAATTTTATCCATCAAAAATAAATAAATAAATTTAAATACAACAGTAACTGGGGTACCTCAGTGGCTCCGTGGGTTAAGCATCTGATTCTTGATTTCAGTTTAGGTCACCATCTCACAATATGTGAGTTCGAGCCCCGTATTGGGCTCTCCACTGACAGCTCAGAGCCTGGAGCCTGCTTTGGATTCTGTGTCTTCTTCTCTCTCTGCCCCTGCCCATCATCTCTCTCTCTCTCTCTCAAAAATAAACATTAAAAAAATGAAAAATAGAAAGAGTTATGTAATCATGGATCAAGGGAGACAAAATTCTACACTTATAAACTACTTTTTGGGGCGCCTGGGTGGCTTGGTTCGTTAAGTGTCCAATTTTGGCTCCGGTCATGATCTCGTGGTTCGTGGGTTCGAGCCCCGTGTCAGGCTCTGTGCTGACAGCTAGCTCAGAGCCTGGAGCCTGTTTCAGATTCTGTGTCTCCCTCTCTCTCTGAGCCTCCCTCACTCATATTCTGTCTCTCTCTATCTCAAAAATAAATAAACTATAAAAAAATTTTAAATTACTTTTCATAAAATTTAATTTGTAAAACTTGTTTTATGAAAATATTGTCAAGAGATAACAAGTATTGGAGAGGATTGGAGAAAATAGAACACTTGTGCATTGTTAGTAGCAATGTAAATTCGTGAAGCCACTATAAAAAAAAAAACAGTACGTAAGAGTTCCTCAAAAAGTTAAAAATAGAACTACATATGATCCAGCAATCCCACTTCTGAGTATATAAATGAAGGAAATGAAAACAGAATCTCTAAGAGATATCTCCCTTCCCATTTTCACTGCAGCATTATTCACAATGGCCAACACAAGGAAACACTCTAAGTATCTGCTGACAGAAGAATGGATAAAGAAAACATGGTATACATATACAATAGAATATTATTTAGCCACCAAAATAGGAAATCCTGACTTTTGCAACATGCACGAGACTGGAGGGCATTGTGCAAAGTAAAATAAGACAGACACAGAAAGATAAGTACTGTTTGATCTCACATGATATATGTGGAATCTAAAAACACCAAGCTCCTAGAAACAGGGTAGAGTAGCGGTTGCCAGGAGCTGGGAGGAGAGGTCAATGGGAAGATGCTTATCAAAAGACAAAAACGTCCAGTTATAAGATGAATAAATTCTGAACATCTAAGATACAGCATGCTGACTATCATTAATAATATGATATTGTATACTTCAAAGTTAAGAGAGTAGATCTTAAATGTTCTCACTATAACAGCCATGACAAAAATGGTAATTATCTGAGATAATGGATGTGGGTAAGCATTTTGCAGCATATACATGTATGAAATCATCACTTTGTACGCCTTAAACGTGCACAATATTATGTTAATGATATCTAAATAAGGGGGAGAAAGAACACATTATCAGGTTAATTGTCTATGTAATGGAATATGATGCAGTCACTGAAGTGTTTTCCAAATGACATTCAACCATGTGCCATGATGTTCAACAACATAGTGTAAATTTTTAAGATTAGAACTCAAAACCATACATAAATTATTTCAAGTATAGACATATAATGTAGATAAAATTGTGTGTGTGTGTGTGTGTGTGTGTACTAGAAAAAATATTGAGTCTTTCTGAGTGGCAGGATGGTGTTGAATTTGTTTCATTTAAAATTTATAATATTTTCTGGATTTTCTACAATAAGCATATAGTAGTTTTTTAATGGGAAGAGCTATTGTACTATAAGCTATACAAAAAAGAAAAGGAAAGAAAAGAGAAGAAAAGACGTAAAAGGGTCAGGGGTCTTGGTCTTCCCAGGACCTCTCAGTCCCTGCACAACCACATTGGTCTTCCCAGTCAGGCGCGAGAGACTGCTGACCAGGTGATATTTGCTAAAATACAGACACATGGGCTCCCTGTTCTCTCTCTAATTGCAGATGAGCCAGTCCCCAGTCCGTCTCTGCCATGGACTGGATGTTTGTGTCCTCCCCAAATCCGCGTGTTGAAGCCCTGCCCCAAAGTGTGATAGTATTAGAAGGTGGGTCTTTTGGGAGGTGATTAGATCAGCTCATGAGGGTGAGACCCCAAGAGGAGATTAGAGACCCTATAAGAAGATGGAGACACGCCAGAACTCCCTCTCTCTGCCAAGTGAGGACAGAGCAGGAAGGCAGCGGTCTACAAGCCAGGAAGAGAGTCCTCACCAGGACCCCAGCTGTGCCGGCATCCTGATCTTGGACTTCCAGCTTTGGAACTTTGAGAAATAAATGTCTGTGGTTCATAAGCTACTCAGTCTGTGGCATTTTCTCATAGGAGCCCATGTGGACTAAAACAACCACTTTCCTAACAGCCATAATGGAAATTGCAGAACATGCATCAGATCGTGTCGCTCTGCTGAAACCACTAGGAGGCCCCACTGTCCTCCGCACAGACCTACCCCCCTCCCACCATGTACCAGCCCTTCCTACCCTCTGCCCTCCTATAGGGCCACCACCTTCTCTGCCCCAGCCACCTTGGACTTCTTTCAGCAATTCAAATGCCATCTAGGCTTTGTTCATGTGGTTCCCTACACCTGCAATGCCATTTTCCCGATCTTTCACCCAGCTAGCTGCTGACCCCAGCCAAACCCCCGGGATCAGTTTCGGTGTCACCGCCTCTATAAACCTGCTCTGACTTCCCAAGTCGGAGAGAAGAATCTTCCTCTGAGCACCTGGGTCCCATGCTACCTCTCTGAGCAGGTACTAAATCTCTTATAACTATCTATTCATGGTAGAATGAGCCAGAATCCCAACAAAAGAGATGACACTCTCAGAATGGACAATGTGGAAATATGGCTGTGCTGGGCTGGATGTCCAGGTAGCTCACTGACACAGTTGTTGGCAACATGCTCTGCAGGGGCTGTCAACCACAGCACCTCAATTCTCCAGCATGTAGCCTCTCCATGTACTTCTGGTTCTCACAGCATGACAGCTGGGTTCCAGAGGACTGTCCCAAGCACGTGGAAGCAGAAGTTTCAGGTCCCTAAAAGTCCAGCTCTGGAAGTTACACAGCATTACTTCTACCACATTCCACTGGTCAAACAAGATTCAAGGCCGGCCCTGACTCAAGCGCCGGGGAAATAGATTTCATCTCTTGATGGGAGGAAAAGCTGCAATTTAGAGCTTATCTTTTTTTTTTTAATTTTAATTGAAATGCATCTGACATACAACATTGTGTAAATGTAAAGTGTACAAATGTTAATTTGATACATTAATATATTGTAATATGACTTCCATCGTGGTGATAATTAGCACTTCCATCACATTATGTAATTGTCATTTCTTTTTAGTGGTTGGAATAACTGAGTTCTAGTCTCTTTGCAAGTTTGCTGATTATAATGCAATACTGTTTTCTATGTTCACTGTACTGTACGTTAGATTTCTAGGAAGGGGGCTTCTGGGTGGCGCAGTTGGTTGTGTCCGACTTTGGCTCAGGTCATGATCTCACAGTCCGTGGGTTCGAACCCCATATTGGGCTCTATGCTAACAGCTTAGAGCCTGGAGCCTGCTTTGAATTCTGTCTTCTGTCTCCCTCTCTCTCTTCCCCTCCCCCACTCGTGTTCTGTCTCTCTCTCACAAATAAATAAACATAAAAAAAATTTTAAGATTTCTAAGACTTATGTACTACTCATTGTAAGTTTGTACCCTTATACATCACCTGTCCTATCCCTTCCATAGTAACCACCTGGTAATGACTATTTTACTCTTTGTTTTTTTATGAGCTTGGCTTTTTTAGATTCCACATATAAATGATATTGTAACAGTACTTGTCTGACTTATCTTGCTTAGCATAATATCCCCAAGGTCTTTAATCCACCACAGGGGTTTGTTTACAAAGGGGTTAGTAACAAAGACATAGCTTAGGGGGGCCATCTATATAGGACAGTAGAGTCACCCAGGGTTGGTAGCAGTTGAGCTGTTACCACCCCAGGTCTGAAGGGTCACAAGGAAGGAGTGATTACCAGAACCCAAAGAAGAAAGATTTGTGTAGAAATGGCTGCCTCACAAAAAGATTGACTTTTGGCTGAGGACCACAGCCAGCCCAAGGCACAGGGAGGGAGCCAAATGAATAAATAATTTGACCCCAGTTTCTTCTCTCTCTCCAGTTTTCTGCCAGGGCTTCCTGTGGCCAAACCCAACTAGAAGCTGGAAGACAGGGAGCCCACTGAGGCAGTCCATGCAGCTCAGCTTCCTGGCTCAAAGAGCAGGGAAGAGAGTGGATTTGGGAGGACAGACAGAAATAAGCACATAGCGGGAGCCTGGGTGGCTCAGTCGGTTAAGCATCCGACTTCAGTTTGGGTCATGATCTCATGGTTCTTGAGTTTGAGCCCCACATCAGGCTCTGTGCTGACAGCTCAGAGCCTGGAGCCTGCTTCAAATTCTGTGTCTCCATCTCTCTCTCTGCCTCTTCTCTCTCTCTCTCTCTCAAATATAAATTAACATTTAAAAAAGTAAGAAGAAAGAAGCATATATGTCTACCTTCTCTACCAGACTGGAAAATCCTGGAAAACTGGCACCATTTGATCAGTTAGGAGGGGCCAGGCTACGCTGTAGAAACAAGCCTCGATACTCAGTTGAATGAAAGGGCAAAGTTGATTTCTTATTCATATAAATGTGCCTCCTGGATGTCTTCTCTACGTGGTTACCAAGGCACACAGACCCTCAGAAGGTTCAGAGGCTGGGGGGCACCCACCCTTCTGCATGGTGCCAGAGAAAAGAGAGCACTGGAAAGTCTTGAACCAACTATGCAATCTTTTTCCTGGAAGAGACACCAGTCATTCCTGCCACAACTCACTGATCAGTAGAGGTCACAGGACCTTTCCACCCACAAAGAGCCTGATGGTGCAATCCCACCACACATCCAAAAGGCAACAAGCTGGGAATATTGGGTGAAAAGCACTAACATCCTGTTTTCAGTTACATCCCTGGCACTTAGCACTTAACACCATACCTTGGTAAAATTTGTTGACTGACCAAACGACTGTGATAGCAGGTCCATTCTCCTGTTGGTCACAGAGAATAGAAGGTTGAGAGTAACCCACCATGCTACTTGCCCAGCAAAGTGATCTTCAGATAGAAAAATTATAATAGTAAAAACTATTACAAGTGAATGGATAAATATTCATTGTTTACTTTTTCACTCAACATGCATATGCTGAGTAACTACCATGTGCCTGGAAGTTTCCAGACCCCCATATACTCCAGTATTTGAATAGGAAAGATCTCTGTATCACTCAAGGTTCTTGTTTGTAAGCAACAGAGACTGGCTCTGATTAATTAAGCAGTAAAGGTGTTTGGCTAAAAGATATTGGGGGACTTCTGGAATCATCTATACCCAACGGGGCCACAAAAGGAGAAGCTGGAGTCCCCCAGGGCAGGGCTCCTGGGGAGGTGACGGGGCAGAGGAAGCCTCACCTTTGGCCTTTTCTAGGTGTCTTGTGCATGGCAGCTCCCCTGGCTGGTGGTGGACACGTTTCCTCTGTCCTGTCCTTTTCTGTCCCCTCCCCCAGCTTCTGGTTTCTTCCCTCACTCTGACTGGCTTCGCCATCTCTGCCTGCCTCCCCCATTACATAACTGTCCTCTGTCCCAGGGGCCCTTATGTAACCCGTGTCACCTCAGGCTTCCATCCCACCTCAGCCTCGCCTGTCTGGTACAATCTTTCACAGTTGGCTGGACCAAGCCCTCAGCAAGCATGTGGGGGGGAGGGGGGGAGAACAAGGAGGGAGGAGGAGGAGAAGGAATTCCTCACGCCCGCAGTGGGACTAGACGAAACTCGACTGGCAGGAATGAGCTCTGGAGGAGACTCTTTCTGCACACGAAGCCTTGGTGCATGGACTTGTCAGAGGACTCGGGCTGGCTTTCTGCGCCTCATCTTCCACTTCTGTAAAATGTCTGCCCCCCCAAGTTCACTGCAGCATCATCCACAATCGCCAAGACATAAAAACAACCTAAGTGTCCCCTGACAGATGAAGGGACAAAGAAAGTGCAGTGTAGATATACAGCGGACTATTATTCAGCCTGAAAAAAGAGGAAATCCTGCCATTTGTGACAACATGGATGAACCCGGAGAACGTTATGCTAAGTGAACTAAGCCAGACACAGAAGGACAAAAACTGTATGATCTCACTTATAGGATGAATCTAAAATGACTGAACTCCCCAGGAGTGGAGAGTAGATTGGCGGTGGCCAGGGGCTGAAGGCGGGTGGAGATGGGGAGATGTTGGTCAAAGGGGAACTTTCAGTTACAAGAGGAGTAGTTTCTGAAGATGGGCAGGGCGTGAGGACTGTAGTTAATGATACTGTATTGTATACTTGAAATTTACCAAGAGAATAGATCTCAAATGTTTCAACCACTGAAAATCAAAAAACAAAACAAAACAATGCAAGGAAATGGATGTGTTAATTAGCTTGATTGTGGTAATCACTTCATAATGTATACATACGTCGAATGATACACCTTAAATGCATACAATTTTATTTGCTGATTATACCTCAATAAAGCTAGAATAATTTTAAAATGAAATGGGGATATAGTATATCTCATGGGATTGTCACAAGGATCAGAAAAGTTTATATACATAGATAAATATATAGTGTTTAAACAGTGCCTGGCTGTAGAGCTGTTTGCTATTCTTTTTTGGACAGATAGTTCTAGGTAAGTGTGCCTTGATGGGTAATTCTCAGACTGAATGGCTTCAGAATCCCTTTACTCTCTTAAAATTGAAAGAAGACTGGGGCGCCTGGGTGGCTCAGTTGGTTAAGCATGTGACTTCAGCTCAGGTCATGATCTCATGGTTCGTGGGTTTGAGCCCCGTGTCAGGCTCTGCGCTGACAGCTCAGAGCCTGGAGCCTGTTTTGGATTCTGTGTCTCCCTCTCTCTCTGGCCCTCCCCTTCTCACACTGTCTCTCTCTCAGAAATAAATAAAACATTAAAAATTTAAAAAAAATGAAAGAAGACTTCAAAGAGCTTTTTGAAAGGTGGATTATACCTACCAGTATTCACTGTATTTTAAACTAAAACTTAAAAAATATTTTTAAAACATTTATTCATTCACCTAAAAGTAACAGTAAGCTTATTACATGTTAACATAAAATCGCTTTATGAACAGTAACTGTATTTTCCAAAATAAGAAATACTTGGTGAGCAGCATACTGATATTTTACATTTTTAAAAATCTCTGTAATGAATGACTTAATAAAAGGCAGCTGGGTGCCATATCTATGACCGCATTCAAGCCAGTCGAGATATCACATATCTTGAAGCCACTGGAAAATTCCACTGTATGCTTGTAAGAGAATGACAGTGAAAAAGGCAAATAAGATCTCAGTACTATTGTGGAAACAGTTTTGATCTTGCAAATGCCCTGAGAGGTTTCCTGGGCCACACCTCGAGAACCACCTGGTAGATTGAGGAGATGGAGAGAGCAGAAAGAAATGGGAATATTTTTTTCATGTTTTCACCCAATTTGTATTCACCAAAGAATAATGCGGAAGAGTCACTGGAGATCAGATTTGCTCTCTTGACCCAAATATCCTCCGGTCTTTTAAACTAAAACACCACCACCTGCCCGGTACTGGGCATTGCCTCTGTCCAGGCATGATTCAAAGCCATTGACACCCATTGTTACTGCTCACTCAACTCTAATGGGTGCAGACTGTTATGATCACCCACCCCTCTGCACAGATGTGGAAACCACCCAGACACACAGACTGAGTGACTTTTCCAAGGTTGCACAGCATTTCAGAGACTCAGTGCCCAGTATTTCTCCCATCCAAGTAGTAACCAGGCCCGACCCTGCTTAGCTTCCAAGATCAGTCGAGATCGGGTATGTTCAGGGTGGTATGGCCATAGACAGTGCCCAGTATTTCTGACTCAGGAACTTCTGCTCTTAGACACAGAGTTCAAAGGTCTCCCTCCACCTGGCTTAGCAGTTGTCCAAGTGGATGCCAAAGTCTTCATACTGATCCCTGGGCACCATCCCCAGTGATTCTAGCTTAATTGGGAAGGTCCCAGGCACCCATTTTGCTTAACTACTTATGATTCTAAAAGGGTAGCCAGGATTGAGAACAACTGGGCTAAGGCCTTGCTACCCAAAGTGCTGTCCTGGGACAGGCAGCCACCTGGGAGGGTATTAGATGAAGAACCCTCCCACACACTTGCCTCCAGCAAGACCCTCTGAAGCAAAATTTTCAAAATTTGCGTTTGACGAGAGCCCCAGGTGATTTGCATGCACGTCACAGTGTGCATTTAGCCTGGGATAAAGGAAAGTGAGCTGAGGTTTCTACCAGAGGTGAAGAGGTAGGATGGGGCAGTGGTCTGTGGCCCAGGTTCTGTGACAGGTGCAGCTGTCCTTCTGTCCACAACCACACCTTCCGTGGCTTCTTTCTTTTCTTTTCTTTTTTTTTTTTACAAATAGTTTATTGTCAAATTAGTTTCCACATAACACTCAGTGCTCATCCCCACAAGTGTCCTCCTCCATCCCCATCCCCCTCTCCCTCCCCCCCGTGGCTTCTTTCTTAACCTAGGAGCCCACACTACTCTGTGCTTCATAGCCGAGTAAAGACAAATCCTCCTAAAATTTCTGAAACTTTCACTGCAGAGCTTCATAGAAGCCTGTAAAGAAATGACCTAAGGGCACCTGGGTAATTCAGTCAATTGAGCATCCAACTTCGGTTCAGGGCATGATCTCACAGTTCATGAGTTCGAGCCCCATATTGGGTTCACTACTGACAGCACAGAGACTGCTTCAAATCCCTTGTCCCCCATTCTCTCTGTCCCTCTGCCACTTTCACTTTCTCAAAAATAAACGTTAAAAAGGAAAAGAAAGAAAAAATAAAGAAACTAGAACTGCAACAATTCACACAGTTCTTTGTTGTGTTTTATTAATTCCTTGCATTTTATTATATTTTTCTTTCAGTTTTATTGAGATATAATTGACGGGCAGCACTGTGTGTGTTTAAGTTATAAAGCATAATGACTTATCTTACATACCTTTTGAAATGATGACTCCAATAAGTTTAGTTAAGATCTACCATCTTGTATAAATACAAGAGAAAAAAAGAGGGGGAAAAAAAGAGAAAAAGTTTTTTTTTCTTTGTGATGAGGATTTTTAGGATCTACTGTCTTAGAAACTTTCTTTTTTTAAATTTTTGAATGTTTATTTTTGAGAGAGGTAGAGAGACAGAGACAGAGTGTGAGTGGGGGAAGGGCAGAGAGAGAGGGAGACACAGAATCTGAAGCAGGCTCTAGGCTCTGAGCTGTCAGCGCAAAGCCCAATATGGGGCTCGAATTCACCAACCACAAAATCATGACCTGAGCTGAAGTCGGCTGCTTAACCAACCAAGCCACCCAGGTGTCCCTTAGCAACTTTCAAATATATCATTCAGCTGTGTTACCTGTAGTCATCATGTTGTAGATTACTTCCCCCAATTCTTATTTATAACTGAAAGTCTGTGCCTTGTGACCACTTTCAGCCAATCCCCCCTCCCTCAATCCCTGCCTCCTGTAACCACAAATCTGATCTCTTTTTCTATGTGTTTATTTTTTGGTTTTTGTTTGTTTTTGTTTTTTTTCTTTTTTTAAGTTTATTTTTGAGAGAGAGAGACAGGGAGAGAGCGAGCCTGTGAGCAGGGGAGGGGCAGAGGGAGAGGGAAAGAGAGAATTCCAAGCAGATTCCATGCTGAAAGCACAGTGAGATCATGACCTGGGCTGAAATTGAGTCAGACACTGAAAGACTGAGCCACCCAGGTGCCCCTGTTTGTTTGTTTAAGATTCCACATATAAGTGAGATCATACAGCATTTGTTGGTTCTTGATTTTGCCTTTAGCAGTAAATAATTCCTTTGTTTTGGGTACATGGGAAGGCACCCTCTAGCAGTGAAATGGTGAAGCAGACTCTTTTCTTGAGAGAAGAGAGTTGCTTTTGTGGAAGTGAAGTTGCTTCAGGAAAAACTAGAGAGAGAGGAGGAAAGTGGGAGCACCTATATCCCATCCAGCCCTGGGACTGGGTCTGATCCCTCTGAGGCACAATGGTGAAAGAAGCTTGGAAGCCCCTTTCCTGGGTAGCTAGCTGACACCCTGAACGTGCATGGCTCCTTATCTGGAAGAGACACACTTTTCTTTACTGAGTCTCTGTGCACCAGGTGCTCGATTTCCAGCCTCCCTTGCACTAGGGGAGGCTAGGTAACCTGGTCCTGGCCAATGAAATGTAAAAGGAAGCCTATAGCTGGGAGAAGAAAGGGGGAGGAGTTAGTTCTGGGAATGATTTCCCTCCTGGGTAACAGGGAGGTCATGAGGGGAGCTCTCTTTCCTGAATAGCTTCTGTCCTACATTTGGATACCATCAGGTGAAGACTTTATGCTCGATGCTGTGGCAACCATCTTGTGACTATGAGGTGCTAAGCTGAGAATAGTAAAGTAGAAGGCTGGAAAAAGCTGGGCCCTTGCTGACATTGTTGAGCCATGAATCAACAGTGAGATCACCCATATCTCAACTTACTGTGTGATAACAAAAATCCCTATTGTTTAGGCCATCTTTTGTTCTGTTACTTGCATGTTTCCTTACTGACAGCTTTGGGGGCATTGGGATATTATCCCTATGGCAGCCTTACAGGGGACCACAGGGGACCACAGGGGTTATCATAAGACTACCCCAAGCCATTTTATAGACCACAGACAAGGAAGGACCTGTGGGAGCCAATACAGGAAAAGAAGAACAGGTGGCTACCACCTGTGATTGCAGCTGACACTCTGATTTGTGAACATCTCTGATGTACCCTGTTGGGGACTCTGGAAATAAATTATGTGCTCTTTGCAACAGTGACTGAATCTTCCAGTAACGAGTGGCATAAGTTATAGACCAAAGAAATTAAAAGCAGTGTGGTAATCAGTGATGTATGTCACAGGCACAAAATAATAGAATGGTAGCAGTGGTGTATCCACATTTGTTTTTTCCTAGCTGCTCATTCCAAAGATGTCGATGCCTGGAGAAGTCGATGGCCTGAAGTGTCCCCCATTGCCACTCCAGAAGGAAAATCAGGTGCTGGCGTCTCTGGGGAATTTGAGCCTCCTCTCAAGCTTGTCCAGCAAGGATCCCCATGACTCCATTAATTAGGAGGCCCTCCCACAACATCTTGTGCTAACCACCTCTCACACTCTGCTGATAGAGGGACCCGCCTCATGTCTGTCTATGAACCATGACAGAATGAGGCAAAGAGCATGGCACTTAGAAGGCATCCAAGGCAAGCGTTAGTGACACAATCAGGGTTCAATATTCAGGCAGTTGCCTGCCTGAGGCTATTAGAGAAGTATTGAAATTTCACCCTACCAGGCACCTGAATCCCCATCATTTAAAGTCATTCATCCTTAGACTTACGTTGATGTTTCCAGAAACTTCACTTGCAAGTCAGTGGGGTAGAGTGAGAAGAGCATGGGTGGCTAGGCTTGCACCCTGCCTCTGCCACTTACCAGCTGTGAGAACTTGGAGAAGTCACTCGACTTTGTCGAGAAGTCACTTCGGTTTTGTCACAGCAAGGTACAGACACTTAACACAGAAGGTTCCGTTGTTAAAGCGACACGTTCCATGAAAATGGGCTTTGGCAACTCCAGAGCCCTGAGTAGGACATTCATCTGGGAGTTGATCTACTTTGCAGAGAAAAGTGAATCCTGACAGGATTGGATACGGAATAGACACTCTAACAGGAGAAACAAGGCTGGAATTTACCTACTCACGTAGTCAACAAATACCTGATGAGCTGTGCCCTGTGCTGGGCAAGGAATACAAGGGTGTGAGCAGCAGATGTGGCTCCTGCTGTCACTAAGCTTAGAGCTACACTGTCCTTACAATAGCCACTACCCAAACGAGGGCATTTAAAATTAAGTTTTTAAAATTCAATTTAAAATTTAAGTAAAAACTGACATTTCATTCCCACAGACATACTAGTAACATAAAATGCTCAATGGCCACATTGTCTAGTGGCTACCATACCTGACAGCTCAGATATAGGACACTTCCATCATTGTAGAAAGTTCTTATTGGGACAACACTGAGGTAAAATCTAGCTGGGCAGCAGACACTAAACAAAGAGCCACACAAACACCTAATTAACACTGTGACATTTGTCAGTGGGAATCCAGGGGCAGTCCTCCTGTCATTTTTCAATTGAGGAATAGAGCCAAGGAAGCCTTGTTTTTCATTTGCCCAAAGGGGACTGAACATTTGAGAGCCTGACACAGTTCCCTCTACCTCCTAGAGCTGGTCTCTCCAAGGCCTGAGACTGAAGGAGCCTTCAGGGACATGAAGCTCATCTCTGAAGATGTCTGACCTTGCAACACATTACACCAGTTCAGCCACTGGATGAAAGAAACAAACTGGGTTGACCCCTATCTCTGTCAACTGTATGACCATGAACTGGTAATTAACCCCGCTGGGCCTCAGTGTGTCCTTCTCTTACTCAGGATGAATAATAATATCTGGTCCAGAGGATTACTGGGAAGATTCAATATTTTAAAAAACGTTAAGCACTTAGAACAGTGCCTGGCACACAGTAGCACTCTTATCATGATGGTGATGATGATTATCCATGACTCCTTGAACAAGGGGTGGCGGGGTGGAGAGTATGTACCTGCAACTCAATAGCCTCCTTTTTCACACATTGTTTCCCAAAGTATCATCACTGAAAGCTAATCTATCAGTGAGAGTCCCTCTGTAAAATAAGCCAGAAAAGGGAATATAACCATATATATATCAACATGCCAGACTCTACATGGATCACTTTACATGTATTATGTGTTTAATCTTCACAACCCCAATAGGCACGTACTGCTAAAGTTGTGTCCATTTCACATTTTGCAAGAAATTGGGGTTTAGAAAGGTGAACTTGGTCCATGTTTACACCGGAAAGGATCTCGGTGTCAGTTCCATTAAGTACCGCCAAGTGGCAGTGCCTATCTATTTTCCAATTTCGCAGTTCGCGGGAACGCAGAAGAGGGGTCTTCCGTAAATATTTAAAGATCGCCCGCTGAATGCCTGGCATTGTTCTAGGTGCTGAAGATACGTCGGCAAATAAAACAGGAAAAATGTTCTGCCTTTCCCTTCCATTTTTCCTTAAAAATAATGAAAGGTATTCGCGGAGATGCGTACGTGGCCTGACCAGGAGAAAATCGGCTTGTCTGGGGAAGAACTGAGAGGCCAGAGGCTCTCCCCACCTTCCTGCCTCCCTATCCTCACCCCACTGCAGGGAGGTGGGGAGCAGGGGTCATCTCCCTGCAGTGTCTTGGGGTGGAGGGAGGTGGTCTCACTCTGAGAAGCCGGAATGGGGCGTCCTCAAAGTTCTGGGTTGGGGCAGGGTGCTTGAAACTCTGAAAGTCACCCAGGGAACCACACACACCGTGGGTGTGCTGGACTGCAGCTTCCCAGGCCCCATCTGGGTAATGCTGATTTCCGACAGCCGGGTGGACTAGGAGCCAGACTCCAGTGCCCAGGGACAAGCCTGGCTGGTACCCCTCCTTCCAGCCCGTGCTGGGGCTGTCCTGTGGGCGTGCACCCCGACTGTGCCCTGAGAGTCTGCGGAGCGCAAGGCCAGTGGCCACAGGCAGGTGAGTGTGTACCGTGGGTGTACGTGGATGATGTGTGCAGCGTTCGTGGTGGGGATCCGGCGTAAGGACCTACGTGAGGGGTGCACAATGTGAAAGTGTATGTTTGGGGTAGCCAAGGACACAAGGGTTGAGCAGTGTGCGCAAAGGGACAAGGACACGTTGGGACGTTTGGGGGTGGGGGTGGGGAGGCAGCGGAGTGCGCCCAGGCGGGAGAAGGCTGCGTTTCCACCAGCTAGAGGAGACCAAGCCGCGCGCGTGTGCCTGGTTGTGTACTTCGGGACTCGAGCTCCAGGATCTCCTTGCGTCCAGGACCGGGTGTTTGTAATTTGTGGGGAAGTTACTGTTTGTGAACCCACGTTGGAGAGTGTCTTGACGGAGGAAATCCCCTGCGCTAGAACACTCGTTGGAGTATCCCTCTGTGTATGTATGTGTTCCTGCAAATGAATCAACTTGGGGATATGTCCGGTGCGTCTGGACTGCTTGTGGGCGCACCGTGGATGTGGCGGATGTGTCCCCAAATTTGGGACACTGGAAGGGAGTCTTCTCAGCGCTCCGGGCAAGGAGCTAGGAGCTTACATGGGTGGAGAGGATGGAGAGGCGCAGCGCAATCGGCATGGGGTTCAGGGAGAAAGACCGTGAGGGGCAGGAGCAAGGGGCGGAGCTGAGCGCCCCGGGGAGGGGGCCGG
>NW_027531893.1:14885088-14889255 GCF_008692635.1 Crocuta crocuta | reverse complement strand
ACGGCTCTGACGGGGGTCTGGGGGCCACCACAGGTAAAGGGCAGCTGGGAGTAGTGAGAAGGAGTTCAGCCGTACCCGAGTAACTCGTCGTGTGAGGGGAGCCGCCGGCAGGTCCGGGGGCCGCGTGGTCAGCGTGGGGGCTGACCACAGACAGGGCAGACGAAGCTGGGGGCAGGAGNTGGCGTTTCTGTTCAGGCCAGGCTGGGGCTGAGGACTAGCCCTGTGCTATGTATGGTGCGTTCGCTGCCCTTGGGGGACACAGGCTACCAGGCCCGCACATCCCGGGATCCCTGCCGCCCGCACCCGCCTTGGCCCGGGGGAGCTAGTTAAGCAGCCTGGGAGCGCAGCGCCGACCTTGCCACAGAGGACGGCCCCAGCGCAGCCTGAGAGTTCGTTGCCTGGCCCCTGCTCTGTCACACTCAGGCCCGGCCAGCCTCCCCCTCCCAACTCGTCCCCGGTTCGCTAAGGGGGCGGCTCCTTGGAGCGCGGACAAAGGCCCCTGGAGTGTGGCGGGCAGCGGCGTCCCTGTCTGGGGCCCCAGCCCACGCGCCACACTGGCTGCCCAACTGCGCCAGGAATGGGGGGGGTGGGGGGGAAGCACTTGAGCAGCGCCCAGGAGGACCTGGGGGTCCTCGAAAAGACAAGAGAAGTGAGGGAAAAGTGAAGGAAGGGCCTGGCAACAAAAGCCACGGAACTTCAGCCAAGAAACCTTGATTCAGAAGTTTCTTCGGTGGGCTGGGGGGCTTTCGCAGGATTCAGACTTCCAGTTCAGCAGCATGCAAATCGCATGTAAATAGAATGCAAATCATCATCTGTTGGTTGGGAGCCCTCCACGAGGTCAGTTTTGTAACTGGGCTGCGGAGTGAAGGGTTTTCTATCTGTTCCCTGCTCTAAGTCTGAAAAGGGGTCAGCTGAGTTGAGAAGGAGAAAAATGCAAGGGGAAAGGAGTCGCCATTTGGGGCAGGCAAGCAGCCTCGTTAGAAAGAGAAGCTCAAAATCTTTATTGCTTCATTTGTTCTTTCAGTAAATGTTCCAGCCACAGAACTGGGTCTGGGGCACTACAGTGTAGAAAATGGACAAGCCCCCACTCTCAGGGGACTGGCCAGGTGGGTGAACAACCACTAAATAAGTAAATAAATAGTAAGTAGATAATACCTTCTAATTGGGATAAGGGCTGCCAGGAAAATGAAAACAGAGGGATGTCAAATAAAGTGGCCAGTGTTGGTGTATGTATGGAAGCCCATTCTCAGGGGTGATGTTTTTGTGGAGCCTGGCAAGGTGGAGGGCTTGCCACTGGGAGATCTTGGGGGACCACTGCGCAGGCAGAGGGCACTGCAAGTGCAAAGGCTTGGAGGTGGGAATGAGCTTAGAACTGAACAAAGGCCATTGTGGCTGGAGCTCTTAAGCAGATGCGGAGGGGGTGAGTGGGAGAGGGGATTGTAGGGACCAGCCAGACCACCATCTTTTGGGCCATGGAAAGGAGGCTAGGTTTTATTCTCCTTGGGCCAGTGAACCCTTGGAGGATTTCGAGTGGGAAGCCAAGGGATCCGGTTTTTAAAAGCCTCCCTGACCTCCACATGGAGATGGAAAGCAGCTCCCCTTTCATGCCTCTGGGGATGAAGAGGCTCGGGAGCTTCTGAGGGGCTTCATACAGCCTGTGGGGACAGCTGTGAGCCTGTCCTGCCCTGTGAGCCCACTTGAGGAGCGGCTCAGGTTTTAAAATTCACTCCCCTCCTTGAGGTAGTTCTAGTGCACCCTAAGCGGCCCCCACCCAGAGTCCTTGGCCCCGTAAGCACTTCACGCTGAGCTTCCTGGGGGGTTCTGAGTTAGTCACATTTTCTTCTCGGAATTACTGCCAGAGAGGAACCATCCACCCCAGAATGGACAGCCAAGGATGCAATTTGCATTTAAATGATTGCTTTTATTTACAGGATTGGAGCTGCTTTGCATATTCATGGATCACGGAGCTTGTGCTCTGGCAGCCCTGTTTACTAACCTAGGAGGCTTATTAAATTCGAGGGCCCCCAAATAGGCTGGTGGTCTGGAAAGCATTGGGAATGAAGATTATGAGATGGTGTAACTTGGAAAAGATATCAGACAGTGAGATTGTGGGTCTGGGAAAGAGTTTAATGTCAGGAAACCTTGTAACAGTTTAATCTCACAGGGCAGGAAATGCACCATCAGCTGTAATGGGAGTGGGCTGGGACACAGTGTAATGCTGGGGTGTGTGGGGAGACTGGCTCCACAGCCTCATCCTGGCTTTCTGCCAGACTTGGGGTGAGGGCTCAAATCAGAGGTGCAGTGGAAAGGCCCTGGGTCAGGAGTTGGGAGAAATGGGTTTTAGTCCATTTAGTGAAATGGCATATGAATTCCAGTAAGCCTTTGGCCAAGCTGCCTCACTTCTACCTCCATTTTCTCAACAGGAAGGACATGGAATCATGATTGTCTTTTTAGTAAGACAATTATTGTGCCAACAATTAAGGTGCTGAGCACCTTGCTGAGTATTCATATACTTTTCACACCAGCTTTGTGAAGGCAGCCACTATCTTTATCTGTGTTTTATAGAGGAAGAATCTGAGGGTCAGAGAGGTTAAAATAAAGCCCCATGTCACATCGTTATGTCTGGCTTCACTCCTACTGAGGTCTTCTACTCTGGAGGAGATTGATGGGTGGGTATATTCTGTGCCAGGCATTCATGCAGGTACCGAACTACTAACTATGCCCAGGAATAGGAAAGCCCCCTTCCCACCTGCTCAGTTTTCTTTTTCTTTCCCTTCCATGTTCTAGCACCTCCCCACATCTTTAGAGAAGATAGGTTTAAGATGCCTCTGATCTGCTGGACACTGGAAGGGGCCTCAAGGTAGAGGATCAGTGATCTCCTTAGATCCCTGCTGAATCTAAGGGATCTTAGATCTTAGTGGCTGAAGAGAGGCCAGTCAGAATGGTGTGTTGAGAATGGTATTGTACATCCTGTATGTCGTTTCATATGGGTAGTGGGTAGCTGAGGACGCTAGTTTCCCAAGAGAACGGCCAGTGTCTGGTCTCTGGGTGTCCTCCCTCTGACTTCTTGACAGAGAGACGGGGTTTCAGGACACCCGGGCTGACCTGGGCTTCCCATGGGAAAACCTCCTTCACAGTGAGGCTTCCACTTAGAGCACCTGCTTTGGGTTTAGAGGTTCTTAGGGCAGACTACCACCAAAGACATCTCCCCTTCACACCGCCTCAGAGATCTCTTTGCTTGGCATGATGAAGGAGGCCGGAAACCGGTGGTGGACAAACACTTGGGCGAACCGCCTTCCTCCCTCATCTCCATGGCAGCTGCTCCTCCTGGAAAAACAGTCAGGAAAGTTAATAACCTCAGTCGAGGGAATATTTACCAATCATTTCTGTTTATTTAACAGCATACCCTGTGTCAACTTCTGTCCTAAAACTTATCATTTTAATCCTCACGACAACACCACATGTTGGCTACTGTTAACACCCCTATTTTGCAGATGAGGAAAACTGAGGCAAGAAAGGTCCAGTCAGCCTCCCAGGGTCACCGGGTACCAGCAAGTGTCAGGGGCAGGGCTCGAAACCAAAAGAGCTCACTCGGAAGTTCACCCTGCGTGATGGGGGGCAGGGCTGGGAGAACCAGCCCCGAATGTGGCCTTCAGGCAGGCAGCGCTGTCCTTTCTCACACAAGGAAACTTGCCTGCATTCTTTCCAGCCTCTACAGGCCCCAGCTCGTGGGGAGATGGAGAAATGGAGCGTGCTGCTCCACCACCTGCCGGAGGCTTCTGGCCCCTCTGCGGGTGGGGGTGGTGGACAGAGAGTGAGAGTGAGAAAGAGAGAGAGTGTGTGTGTGTGACAGAGAGAGAGATAGTGTATTTAAGAGCCTCTGAATGAGTCACATTTCTGGGAGCCTGGCTGGCAGCAAAGGTAATTAGTATGTGAGCCGAGGCTTGTGCAGTCACTCACATTTGTTCATTACTCCTTTTGAGGAGCTGCACGCCTCCGTCCCTTGGGTCTGTTGCCATATATTCATCCCGTCCCAATCAGCCTTGCCTGCGGCTGACGTGAAACCTCTAATCTAGCATTGTTCAGTTTGGGATTCCTGGAGCACTGCTCTTTCCCTGGGGTGGGGATGCAGGTGGGGGGGGAGGGGGGAGCAGGAAGTGGCTGCTG
>NW_027531893.1:14840453-14884938 GCF_008692635.1 Crocuta crocuta | reverse complement strand
GGCGAGGGCTTGTTGAAACACAGGGGGCTCGGCCCACCCTCCTGTGCGGTTCTGCGTTTCTAGCAAGCTCCCAGGCAACAACTGCTGGCAGGCTGAGGATCAAACTTTGACTTAACCCTTTCAGACCATCAGTTCTTTCCTCTGTAAGACTGCAATGACTGGGGTCACATGAGGGTTTGAGACCATCTATTTAAAAACTTTTTTAATGTTTATTTATTTTTGAGAGACACAAGGGAGGGGCAGAGAGAAAGAGAGACACACAGAATCTGAAGCAGGCTCCAGGCTCTGAACTGTCAGCACAGAGCCTGACGCAGGGCTCGAACCCTTGAGCCGTGAGATCATGACCTGAGCCGAACAGGTCATGGACGCTCAACCGAATGAGCCACCCAGGTGCCCCCGTTTGAGACCATATTTGTCCATTCATTTGTTCAGCAGCTGGGTTGTGAGTCCTGCCCATGTGCCGAGTACTAGAGCGTCTGTGCAGAATGACAGACAAGGGCTTGGACATGGGAGAGCGGGGAACAGAACAAAAGGGTAATAAAATATTTGGAAATTGTGACACATGCTACAAAGATGAAAATCAAAAGCACTGGCATAGAGCTTAGTGGGGGCAGGAAAGACCTAATTTAGATAGACGGGCCAGCACAGGGCTCGCTCACAAGGTGACATTTCTAGAGCCCCGGTCTGTAGTGAGAAGCCCAAGTAACAATAGTACAATTGTTTGCCTCCTGGCTCCACCACTTTCTAGCTGTGTGACCTCAAACAAGCCAGCTGAACTCCATGTTTTATTTCCTGTAAAATGGAAATAACAATAGTACTTTGCCGTGTAGTGTCATTGTGTAGATTGCAAGTCATTACCAAATGTGAAGTTCATAAGACTGTGCCTATGGTATTGCAAGCACTATGCGTTAGTTCTTGTCGTTGTCACTATGGCAGAAATGAAAACTCTGGAGGGTAATTCTGAATCCCCCAGAGATCCTACTTGAGCCAGAGTCTGCTTCATTCTGAGGCAGAGTGTGGCCCTCCTGGACATCCTAGACATTGTTCTGTAGAGTGGGGTGGCTGTCCCCTCATGGGCACCCTTGACAATGATAACAATCCACTTAAGGCAGCTGGATTGCACTAAAACTTCTGGCTGCCATTGGTTGCATCCACATGCCTAGATGCTGGGGAGGGAGGACATCCTGGAAGAAGGAGGCTACGTGATGTGGGAGGAATCATAGAACTTCTTTGTTGGCAAGTAACACAAACCCAGCTCAAACTGGCTTAATACAAAAAAGGGAAGTTAACTGGCTGGATGAATAGTGGCCGGACCATGACTCTGACTGCCAACCCCGGGCGTGCATCCTCACCCCTAAATTGCTTGAGTGGGATGCTGGGATGCATGTTTAAGAAGGATCTCTTGCCAGATGCCTTCTGCTCTGGGCCTGCCTTCTCTCATCTATAGGCAGAGGTGATGATCCCTATAGCACCAGGCTACTCATTCAGTGTCATCAATAATTTATCCCAGTCAATGGCTTCACGGCCAAGACAGGATCAGTGCTGCACATGGGATCCTGTAAAGGAGCAGAGAGAGAGAGAGAGAGAGAGATGGTCGATGCTGCATTTACTTAAGGAAGCCCCAGGGATGAGCGGAGCTATCTGGAGGTGGCTGGTTACAGCCTCACTCCTGTGCAGCTAAGGCAGTAGGTCCAGCCTGGGCACCCTGGAAATGACCATGAGAGCAGAGCTGTGTAGGTCATGACTTTCTGAAGGCCAGGTTCCCTCCAAAAGCAAGAGCTGGTGGCAGTGGGGTAGAGGAAAGAGTCCTAGTGAATAAGTCTGTCGTTCATTCAACATTTACTAAGCATCTACTTTGTGCCACACTGTGTGCTAGTGCTTCAGTCTACACCAGTGGGTTCATCATGGCGATTTTGCATCCCCACCCCCACAGGGGACATTTGGCAGCATCAGAAGATTTTGGGGTTGTCACAGTTGGGGGACTGGGTGTGCTATGGGGATCCGGTGGATAGAAGCTAAGGGTGCTGCTGAATATCCTACGATGCACAGGAGAGCCCTCACAGCAAAGAATGGTCAGACCCAGAGTGTCAGGGATCCCAAGGTTGAGAAACCCTGGTCTACCCTGATGATCTAGGCAGTGTCCCTGTGCTCCGGCATCTTGCAGTGGAGAAAGGCAGGGAAAAGAGGAAAAAGAGAATGAGAGAAACACACAGGCAAGGGGGGAAAATACAGAGATGATTAGAGCAAAGAGAGAAATAGACAAGAGGCTCTGGTGAAGAGAGATGGGGCTGTGACCTTGGCCAAGGTCTCAGAGGGTGACATGGGCAGGGAGATAGGGGGGCGATTTTCCACTCAAAGGGGTCAGGAGTGTTTAAGCAGAAGGAGCAGGAGGGGCAAGATGGGACTTGGGTTAAGCCCATTTGCCGTGGCTGCTGTGTGGAGTCCAGAAAAAGCACCAAGGGGGATCCTGCAGGCACCTGGGGAGAGACGGACGGAGGTGCAGTGAGGATGGGATCTCTGGAGATCTTTGGGGGAGGTCTGAGGGGAGAGGGAGAGGGGGAAACCAGGAAGATAGTTCATTTTGGATATGCTATGTTTGAAATGAGGGCATGCTTCTAGGAGCTTGGGCGAGTGTCCTAACCTCTCGGAGACACTGTTTTGTCACCAGGGTAAGACTGGATGTGCCTAGTGCCTGGCTTCAAGTGGGTAAAGTCATGGGTAAATACTAGCCGTTACCATTGAGAGAGTGAAAGGAGGCAGTGCATACCATTCTCAGCACAGTGTTAGTCTCATGGCTGTCTGTTTAAAGTTTTGTTTTCATTCCCTCATTTTTGAAGAGGTCAGACACAGCACAGAATATAAAAATCAAAGAATACAAAAGAGTATACAGAGAGAGTGAATCTCTCTCTCACCCTCTTCTCCAACCACTAGCAGTGATGATTCATGATTGTTCACTGCGCCGGACCAAGGCGGCAGATGGGAGCTGAAATCTAGGTCCTGCACCCCACCCCCACCCCAGGGGCTGTGCTGTCTGGAGAAAGGGGTGCCTTTTTCTGTCCTGTCAGAGGTAACTTACGGGCTAGCAGGTTTAAGAGGTGGGTCTTAAAAAGAAGTCAGGAAAGTGGGAATCTGACAATGAATTGGTCTTTTTCTCCCTCTAAACTTTTTCTCCCCCATCCTCAATATTCCGGACGTTTCTGGTGTCAGAGAGAAAGATGAGAACCCACCACGTGCTCGCCTTCCTCCTGCTCTTCGTGATCGCCTCCGGGGCCTCTGAGAACGCAAGCACTTCCCGGGGCTGCGGACTGGATCTCCTCCCTCAGTACGTGTCCCTTTGCGACCTGGACACCATCTGGGGCATCGTGGTGGAGGCGGTGGCCGGGGCGGGCGCCCTGATCACGCTGCTCCTGATGCTCATCCTGCTGGTGCGGCTGCCATTTATCAAGGACAAGGAGAAGAAGGACCCCGTGGGCCTCCATTTCCTCTTCCTCCTGGGGACCCTGGGCCTCTTCGGGCTGACGTTCGCCTTCATCATCCGGGAGGACGAGACTATCTGCTCGGTGCGCAGGTTCCTCTGGGGCGTCCTCTTTGCGCTCTGCTTTTCCTGCCTGCTGAGCCAGGCGTGGCGCGTGCGGAGGCTGGTGCGCCACGGCAAGAGCCCGTCCGGCTGGCAGCTGGTGGGCGTGGCGCTGTGCCTGATGCTAGTGCAGGTCATCATCGCCATCGAGTGGCTGGTGCTGACCGTGTTGCGCGACGCGAAGCCCGCCTGTGCCTACGAGCCCATGGACTTCGTGATGGCCCTCATCTACGACATGGTACTGCTTGTGGCCGCCCTGGGGCTGGCGCTCTTCACGCTGTGCGGCAAGTTCAAGAAGTGGAAGCAGAACGGGGCCTGCATCCTGGTCACCGCCTTCCTCTCTGTGCTCATCTGGGTGGCCTGGATGACCATGTACCTCTTTGGCAACGCTGAGCTGCGGCACGGAGACGCCTGGGGCGACCCCACTTTGGCCATCACACTGGTGGCCAGCGGCTGGGTCTTCGTCATCTTCCATGCCATCCCTGAAATCCACTGCACCATTCTGCCGGCCCCGCAGGAGAACACACCCAACTACTTCGACACGTCGCAGCCGAGGATGCGGGAGACGGCGTTTGAGGAAGACGTGCAGCTGCCGCGGACCTACATGGAGAACAAGGCCTTCTCGATGGACGAACACAACGCAGGTAAAGTGATCGTCACTCCGTTGGGCTGGGGCTCTGGGGCCGTTTGCCCCAAAAGGACTCCCTTCTTTCTCTCTAGTGGGGGATGGGTGGTGCCAGGGGCAGTCCTGGCAGATGGGAGCCCACAAACTGGCCCCTGTACTATAAGTGGCCCAAAGATGGGTTTTTACTTAGCATGTTTTCCTATCAATTGCCACCTCATTTAAATATAAAAACCCAGGTTTCTCTTCTCTTTTGAAAAGTCAGCTCTGGCAATGCTGGGTTGACATTCCCACCTGGCAACAATTGTCTGGAGCTGATGGCCCCGTGTGTGCTGGAAGGCCCTCCCTCTCAAGAGTTGTGGCTGCTCCTTTTTTTATTTTTTATTTTTTTAAATTTTAATTACAGTGTCGTTAAGGTGCAGTGTTATATTAGTTTCAGGTGCACAATATAATGATTCAGCAGCTCCATACGTTGCTCAGTGCTNGTAACTGTTCTCTATAGTTAAGAGTCTGTTTTTTTGGTATGTCTCTTTGTTTTTCCCTTTGTTTGTTTTGTTTCTTAAATTCTACTTATGAGAGAAATCATCCAGTATTACATGTTTCTCTGACTTAGCATTACACTCTCTGGATCCACCCATGTTGTTACAAATGGCAAGATTTAATTCTTTTTTATGGCTGAGTAATATTGCATTGTATATACACCACACGTTCTTTATACATTCATCTATTGATGGACACTTGGGCTGCCACTGTGGAAGACAAGTATGGAGATTCCTCAAAAAATTAAAAATAGAACTACCCAATGATCCAGTAATTACACTCCTGGCTATTTACCCAAAGAGTATGAAAACACTAATTCAAACGGATATATGCACCCCTATGTTTATTGCATTATTATTTACAATAGTCAAATTATGGAGGCAGCCCAAGTGGCTGTTCCTTTACATGGGGATCCACTTTGTGTTTACCACACTCCCCGCCACCTGCTATTGCTCCTGACTGAGTGGCTATAACGTATTAACATTAGTTCTTTGGCTACCTGGAAGTGTTTGAGTTTGTAGTCCAAGTGCTAGATGGATGCAGGGGATATTGGGAGCAATACTTGTGTCTCCTCCCCACTTTCCTCATCAGGAGTATATGGATTGGGCTCTGGAGTCAGATGTCTGGATTCAAATCCAGCCTTTGTACTTCCTAGATGTGTGGCTTTGAGCAAATTGCTTTACCTCTCTGAATCTCCGTTTTTCTCATCTGTAAAATACAGACAAAGGGAATGTATCTCTAGAGCTGTTGTGAAAAGTAACACACTGAGTGTCACATGCTGAGGGTCTCCCCCAGGACCTGGCATGCTGGATGTGTGTCTTGGCTGGGTTCCCCTGAAAGCAGAGCCTATGACTCGGGTGCTGGCTTACCTGGGAGGTGTCCCTTGCAAGGGAGAGGGAAAGATAACGAGACCGAGAAGGCAGAAATGCCCAAACAAGTGTATCAGTGTGTTGGTTACTGCTGTGGGCAGCTGGGTCTCGGTCCTGCCAGGGATTCGTGTAGAACGAGCCTCAGACTTGATCTTTGAAATCAGGAGTCTGTAGCATCTGCCACCGATTCCTCCATCGCCCACCCTCATGTGTGTCCTCTGTCTCCTACTCCCATAGCTACATCTGCCATTACTCCAGCTACAGAAGTTTGTTGGCTTCTGAGGCACAAAGGCAGAGATTTGGTGGGCAGTAGAGGTGGAGGCTGTCTGGGTACCCAGGACTGTCCACCAGCAGTGCAGCGGGATTCAGAGGTGGACCTAGAGGTTGTGATGCAGGCACTCAGAGCCCCTGTTGTAGATGCTTCAGAAGTATCTTTAGAATCATTACTTCAAGTGATTTGGGTAGGTTCCCAGCACTTGAGATTAAATAAAATAGCCTTTTCTCAGTTACCTGAAGATTTATTAGGGGCTACAATAATAATAGCATTAATAGTAGTAGTAGCAGCAACAGTAGTAATTGTTACCTAGTATAGTCACTGTTTATTAAGCATTCACTCTGCCAGGCACTATGCTAAGGCCTTAACCTCCATTTTCTCTTCAGCTCTCACCTATACCCAGTGAGATAGTTCCCATTACTATCTCTGTTTTACAGATGAATAGATGGAGACCCTAAGAGGTTCAGTGACTTGCCCAAGGACATACAGCTAGGAGATGGCCCATTCCAGATGGTCATGGTCCCCTTTTCAGTGATGCTCACCAGGCACCTGGGCAATGTTCACCACCCAGTCATATTGCAGACTCAACATTGTTGGGTTGAGTGCTGAGTGCAGCCTGCCTGTCGCCTGTAGGCAGGGGGAAGCACATCGAGCCATCAGATCCTCCAGGTCCACCCAGAGCCCTCCTCCACACCTGGATGTGCCCAGCTTCCTGTGTACTCCCAAATCCTGTCCAGACCCACAGGAAGGAACATCAGTGGCCCCAAATGTGGACAGGGCTGGAAACCCTGGTGTAGTATTTATCAGAGCTGTTTCATTCTTCCTAGTAAGCCCCAGGCCAGCAAGCCCATGTTTGTCAAAGGATTTAGCAGGAATAAGTGTCAGCTCTGGTGGCGCTGGAGGAAAAGACAGGAGTCAGGATGGGGATCATCAGTGGGAGCTTAGAGGGCCCTCCAGCGAATGTGATGAGCAGAGGTCAGGAGCCTGGCTAATTCCTGGGGTTCTGGTGGAGCCCCCTCTTCCCTGGCTCCTCCTGGAACAGGATCTTCTTTATATGAGACCCATGGACTCTCCTTGGACCTCAGAAGTAGTAAGAACTCCTGAAATGGATGTACATTTTTGTACATTCATTGGGGTAATTTTGTCTGTAACCTTGTCAGATTCTCAAAGCTGTCTGTGAAGCCCAGAAGGTTAAGATTTAGTGTTCTTGAACCTGATAGTCTAGTTTACTTGCAATAAATGGAGATGCTAGAA
Source organism: Crocuta crocuta (assembly GCF_008692635.1). Classification (NCBI taxonomy): domain Eukaryota; kingdom Metazoa; phylum Chordata; class Mammalia; order Carnivora; family Hyaenidae; genus Crocuta; species Crocuta crocuta. The sequence continues at coordinate 14,877,802 of NW_027531893.1, read as the reverse complement.
CTACCCAAGTATTGGGGTCTTCAAAAGTAAGACTATTTAACCTTAGTTGGTGTTTACCATGGACCAAGGACCATCCTGAGCATTTGAGTGGCTAATCTCATTTAATCCCTATAATAACTCATTGAGGTCCATTTTGCAGATAGGAAACTGAGGCACAGAAAGGCTATACATCTTGCTTAAGAGGCAGAGCCAGGTTTGAGCCCACACAAGCTGGATCCAGAGTCCACATGCTTGATTAGTTTACCACAGAATTACTCATCCCTTGGGGCACCTCAGTGCCTCAGATGGTTAAGCATCCGACTCTTAAGTCAATTCAGGCCATGATCTCACAGTCATGAAATCATTGAGCCCCATGTCAAGCTGTGCTGAGCATGGAGCCTGATTAAGATTCTCTCTGTCTTTCCCTCTGCCCCTCCCCCACTCACACTTGCTCTCTTAAAACAAATAAATAATAAATATTAAAAAAATAGAATACTCCTCTCTTATCAAAGCATTTGAGTGGCCCTTATGTCACAGATGTGCCAGGACTTTGTGCCTCGAGGAGACAGGGTTTATCAGTCTAATTTTATAGAGAAGGAAACTGAGTTCCAGGGGTATCAGGCAACTTGTCCAAGCTCACACTGTCACAGCAGGGAAGAGGGGGCATGTTGGTTTTCTACTATATGCATCTTTTCTTGTGAAAATGCAGCCAGTACTTCATATGTACATAAGATCCAGGGACAAAGGTTCTGGGACCCAGGGTGGTACCAGCAGTATCATGGCTGGTACTCTGGGTGATGGGGGGCCTAGGGGTATGGTCACACTCCCCTCTATTTCACTCTCTGACACATTCTAAAGTCAAGTAAGTTGTCTTTCTATCCCTTCTTTTCCAAAACAAAACAGCTATATTATTCCCTTTCAATGACAAAAAATAATAATTACGTAGAAGTTTCAGTAAGTAAAAATAACAAAAATTGTTCAAAATCCCATTGCCCAAAGGCAGCTGCTGCTCTTTGCTCCCATCTTGCCAGACATTGCTCAGTGAGCACACATAGTCTCTCTCTCTCCCTCCCTCTCTCTCCCACTCTCTTTCTCAAGGCTCCACAAACACACACACACACACACACACACACACACGACAAGGCCATAGAGCAGTTCTTAACCTAGCTCTACATTAGAATCACTTGGACAGCTCAAAAAAATGACCAGTGCCTGCCCCCTTGTTCTGACTGGATAAGTCTGTTTAGGTTTAGGGTTTTTTTTGTTTTTAAATTTTTTCAGTGTTTTATTTATTTTTGAGAGAGTGATAGAGACAGTGTGAGCAGTGGAGGGTCAGAGAGAGAGGGAGACACAGAGTCTGAAACAGGCACCAGGCTCTGAGCTGGCTGTCAGCACAGAGCCCGACGCAGGGCTCGAACCTATGAACCATGAGATCATGGCCTGAGCCAAAGTCAGACTTAACCAACTGAGCTACCCAGCTGCCCCTGGGCTTAGGTTTTTTAAACTCTCCCAGTGATTCGCAGATGTAGCCACCAATGTATGCAGTGTTGTACAGTGTGCTTGCTTAAATCAGCATTGTATCATGGACGGAGGCCCTTCCAGGCCAGTGACTGGAGAGCTATAGAATCCTTTTCATGATGTTGAGCTTTCCATTAGGCACAGTCATTTACTTTTCTGATCCTCAGCTGGTGCAAATTCCACTTGTTTCTGGCTTTCCATATAAGCAGTGCTATAGTGAACATTCATCTCTGTGCCCTTGACCAATTAACTTCTTAAAAGAAAAATTCCTAGGGCCGCCTGGGTGGCTCAGTCAGTTAAGCGTCCAACTTCGGCTCAGGTCATGATCTCATGCTTCGTGGGTTCGAGCCCTGTGTTGGCCTCTGTGCTGATAGCCAGCTCAGAGCCTGGAGCCTCCTTCAAATTCTGTATCTCCCTCTCTCTCTGACCCTCCCCTGCTCATGCTGTTTCTCTCCTTCTCAGAAATAAATAAAACATTAAAAAAATTTTTTTAAAATTCTTAGACATTCTTTTTTTTTTTTTTTTTAAATTTTTCTATTTATTTCTGAGAGAGAGAGAGAGAGAGGGAGACAGTGTGAGCAGGGGAGGGTCAGAGAGAGAGGGAGACACAGAATCTGAAGTAGGCTCCAGGCTCTGAGCTAGCTGTCAGCACAGAGCCTGATGCGGGGCTCGAACCCACAAATCATGAGATCATGACCTGAGCCAAAGTCGGACGCTTAACTGACTGAGCCACCCAGGTGCCCCATTCCTAGACATTCTTAAAAGAGTCTACACCTTTAAATCTTGATATATATTGCCAGATGGTTCCCCAGAAGTTAAACTGATTTACTGTCTCCCCCCTCCCCCAGCTTAATAACTCTTTGAGAGCCCCATTCTCGTTTCCTCATTTCTTCCCCAACCTTGGATGTTATCAGACATAGTTTTAATAGCCCTGTTTTGGATCATCCCAAATATGCTTCCACCAGAATTCACCTGGGACCAATGGGACCAGGCGGGGGGGCCCCAGGCAAAGCTCATATAGACTAAATTGGAGTCCTGACTAGGATTGCCTTTGTTCTAGAGACCCTTGCTTTGCTGGCTGGGAACATCTGGGCATGCCTCCTTGTCGCCGTGAGAACAGCTGTTGTCGTCTTTAGTGCTGACCTCAGCCAGCTTGTATTTTCAGGAACCACCCCCCACAAACGGCCTTGCCCAGGAGCTATGGTTGGCCCTGTTTCTTTTGCATTTTAGCCAGCCAGCCTTTTGGGCTCTCCTTCCTTGAGAGTCAAGCCCCAGTGCCCTCTGCTGCCATATTTCCATCCCCAGAATGAGACCCCAGGCAAATACCACTTCATCAGCCTCCCACTTATTAATAAGTATCAACAAGGCATGAGGTATGTGATAAAAGATTAAAATGCACTGAAGGATGTAGCACCTCAGATCACATCTGGGAAAGTGTTAACAAGGCATATTAAATGTTCACCTTTCAAAGGAGCAATAAAGAAAGTGCTCTTTCTAGGGGATTTGGGCTCTCAGATCTCATTAGGATAAAGGGTGATTTAAACTCTGACTTTAGCTTCCTGGTAGAAGGTCCTGAATCAGCTTTGAGGGAGGACCAATCTAGCCTCACTTTAAACGTCTGGGTAAGAGAAGACTGGGATTCAGCCTGTAAACTTAGATTCCTGTGGGGACACTCTTATGGATGAGCCCTGCTTGCCTTTCACAGCTGACCCAAGGTCAGAGTGGAGTGTTGGGGCACTTGACGTTGCAAGTAATAAAAAAATCTGATTTGAATTGGCTTAAGCAAAAACAAAACAAAATAACAACAACAAAACACTAATGTACTGGAAATCAGCCTCCAGGTATCATTAGATCAAGGAGGCGTGAGTGATGACTACAGTTGGTCTTTCTCCATCTTTTGGCCCTGTTAGCATCATGGCAGCCCAAAACTCTAGGCTTGCACAGAGTCCCAGTGGAAAAGAGGACCATGCCCCCCAGGATGCTTGAGCAAAAATCCCAGAGTTAGCTTTGATTGGAACTGATTGTCGTTCCCTGAGCCAAGGAGTGTGGCTGAGGAGATGTGATGCCCTGATTGGTCAGGTTGAAATGCCAACCTCAGGCCAGGGTAGAAGGCAGTCGTAGCCAACACGCAGTGGGCTAGAATATGGGAGAGATGTTTACCAGAGGAGAACCACAAATAACCACTACAGAGAGGGGCCCTTGGGCCAAGGCACCCCACAGATGGCCAGTAGAGTCGAGCCTTTGTTTCTTGGAGGAAAATGTGTTGGGGCCAGATTCTCCCACCACAGCTGGCCGGGTATCTGCATTATCAGGAGATCTGTACTGTTCATTTTCCCTCTCTTCCAGCAGGCATCAGTTAGGAGACTAGTATGAGGCCATGAACTATCTCCTTTGGCCCCTGATGCTGCTCCCTGCTCCCCCTTCTCTGCTCCCTGGGAAAGGTATCTAATGAGCTGCTTGAAGTGTGGAGGGAGACGCTAAAGCAAAAACTGTACCAATGTCTAAGAACATTTGTTCAACCTCAGTTTCTTTGGTCCAGCTTGGGCTGAGCTGCCCTTCCTCCATGTCACTTAAGTTCAAGTTGCTTATGGGATGCCTGGGTGGCTCAGTCAGTTGAGTATCTGACTCTTGCTTTCCACTCAGGTCATGATCCCAAGGTTGTGGGATCCAGCTCCATGTCAGGCTCTGTGCTGAGCATGGAACCTGCTTAAGATTCTCTCTGTCTCTCTATGTCTGTCTGTCTCTCCGTCTCTCCCTCTATCTCTCTCTCCCCCTCTCCCCTCCCTGCCTCTTCCACTTTCCCTAGCTCATGTTCTTTCTTTCTCTTTCTCTCCCTCTTAAAAAAATTGCTTCCAAGTAACTGAGTGTGATGGTTAAAAACAGCATTTGGAGCCAGTATGGTGTTAAGAACGCAGATTCCCGGGGGTCCTGGGTGGCGCAGTCAGTTAAGCATCCAATTTTTTTTTTAAGTTTATTTATTTTGAGAGAGAGCAGGGGAGGAGCAGAGAGAGAGGGGGAGGGAGAGAATTCCAAGCAGGCTCTGTGCTGTCAGTACAGTGCCCTGCATAGGACTCCATCCCTCAAACCGTGAGATCATGACTTGAGCCGAAACCAAGAGCTGGACACTTAACTGACTGAGCCACCTAGGTGCCTCAACCTGGAAATGAGCGTCTGACTCTTGGTTGCTCTGTTTGGGATTCTCTCTGTCTTCTTCTCTCTGCCCCTCCCCTCCTCACACTGTCTCTGTCTCTCTCAAAAATAAATGAACTTAAAACAAAAAAACAAAAAAAGATTCCCTGCGTAGTTTGAATGCTGGTTTAGCCTCTTTCCAACTGTGTGACCTTGGGCTAGTAACTTAATTTCTCTGTGCCCCATGTAAAGTGGACATAAGAAGTATCTATTATACTATGAAAATTAAATAAATTAATATATAAAGTACTTTACACAGTGCCTGGCTCCTGGCTGGCAGTCTGTGAAGGTTCACCACATTGGTGAGGTGATTTTGGTCCCTGCCTCAACTAATGTGTAAAAACCCCAAGTTCTCTTGCTACTTTTCAGCCAGAAAAGTGACTCGCTTCAGGGAAGACTCTGAAGTAAGGCTTTTCCTAGCAAAGCAAAGTTAGTGCCTTCAAGGAGAATGAAAAGAATGACAATGCTGTGTCACCCCTGAGATGGACTTTTGTTTTTATAGTGCCTCTACCTTCTTCATTAGTTTTTAAGATACTATTTTTTAGAGCAATCGCAGTTTCACAGAAAAATTGAGCAGGAGATCCCACATGCCCCTATTATTAACAGCCTGCATTAGTGGTACATTTGTTGCAGTTGATGAATCAAAATTGATGCGTTATTATTAACTAAAGTCCACCACTTACATTTTAGAGCTTAATCTTTTGTTTGTGCAGTTCTATAGATTTGGACCAACGGGTAATCTCATCTATGTACCATTATAGTATCAGAAAGAACGGTTTCCCAGCCCTAAAAATGCCTTGTGCTCCACCTGTTCCTCCCTGCCCCCCCCCCCAATCTTCCACGCCCCTGGCAATCATTAGTCTTCTCATTGTCTCTATAGTGTTGCCTTTAGCAGAATATCCGAGTTGGAATCACACAGTATGCAGCTTTTACAGACTGGCTGCTTCCACTTAGCAATAGGCATCTGTTCCCTCCGGGTCTCTTTGTGTAATTGAGGCTTTCTTTACAAAAAAAAAAAAAAAAAAAAGGAAATTTAGATCTCTACTAGCACACAGCGTATAAGAAACACCATTTCCCCACCTTTCTGAGGTTAAAAAGTGCTGACATATTCTGCCCTCTTTGCTACCACCCTCCCTTTTTTCCCGATTAGAAATACCCTACCCGGGTCCTTGGGAGTCCCTCTGTTCCCTTCCCTGTCACTTTCCCATGAAGACAACCTCTACTGTGTACCCAGTGTCCACGTTCTTAGGGTTGTCCGCCTGTGTGTATTCAGAAACAGTGAACAGGGTTGACCGGTGTGATGTTGAACTTGACATGAATGATGTTTTGTGGGGAGAGAGGAAACCTTTGAAGGATGCAGAGGTGCTTCCTTGTCACTCATGGCCTGCAGAGGCTGGGGGTGTGTGGTGGGGGGTGGCTCTGGTAGAGGCTCAAAACCCTGTCCCCACCCCAGCAGCCTGACCCTGGATTCTACAAACTTCCCAACCCCACTGAGATGGGTCATGCTCCAAGAGAGCCAGAGAACAAAGCCCCTTTGTGACTTTTGTTTTGANCGAACTGCAGGATTTCGCAATGGCAGCTTGGGAAACAGACCCAGCGCTCCGTTTAGAAGCAACGTATATCAGCCGACCGAGATGGCTGTTGTGCTCAATGGAGGGACTGTAAGTATCAAGAGGTGATGTTTTGGCCAGAAGCCTAAAGAGCAGTCAGTGTTGGGGGGCAGTTTCACGGGACACACTGCTCTGTGGAGGCTGCTTACGGGCCCTGCAAACATACTGGCTCAAGTTGATGCCCCTTGCAGCTAGAATGCATGCAATGCTTCCATTGTTCTTTCCCTCTCTACCCCCTTTCTCCACGCACGGAAGACCCACCTATACTTAGTTACCTGTCTGTGGATTCATTTTAAAAAGTCCCTGTTTCTTGGGTCTCTTGTACCGAAGGAATTCTCTGGCTTTCATTATGCACAAGGTGCCCCTTTCTCCCCTGGAAAAGCCCATAGTTGTGAAACCCTAGCGGATTTTGCTGACATCCAACCTAGTGTACCCACCCCAACCCCCCTGTCTCTGTGCCCCAGCTGGGCACTGGGTTTCCCTACCTCCACTCCTTTAAAGATATCTTCAGAAATTGGAGTGATTATCATTTCTCACCTGCGAGCCCAAAAATAGGTTTTACTATCTGATGCCAAACAGACCTTCAGCAGAATTGTCATTGTTTACATCTTGCCTCCGTGGAATTACATCATTTTGTTTCTCCAGCAATCCAAAGACACACTGTCATTCCCACATTTAATTTCCAAACATAGCTACATGCTTCTTTCAGAAACAACGCATAAGCCAGTTTACACATGTAAATTGGATTTCCATTCTTTATATCATGTGCCAATTCCATAACTCAACCTGAGCTTTTTTTTTTTTTATCTTTTTCTATCTTTCTTTCTTTTTTTTTTAAATGTAACTCAGGGATGGTCTTTGATCTCCGGAGGGAATTTGGGTTTTCCTGGCCTTTTGAATGGTATGTGAGGCATTGGTTTGCACTGGTTTGGAACAGGCTCAAAGACAGACAGACTCACAGATTTGCTTTCTGAAAACCCCCTGCCATCCATTGGGCTGTTTTATTATTGGATGCCAAGAAAAGCCTGACTCGAAAGCATTTGGCCTGTGTGTTATGATAAATATGGTCAGAAAATGGCCCCATCAGTCACTCTTAAGCCCTCCTGGTCTCTTTAAGACCAGTGTGTATAAAAACACCCTAGACTTAGAAAGAGAAGTGGGTTTCTCGGTAGAGAAACCTCCATTTGGGGTGCGTGATTACAGAAAAAGGGACATGGCCTTCCCAAGAACAGAGCAATATAACACACAGTGCTTGCTGCTTTTCTTGGGAATTACTCAGCCCATTAGGAGAAAGCAAGGGAAATTCTCTTTGGCACATTGTTAACAAACTGGTTTTGATGTTGACTTTGCAAAGCACAGAGTTCTTAGTTGTGTTATCCTTGTTTCCAGATCCCAACTGCTCCGCCAAGTTACACTGGAAGACACCTCTGGTGAAAGACTTTTAAGTTCCAGAGAATAAGAATCTCTCTTACCGATTTTATTCCCTGGCTGTGTCTTTCTTGAGGGAGAAATCAGTAGCAGTAGCCAGACAAGGCTGCCTCACAGCCAGGAGATGTAGAAATCCTGCGCAAGGGGGTTTCGTGTAAATGTGAACACTGCTGAACTGAAAAGCTAACACTGACTGCCCTCTCGCCCCCTGCCACACACACACAAACACGTAATACCAAACCAACCTCAATCCCTGCAAACTAAAGCAAAGCTAATTGCAAATAGTATTAGGCTCACTCGAAAATGTGGCTGGGCAGACTGTTTCATCCTCTGGGGGTAGAACAGAACCAGATTCACAGCCAGTGGGCCAGGCTGGTGTGGGTTAGTCGCGGCGGCCCCCCCACACCATCGCCCTCCCCAGCGAGTGCTGGGCCCCAGGTCGCCTCTTGGAGATGACTCTTGCGTTGGGAGGACTAATGGGGACTTTCCCACCAGCTTGCCTGTTGGTTTGCACGTTTCAGGGGGTCAGGAGCAGTTAAGGAGTTGTGGGTGTGATTCCAAGGTGAGGCCTGACCGAATCACGGGGTGAGCTTTCCAACCAGTTGTGGTGGAGGGATCCTGGCATGTGCCAACACAGAGAAGGCTATCTGGGAGTTGAAGTGACCATCACATTTAGAAAGTGGTGACCCACCACCGTGGCCTCTATGGGCTTCTTGCTCCAGGTCTACGGCCGGGGCGGAAAACAAGCCCACCTCCCTCCTTGGTGGAGCCGTAGCCATATTCGGGCTTGGGGCAGTAGTCCCCCCCCACCGCCAGCACCTCCCCACCACCCGAGCCCTTTCCCAGGCTTTTATTCCCATGCTCATTTCAAAAGCTCAGATGGACCATCAGCTTCCAGCCCCTGGGCTGCCAGGCCAGAAGGCAAGTGCCACAGCAGATTTTTCGTGATGATGTCGCGTGGCCAGGCATCCGAGGGGAGAGAGGACACCCTGCTGCCTAGCGTGCAGTGAGTTCTCCCATCTTATACGTTGACAGAGTGCAAGTTCCAGGGAGGGGTGGAGCACTGGATGGGGCTCTTGCTGCCTTTGGAGGGTATGCGGGACATTTCTGACTTGGTTTTCTGTAAGTTTCATGAAAGTGATTCTCTTTAAAGCCCATTGTTTCTGTCATGGTTTCCATCCGTCCTAAGCAACTCATTCCTTTGTTATTTGGCATTTCGAACATCTAGGTCATTAAAAAGCCCCATGTTCTCTGCACTGTTTGGCCAGCATAATCACTAGCAGTGATTCAAAGCAAACAGTTTTAACCTGATGGCATGAAATGTATAAGTGAGGGTGAGCCCTTTGACATCTATGCTAATGACTATGTTGCTTTTTCTATAAAACAACCCATAAGCCTTTAACCTTTAAAGAAAATGAAAAAGGTTAGTGTTGGGGGGTGGGGGGAACTGACCTCTTCATAAGCCACTATGTCTGAGCTGTTTTAATAAACCTGATTTTTCTCAAGGCCCTAGTCTCTGCTGTGTCCCGTCCTTGCCAAGTCCCCCTCCCCCCTGCAACCTTGCAGAGCAATGGGGTAAACAAGGCCAATTTGGCCTCTCCTATGCGGCCAACCTCGAGTTTTCCTTCCGGCTAGCACACTTCCTTGAGTTGCCATGCATGGGGAGGGAAGAGCACGGCACCAGAATGCCACCCATACCTGACCTTTGGGAAACAGCCCCACCCCAGCCCAGAGCATGTGCTTGCTTCTAGAGACTTAGATTCCAATCCTCTCTCAGAGGAGCATCACTGGAGGACTGGAAACCTGCAGTACTGGGGAGGGGAGGGAGGGAAAGAAGCTAGGACCTGGGGTGGGGATGGGGGCGGTTGCATGCGTTCCCAGGATTCTGAGAATACAGAAATCTCCAAACACCTCGGTCCAGTCCGGTGAAAAACGACAGCATTACACATTCTTGTGCCAGGAAATGGTTGCTTACCCCCGCTCTCTGGAGTCCTTTGGAGCTCTCTGATCCCATCAGTGATTCCGTCTGCAAGAGCCCCCCCCTCCCTTGCAGAAGGGAGCAATTCACCTGAGCGTTTCCCCTCTCAGTTCTTGGTGGTCCAGGCGTATAAGGTGAGCGCAGCACAGATGGCTACAAGGGGAAAGTAATGTTTCACCAACATGAAAATGGAACCAGCTTTGAGCCACCGGAAACCTCACTTGATAAGACTTGTTTTTCCCTCCTTTCTTTTTAAATCTCTGATACGTTATTGCGCTTCTGGGTTTTGTCTTATTTTAGCTTCAAGGTTGAGAGTGGGCTGGATGCCCTCCCAACGGGGCAGAGACAGGGAGTGAGGGCAGAGAGCAGAGGACGGGTGTCCGTCTTTTCTGTTGACTCCACCTGAAGGGCACAGAGAGACTTCTTCAAGAGACCGTGGCCACCAGTTGCCCCCATGGAGCAAAGTTTAAATATGAAATCAAACAGCACCTCTGTTTAAGATCTGTTTATGTAAACAACACTTGTTGAGGGAAAATAACCTGGAAGGAGAGCATCTGTGATCAAAATACCTAATTGTAAGCACAAGTCTTTCTGTGTCCGGTTATTAAAATCACTTTGGGACTATAACAGCCACTTTTGTCACCCTTTTTAATAGAAAATGGTCATTCTATCCTGGATTTCTCCACTTGATATGGAGGGTGGGGAGTGAGGGAATCCGTGCAGAGAACTGACAGATGGGGAAGTTCTGGGGATCCAGTGCTTTGAGCGCAGACTGTGTCAGGGCCCACTGAAGGGGTGTCAGCTCGGGGTGATCTAGGTTGGCCAATGCTGAGTTAAACCCCAAACCGAAAGGGAGCGTTGTGGCTTTTATAATCCAATGATGCAATGATTATACCAGCTTACAGGAGTTCTCAGCAGGTGCTTTTTATTAATTGATAAAGAGCTATGGCTCGATTTTGATAGATAATATATATTTATTAAATGTATTAATGTGTGTTTTATAATGTACCTTTATCCTCCCCTGGCTGACTGTTGCATACTTATTAAAAAAAAATCGTTAAAGAAATTTCAAGACAATCAATGTGTACCATAAATGACTGTATATAAATATTACAAACTTAAAGGTTGTAAAGCATGGGCAGATAGGTTTTATTTTCAAAATGCTGTTCTTAACACAAAAATAAAGGCTTTACTATTTACTTAAGATGTGTGGTAGCTTGTCAAAACAACTCAGTAGAATCACTAGGCTTTCTTTTGGATCTGCCTAGAGGCTAACTATGGCCTTTTGAATGGGGGAATCCTGGAATCCTGGTTAACAGCAAACCCCAGAACAAATGAGGGTAGTACGTTAGCTTACCCATCAAATGAAGAACTTTCCTAAAATATTTTGGGGACTTGACAACAAACATCTTTTGTTACTGTTGTCTGGCTTTAAGTGTCTCACCTTGTTGGATCTACAATCAGAGTTCAGAGTCAGTCTCCTTTGGAAATGATTGAAGGGCAGTATGCCTTTTTTATGAAATGAATAACTTAAAACCAGATCAACTTAGAACCCACTACAAGAGCTTTGGGACTTAAATTTAAATAGCGATTTTTGCAAAGGCAGCCCAGAGTGGGAAACTGGTAACTAAAGCACTTCAACATCTCTTGGAACCAGAGTTCATTGTACTGTTTTAGTGGTGGCTGGTGCAGAAGAATACACCTGAAACATTGAAGAAATAATACGGATAAAAGAATAAAATTGGCGATATTGCAGAAAGTTAAGATCAGTATTCTCATAGGATAAACTATATGCACTAAAGCGTGTGTGCCACAAATGCTATCTTCTGCAGAAAAGATTCTGTATTCACATGTACCAAATGTGGTCATTAAGAAAGCTAACAGAGGGGAAGCATAACTCATACATTTTCCTCACAGAGGGTCACTGAGGCTCCGAAGGGAAAAGATCCCACCAGTGGCTAACAAGGTGGTAGAGTCTTAGCTCACGCCTTCTCCTCATCCTCCATTTTGCAATTCACTGCAAAGAAATGAAAGAGAAAGTCAGGATCGATTTGCATAATCTAGACAGACTTGTCACTTTGAAAACGGCAAACTTTGATGTGTGGAGTCAATGACACCAAAACCCACTGAGCACCTGCTATGATTCTGGCACCACGGGGCCACCGTCCACTGGGGAAGGACACAGGGCCATTGTGCTCCAGGGACAGAACCTGAAGTTTCAAAACCATGCAATGTTCATGGCCATTCTTTCTTCCCCCGGTTATATTGAAAAAGAGTTGACATATACCACTGTATAAGTTGAAGGCATACAGCATGATGATTTGATTTACATAGATGGTGAAATGGTTACCTCAGTTGGTTCAGTTAACATCTGTCCTCCATAAATAGAAAAGAAAAAAAAAAGCGAAAAAAAATTCTTGCGATGGAATTCTTGGGATCTACTCTCTTAACGACACAGCAGTGTTACCTATAGTCATCATGTGTACATTTACATCCCTAGTTCTGATTTACCCTATAACTGGAGGTTTGTATTGTCCCTGGTAACCACAAGTCTGATCTCTTTTCCTGTGAGTTTGTTCCTTTTTTGTTTGTTTGTTTGGGATTTTAAAGATTCCACATATAAATGAGATCATACAGTATTTGTCTTTATCTGACTTATTTCACTTAGCATAATGCTTTCAAAGTCCATCATGGCCATTCTTAATTTAGTTCAGTAGAAGGTCAAAGGGGTGCTTTTCAGGTCGGGGCGGACTGAAGAAAGGAAGTTTTACTAAAGATGATGACAGATTCCAGGCTCTTGACTCAGCCCAGTCTGTCACCACTCACCTTGCTCCCCCCACCTGCCCCAAATTAAAAACCCAGGATTACACTGGGGTGAATACAAGGTCAGAAGAGAATCTTTTCTAGTCTTTCACGGTCTGGAAAAGAATGTGATCTGGGGGATTTCCGGCATCGGCCAAACAGGAAAGTTCACAGAACACAGGATGGCACTACTTGTCCCAGTAGGTACAAGCCCCTCCCCTGGAAAAACAGGGAAACTCAGTCCCCTGGGGGTTGGGTGGGGGGAGGATATGGAATCCTTTAAGAAAGACCCTCTCATTTTTAATAAGTCTTTGCTTCTAAGTGTCCAAGTGCTTGTCCTGGACATTAATGCCCGAAGGTTCTTCTGAACAAGGTCGTGGGCTCTGGTAACATGTGGAGGGCAGTGTCCTAGCAGAAAGAGTGTTGGGGCTTGTTACCATGTAAGGCATGTAAGGCAGATGTTTTGATCCAAGCAGGCCCAAGCACAGAGTGAGGTATGGACACCATCACGTGCAACACAGTTATTTCCTGTTGGAAGTGGGGTGAATGCTTTCGGCAGCCCAGGCTAGCCCAGCAGTCTTCAAGCTGGAGCTACACACAGACTTTCTAAGGGTACTTGGTCACGGTTTATTCAGAGAAAGTCAGCCTCCAAATCTGCAGCTTCCAACCGTGGACTCGCGGTTGTGGGATTTATACTGACCCCCTTTCCTGCCTCTCCCTGTCCTGGCATTGCCAAGTGTGTACAAAATCACCAGGTGTCACACAAGGAGGCAATTTGTCCAACAGAGTCTCCTTTTCTATGTTTAATAACTACAAGAATTGTAATGTATTTATTTGGCTTTGTGAACTACTAATGATCGTATTAAAACGCAAACCAGAAAAAGTATTTTTAATACTTGGAACCTGAGGTCACTGGAAAATTCAAAGAATTGTTTTCTACACATACACATTTTTTTGTTCCACACACATGGAAGATTTACAGGTAGCCACCGTGAACACCCCATGTGCGTCTAGACCCTACTGATGACAGTGATCCTGCATAGCCAAGGATGCGCTACACCCCTGAAGGCGCTTTCCCACTATCCTGCTGATCCACGATGGGATCCAGATATGAATGTTTAGCAACTAAGTGGGGATGGCAGAGTCCTGACTTGTAGTATTTGCTAATTTCAATAGTCGATTTGAAGCTACCAGCCTGACCACCTACAGTACATGGCTGCTCTGGGTCCCTACAAGCAGGTATACAGGGAAACCTCAGGAGCAAGATGGTGCTCTAGGCGTGGTTCCCGGGGACTAGCAACGTTTGCATCACTGGGAACCTGTTAGAAATGCAAACCCACAGCTCTACTTCAGATCTACAGAATCAGAAACTGTGGAGCCCAGCAATCTGGGCTTTTAATAAGCCCCCAGGAGATGCTGATGGATACAAGTTACAGTTTGACCCACTGTGGGTGGTTCTCTACCCTGACTGTGTCTAAGAATCACCCCTGGGCCAGTTCAGAAGCCTATCAGTGCCTGGGTCTCACCACAGACCTGAAGTAATTGGTCTCCCTGGCACCAGTATTTATTCAAAGTTCCCATATGTTGCCAGGGGTGAGAAACCCAAACTGGGATTGGAATGCCTTTAAAAAAACATGACCATAAAGACCCTCACAGAAGTTTAGAAGAATCTAGAATTCCCCTCAATGTCTCAAAATTTAAGCAGATTGAATGACCTCTCTGGCCTATAACTGCCAGACACTAGAGGCTCCTAATAGCTACATAGAGAAGGAAGGACTGGCTTCTGTGAAGAATTCCCAGCCCTTGGATTTTCTGTAGTTTCTCAGACCTGCCTGAAGGAGGAATTCACCTGCTCACCTTTGTCACTTTATCTTTTTTTTTAAAGTTTATTTATTTATTTTGAGAGAGGGAGAGAAAAGCAAAGGGAGAGACAACCCCAAGCAGGGTCTGCTCTGTAAGCAGAGCCTGATGTGGGGCTTGAACTCACAAACCGTGAGTTCAATGAAGAGCTTGATATTTAACCAACTGAGCCACCAGGTGCCCCAGCAGTATCTTTTTTTTTTAAGTTTTTTTTTTTTGTTTTTTTTTTTTTTTAATTTTTTTTTTTTTGTTTTTTTTTTTTTTAATTTTTGAGAATAGAGCACGAACAGGAGAGGAGCAGAGGGAGAAAGAGACAGAGGATTCGAACCAGGCTCTGTGCTGACAGCAGTGAGTCTGATGTGGGGCTTGAACACACGAACTGGGAGATAATGACCTGGGCCGAAGTCAGAGGCTCAACCAAATAAGCCACCCACCCAGGCGTCCCTACCTTTGTCCCAGTATCTTAACTAATTCCCGTCCATGCCTTGATAATCTCTCTTCGCCACCCCACATTTTGACTTGCCTGGGAAAAACCCTTATTACCTCTTTCAGATTATTACACAAAAATCTTGAGAGAGGAGAGCAGAAAGGGATGCTAGGAGCACTCCTCCAAACTGAAGAATCAAAATACTTTCTAGAGTTGATGGACTGGAAACAAAGGTGGACATGGAGCCTCATGATGGGACCATTGGGGGAGATTTGAACATTGTCGATGCCTAGACCCGCCCTAGCCAATCAGGTCAGAGTCTCTGGAGGTGGGGACTGTCCATTAGTACAACCACGTTGGAAAAGTGGCATTATCAAGTAAAAGTGAGTATGCACATTCCTTGCAATACAGGAATTCCGCTTCTATATCCATCCCCTGGAGAAACCCTTGCACACATGTTCTGAGAGAGTGAATTAAGATGTTCATGATAGCAGAAAGCTGCAAACAACCAAAATGTCCATCGACAGCTGAATGGATAAATAAATCATGGTATACGTGTACGGTGAGTATACGGCAATGAACGTGAATAAACCACGGCTACACCTGCCGACTTGGATTAGCTTACTGATATTGAAGGAAGGGTGCAAGGCAGAGCGTAATACGTGTACTGTGATTCTATTTACAGCAAATCTAAATACTGAGGAGTGCCTATAAAGATGAGAGGAACTCTAAAGAAAGGCAAGGGAACAGTTAGCACAAAAGTTAGGATGAGTGGCTTCACTGGGTGGGGAGGAGCTTTAAAGGTGTTGACAGTATTCTATTTCCTTAACTGGGATGGTAGTTACATGAGTGTTTGCTCCATAGTTATATGTACTTTATAGTCACTATTGTTTGTATATTCCCCACGCCCAAAACAAGTAAAGACGGTAGTATATTACTTGAAATTACGAAGTCAACTCACAAAGGAACATAAAAGAACAACTTAACTGTTTGGGGAGGGTAGAGACGGGGTATAAGTGAGCTAGTCTCCATCTGTTGTAGCAGGAAATCAGTAGGTAATGTCAGAAACCATATCTATCATATCTAAACTCATAACCATCCAGCTAAGAGTTCAAAGTGATTGCCGTGGCAGAGGGTACCACAAAGATGATGTTCATTCCGTCCTTTGGTTCATCATGTACAGCCATCCTCCACCCCCCTTGTCCTCAGGGAACACGTTCGAAGAGCTCTAGTGGATGCCCAAAACCACGGATAAGGTGGGGGAATGACTGTATGTCATTTTAACCATGGGAACTATGTGCAAGGATTACTTTGCTAAAAATTAAGAAACAGATTGAACTCTCCCCCTTAGTGGTTTTCCTCATCTTGGCATAACAGAGTCTTGCACAGGTGGGTCCACAGGTAGGTAAAAGGAGGGAGCTAGGGGGGAGCAGCAGGGGTGAAGCAGGTAGCAATGACTAAATAAAAGAACCTGGTTTCCATTTTAGTTTTAGAGACCTCATCATGGTTGGCCTCCAACAGCAGTGGACAGATGCCTCCGTGCCCCTGCACCGTCCTTGTCCCCCTCAGCAGGCTGGTGTGCAGCCAGTTCCGGAAGGGCTGGAGAGTGGAAAATCCCAGAGAGATGCGCCAGCCCTTCAGCTTCAATTAAAGGCAGTGTGACGAGAAAGGCCCTGCATACTAATGAGAGTTGCTTACCGTTTCCTCCTCTTGGTCACCCTCCTTCTCTCTTGTTCCACTTAGTGACAAGGCTGAGAACTCCAGATAGTTGGGAGAAGCTGCTTAAGGCCCGAGACATAGGAAATTCAGAGACCAGGAGTTGCCCAGATGTGGCCTCAGTAAAAAGGATCACCTGGGGCCTGGGCCCCTCCAGACCTTTAGAATCAGATCTCCAAGAGCAAGGCCTGGGAATCAGCATCCCCGATCTCTGTGCTGTGAGTGATCCTTTTGATGTGACAAGTTTGGGAAAGAGCACTGCATCACTCAGCCAGCACTTAGTGTTCATCTCCTGAGGGCCCAGGTGTGAGACGGAGCTGGGAGGAGCATACAAGACAAGGCCTGCAAAGTGCTGAGCACCAAGTCTGATCCAGAGGTAGGCACCCAGTAAGTACTACCTGTTACTATTTTCAGGGCATGGTCTTTGATCTCAAGGAGCTCGCAGTCGAGAGGGGGAAACAGAAAAATAAACAGGAGCTTATAAGAACCAAGAGATGTGCACACACTGTAGAGAGAAGTTGCTTCAATTAATTTATTCGTCCATCACACAGCTGTGGATGCAAAACAGTGCTGTGTCCTGAGTGACAGAGAGGAGCCTGGTTCACACTCTCAAGTCAGCAGTATACTTAAGAAACCTTAAAGTTTAATTTGTTATCCAAAGAGCACCCAGTTTCTAGGATTCCAGGTAAATAATAAAAGCAAACACTTCTGTGGCACAGACTGACCCCTTTACACGTATACAGTGCTGGGGAGGTCAGTGCTGTGATTTTGCCCAGTCTGACAGTCGAGTAGACTGGGGCACACAGGTGATGGAGCTTGTCTGTGGTCACGCCATGGGCTGTCTGGCTCCTGCATTCATGCTTTTAACCCCTGCAGGGTTATGGTCTCACAATGTCTCTCTCGTGGGAGATGAAGATTTCCGTACTCAAAGACATCACAACAAAGTATGCAGACAAAGGTGTTCTCTACCACATCATTTACCACAAAATGGTTTGGGAACAATCTAAAGGCCCAACTATCAGGGAATGATTAGTGATCTGATTTTTTTTTAAGTTTTATTTATTTATTTTGTGAGAAAGCGTGCACACACAGGGGAGGGGCAGAGAGAGAGGGAAAGAGAGAGAATCCTAAGCAGCCTCCCCACTGTCAGTGCTGACTCAGGGCTCGATCTGACCATGAAATCATGACCTGAGCTGAAATCAAGAGGTGTGCACGCAACCAACTGAGCCACCCAGGCGCCCTGGTATCTGATAATTTATAAACTTGGCAAAACATACAAAGCCATTAAAAATGTGATGCTTTTGCAAAGTTTGAAGGAACAGGTAGAAATGTCAAATGGAAAATACAGTGGGGCACATTTACTATAAATTTTGATGAGGCAAATTTGAAATTGCTTAATACCAAAAGCTAACAATGTCTCCAAGGAGAACACCAAGGCTCTATTGGTGCTGGAAGTCAACCATGATGATGTTTCTAAGGGTAAGGTGGAAACCAGGTTCTTTCATTCACCATCTTCATCCCTGTTTTCTCCTCCTACCTTTCTACCTTTCTGTAAAAAAAAAAAAAATTTGGAAGAACAAATGACTTCTGTTTTATATCTAATCCTGATTGAGGCCTTCCATAGTACATACTTAAGTGTGACTGCCTTTAAAAAAATCCAATCATGTCCATTACCTCAACGAAGTTATGGCCCAGCATCTCAATTATGTTTAAAAAACAAACAACTAAACATACATAAAATGATTGAGAGGAAATGGGTGATTTTCTGTTTTCCCAAATGTCTACAATACACATGTATTGCCATCCAATTGGGAAAAACTTTCTTTCTAGAAGAATTATCAGAAAATATACCAGACAGAGGCACTCAGGTGGCTCAGTCAGTTAAGCATCTGACTTCAACTCAGGTCATGATCTCACAGTTTGTGAGATCGAGGCCCACGTCAGGCTCTATGCTAACAGCTCAGAGCCTAGAGCCTGCTTCAGATTCTGTCTCTCTGTCTTTGTCTCTGTCTGTCTGTCTGTCTCTCTCTCTCTCTTTCTCTCTCTCTCTCTGCCNCTCTCTCTCTCTCTCTCTCTCCTAGAAATAAATAAAACATTTAAAAAAATAAAATAAAATAAAATAAACATTGAAAAAAATTTAAAAAGAAAAAGGAAATATACCAGACAGAAGAAAAAAAAAGGATTATCAAGAGAATGAAAACCTATACATTAGTGCAATCAGACAGAGCTCAAAGACTGGAAAAGGTGGAAAGGAAAAAATGGGGTCAAATGGCCAACAGGAAGCTAACTGCAGGAGTCTAGGAGGAGATACCCTCCCCAGTATGGCCAGCCCCCGCACTGGAGACCCTGAGAGATCCACCTGAAGGTGAAGTGCCCTCAAAGAGGTGACCATTCCAAAAATATTAATGAAATGGGCACTAGGAAGTTTCTGAGTGGAGAAATGCTAGAAAAATAATGCTTCCACTTCAGTTTGCTTGCATATAAAAGGGTAGACTTTGAAGTCAAGCAGACCCAGTCTTCAAATCCTGGCTCTGCCATTTAAGAGCTGGGTGACCTCCACCTCCAGTCTAATTTGCTCATTTGAACTGAAAGTATAATCATCTCAACCTCACAGAGTCCTTATTAACTAGGGGCACTTTGCTGGCTCAGTCAGTATGACTCTTGATCTCAGGGTTGTGAGTTCAAGCCCCACGTTGGGTATAGAGATTACTTAAAATCTTTTTTAAATATTTAAAAAAATAAAGGAGATAATGTATTTAATCCCTGCCTGGTACAGGGATTGACATGTACATAGTGGATACCCAACTAATGTGACTTCTTTTCCCCTATGTGGACTGTAAAAAAATATAAGCTGAAATGCTGTTAGAGTTCACTTAGCATTAAAAAAAATTCATAACATCTCATTCATCTGCAAGTTATTTCTCTTGCAAGCTCGCTATCAAAGAGAGGTAAGGACTTGAAAGTAAGCAGAAGCCAGTGTAGATGTTCAGAAATGCATGTCGCAAAATCTGCTGTTTCAGTCACAGGAGAGCCTCTGCAACACCTCTCAGAACATGTGTGCTCATTCTTTAGGCCTCATTCTGACAAACCGTGCTGTCAGATATCTTAAGAGTATAACTGAGTTTAGAACTGCAGTGGTGTGTCCTAATGGCTGATAATCACATTAAAAAGGTGTGCAACATCATTAGTCATCATGGAAATTAAAGGCATGATGAGAGAGTTAATACACACCCACCAGGATGGTTAAAATGAAAGAGATTCGCCATACCAAGTGTTAGCAAGGACGCACGGGAACTGGAATGCTCATGCGTCATGAGTGTGAAGGTGAATATGGTGCAACCACTTTAGAAAATGATTTGGCAGTAACCTCGAAAATTAAACATTATTTATACCCCTGGATCCATCAATTCCACTCCTGGGTAGTCTGCAACTGAAGTAAATATTTAAAGCCAGAAGACATATACAAGATGTTCATAATAGCAGCATTTTTCATAATAGCCAAAAACTGGATACAACCAAAGTGTTCATCTGTAAAGTGAACGCATATACAAATTGGAATAATATTCTTATGAAAGAATACGCATCAGTGACAAAGAGCAAACCGCTATTACCTGCAACAATCTGGCTGAATCCTCCAGACATAATATTCAGCAAAAGAAGCCAGGCACAAAGAAGTTCATACTCTGTTTTTCATTTATACAAAGTTTGAGAAGAAGCAAAACTATTTTATGGCTTTAGGAGTCAAAATAGAGTTTGCCTTGGGATTGGGGTCTACTGACTGGGTGGGGGCATGAGAGAGCCCGCAGAGGTGCTGACATGTTCTTTATCTTGATCTGGGTGGTGGTTATATGGGATATACATATGTAGAAGTTCGCTTAGGACCAGGGGTGTCTGGGTGGCTCAGTTGGCTAAGCTTCCGACTTCGGCTCAGGCTATGATCTCATTGCTTGTGAGTTCAGGCCCCATGTTGGGCTCTGTGCTGAGAGCTTGGAGCCTGGAGCCTGCTTCAGATTCTGTGTTTCTGGCTCTCTATGCCCCTCCCCCACTTGTGCTCTGTCTCTCTCAAAAATAAATAAACATTAAAAATTTTTAAAGAAGTTCACTTAGGACCAGTGTATCCTACTGCATGTAAGTTTCACCTCAACAACAAACAAAATAAAATAGGAAAGCGGGAGGAAGAGAACAGGTACAAAGACCTTTTAATTAAGATCCAGGGCCAGAAGTCTTAGGTGCCTCAGCAGTCCCTTAAGAGCACCATATACTTGCAAGAGAATATTAACAATATCACAGACTTAATCAAGAAACTTGCATTAGCTGAACGCTAGACATTATGTTCATTTATCATCTCATTCAAGCCACCAATCCACTTTGGGAAGTAGATGCTATCATTATTTCCATTTTACTGATGAGGAAGACAAGGCTCAGAGACACTAAGCTACCCAAGGTCAAAGAGCTGAGTAAACGGCCATGCCAAGATTCTAAGCCTAGCCTGAGTTAGAAAGCCATGGTCTAAACCATGAAGTCATAGCACTACAAAGTAAGAACTGGGGTCCCAGATCCTGACCCCGAATCATCCAATGGAGCTTATAGTTTCATACTTTCCAGTTAGGAAGGCAGGGCATATACAATATCTGTTACCAAGATTTTGTTTTTCTTCTGTCTTACTGGACTGAATTTTGTTTTTGTGACATGGGGCTTAATCGCATGAACCATGTGATCCTGGCCTGAACCAAAACCAAGAGTTGGACACTTAATTGACACTTAACAGGGGAGCTGGACTGAATTTTAAAATGAGATTATTTTTTGGGGTGCCTGGGTGGCTCAGTTGGTTAAGCATCTGACTTCAGCTCAGGCCATGATCTCAAGGGTTGTGGGTTCAAGCCCCGTGTCAGGCTCTGTGCTGACAGCTCAGTGACTGGAGCATGCTTTGGATTCTGTCTCCCTTTCTCTCTGCCTCTCCCCCACTTATGCTCTGTCTCTCAAAAATGAATAAATGTTTTTTAAAAATGAGATTATTTTTTCCATTATAAAAACAAAAACAATAGTCATTACAGAAAATTGGAAGAACACGGAAAACGTGNTAAAAAAAAAAAAGAAATAAGTATTGACATTCAAGAGGTAAATGTCAGTAGTCTGATAGCCTCTCTTTCTTGAGAGAGTCAGATATTGGCTTGCATTATTTTTTTAAAAATGTTTTTATTTATTTCTAGGAGAGAGAGAGAGACAGCGTGAGCAGGGGAGGGTCAGAGAGAGAGAGAGGGAGTCACAGACTGAAACAGGCTCCAGGCTCTGAGCTGGCAGTCAGCACAGAGCCCGACGCGGGGCTCGAACCCACGAACCGCGAGATCATGACCTAAGCGAAAGTCGGACGCTTAACCGACTAAGCCACCCAGGCGCCCCAGGCCTGCATTATTTTAAGGAAAGTTGAGCCATGGAAGCCACGAGGCATCGGGGAGAATTTGACAGTCTTGAATGTATAATAATTAAGGCGTATTGCTGACTTCTAAACAGTGTTACTAAAGTAAACTCTGTGAAGTCTCTTTGAAGGCGGTATTTTAAATGGGAACATTTGCTGCTGGAAGTGACAAACATTGATTATACTGAGACAGAAACATGGGGATTATCAAGTTTTGACCCTGGAAAGGATCTTGATTTCTGGAAAGGCAGACATTTAATAATAGGTTCATTTTTTATAAGTGAGGAAAGCTGAGGCCACCAAGGGAGAAGGGAGCCACCAAGGCAAAACCAGTGACATGGCCATGGGAACAGAGCTTAGCTGCTCAGAGCACAAATTCTGGAACCAAAATCAGTAGGTGCTCAATTAAAAAAAAATTTTTTTTTAAGATTTTATTTTTAGGTAATCTCCACACTCAACTCACAACCCCAAGATCAAGAGTCACATGTTTTCCTGACTGAACCAGCCAGGTGCCCCTCAATAAAATTATTTTTTCATGTTTATTTATTTTGAGAGAGAGAGCGAGCACAAACAGGGGAGGGGCAGAGAGAATGGGAGAGAAAGAATCCCAAGTAGGCTCTGCACTGTCAGCACAGAGCCCATTACAAGGCCCAAACCCACAAACCATCGTATCATGACCTGAGCTGAAATCAAGAGTCATATGCTTGACCGACTGAGCCACCCAGGTGCCCCTAAAATTATTTGTTAATCATACAAGTAACACAGTGTCTGTAGAAAAACTGGAAACTATCCTATTTTTAAACAATATTTAGATGAGTTTCCTTTAAATCATTTTTTTCTAAAAATCAAGTTTTATGTGCTATTCAGATGTCTATAAATTTATGAGCATTTTCTTTCCACATCTCAATTCACAAGCCTAAGTCCATTTCGCAGTTAACTGAATTGCATCAAGATTGGAGTTTCAACAATTTAAAACAGCCACCATCTACTAGGTTGTCTTTCAAAATCCAGTGCCTTCAAAAGCCTAGTGAGTCATGGGTGTGAATGAACAGACGAACCTCATCAGCCGTGTCTTGTGACTTTTTTATTTATCTCTGCATTCTCAGCTGCTGCTGCCAAGACTGAACCTTTAGAAATATCCCAAGCATTTTGAATGAGCCTGGGTATAAACAGTTCTCATCCAGTTCAGACTGGCAGAGGCTTTATATATTAAATGTTGCCTTTAAGTGAAAAGGAAACAAATCCTCCAGTTTATTTTTAAACAGTTCCTTTACAAGAGTAACAATTTAATAACTAATGAAGAAATCATTTCAATCTGTACTGAGGGACTGGGGCAGTATTCACTCATTATCTTAGTGCTTGGGCCAGAGCCCAAGCAGGCAGGGCTCAAGTCAAGAAACTCCAAGGACTAAGAAACCAAACTTATCAAACATTAAGAGGAGGAGCTGGGATTCTGTTTCTTTCCCTTTTTCTGCCCCTCCCTTGCTCACGTTCTCTCTCAAAAATAAATAAACTTAAGAATTTTTTTTTAAAAAAGGGCACCTGGGTGGCTCAATCAGTGAAGCATCCAACTCTTGGTTTCAGCTCAGGTCATAATCTCACAGTTCGTGAGTTTGAGCTCTATGTTGACATGATGGGCTCTATGTTGACAGCTCAGAGCCTGGAGCCTGTTTCAGATTCTGTCTCCCTCTCTCTCTGCCCTCCCCCACTCATGCTCTGTCTCTCTCTCTCTCTAAAAAAGAAAATAAATAAACAGTAAAAAAATAAATAAATAAACTTAAAAAATTTTTTTGAAAGGAAAAAAAAAGAGGAGGATTTGGGAATTAACAACCCAAGAGTTTCAACAACAGGGTTCTTCTTAATAAGAAGTCCCCTGGCATACTGAAAAGAAATCGTGGATGTTTCCAACCACGATAGTGAGAAACATATTCACCTCCAAACTGAGTTTTACACAAGATCACTCATATCACTTACGTCATTCTTATCCCCAAAATGTCTCCTAAATGCATCTACTTCTGTCCATTCCTACTGCCAACATGTCATCTAATCTGGTCCCACCTGCAGCCACATTCATCTTTCTAGAAAGCCCATCTGATGCCGCCACTGCTCAGCTAAAACACTTTAAAGGCTCCCTGCCATCCTCAGGATCAAGTCCACAGTCTTTACCTGCTCTCTTCTGGCTCCCCTGTCACCCTGCATCCTGCTTGTGCCACACAGGCCTTTTTTCAGACCCCTTTCATACTCAGGGCCTTTTCTCATCCCAGAAAGCTCTCCCTGCCACTCACATCTAGTTAATTCCTAGCTCACTTCTGATCTCAGCTTAGGGGAACCTATTCAAATTCTCCTGCTGGTCTCTCATGGCACCCTCAAGTTTTTAGAAGCACTGATCACAGTTTGTAACCAAGTACTTATGTGATTATTAGAAGAGGGTCTGCTTCCCCACTAGACTTTGTGTTCCCTGTAGAGCAAAGTATTGGCTTATGGTCTCCATTGTATACCCCAGCACCTGGAACTATCCAGTCCCACACCCAGAGTAGGTGCTGATCAATCTTTGTTGACCTAATAAATGAATCCCACTCGGGGCGCCTGGGTGGCTTAGTCGGTTAAGCGTCCGACTTTCGCTTAGGTCATCATCTCGCGATTTGTGGGTTCAGGCCCCGCGTTGGGCTCTGTGCTGACTGCCAGCTCAGAGCCTGGAGCCTGTTTCAGTCTGTGACTCCCTCTCTCTCTGACCCTCCCCTGCTCACGCTGTCTCTCTCTCTCTCTCTAGAAATAAATAAAAAACATTAAAAAAAAATAAATGAATCCCAGTCAAGCCTCCTTTTGTAAGCCCCAACCATCCTCTCTCTCAGCCTGTAGGTTGTCAAAAGGACACACATCTTTCCCAGACTTTAATATCAGAGAGGTAAGTGTTTGCATTTGGGCTCCAGCAATTACTTCCAGTACCCCCTCGGCCTAGTCATTAACCCTCTGAAGCTTCTATTTCCTTGCCTATAACATTGGGTTCCCCATGGATCTTATTGAATGAGTTATCTTGAAATTTAAATACATTAACTGAGATCGCATATAAAAATCCACCAGAAGAATGACCAACACACAACAGATGCAACAGGTGCATAATAAATGGCGGTTCTTATCGTGACTCAAACTGCTGTGTGCCTGGTTTCCTGCACTAAACCCCTTTAGCCCCTGCTGCTGTGACAAAGTAATCCAAAGCAGCAAAATATATCGGGGGCCTGCTGCTTTCCTTCTCGCATTCTTCTGTCAGCATCTACTGTGTGTTCGTTGATGCTAGATCTAAAACGGTGAACATGCCAGACAGAGCCATTGCTCTCTCAGAGCTAATCCATGCTTTAATTAAAAGATAAGTGTTTTCAATATGTAAACAATATCCTCTGTAGCTACATAAATGGAATTAAACCATCTCACAGCCATTGCTGAAAAAATGATTCTAAGAAACTAACCTTAAATACACACAAAGATTTAGGAATGAAGACATCTAATTGGTACATGATATTAAAACACTGTGTTTTGGTTAATGTGAGAAATATTTAATGTCTACTCATTATTTTTAAAATACACTCCTTAAAACTTTGTTTTTATTTTTTAAAGTAATCCGTACACCTAACGTGGGGCCCAGACTCACAAACCCAAGATCAAGAGTCGCACGCTCCACCAGCTGAGCCAGCCAGGAGCCCCTAATGTCCACTTATTATGATTGCAATTTCCAGGCTGATAGGAAAGACCTGAATGCCAGCCCACCATCTCCATTTCTACTACCTGTTGCAACTTCTAATATAGCTAGCAACAGTAACAACAACAATGATTAACATAATGATAATTATTACAAGTACTATTTAATTGAGTATGTGTGCTAGGTTATATATTCCTACATTCCTTTGATCTTCAAAACAGCTCTATTTTTTAAGCTTATTTATTTATTTTGAAAGTGAGATGGGAGATGGCATTTATTTTGAAAGAAAAAGGGAGAGAGAGAATCCCAAGTAGGCTCTGAGCTGTCAGCTGTCAGCTCAGAGCCTGAGGCAGGGCTTGATCTCAGGAACTGTGAGATCATGACCTGAGCTGAAATCAAGAGTTAGACACTTAACCCACTGAGCCACACAGGCAGCCTTCAGAAGAGCTCTTTTATTATTACTATCTGCATCTGTCAGATGAGAATACCATGGCTCAGAAAGATTAGTGACTTTTCTAAGTTGCAAATGTGGGATTTGACCCTTATTTGTCTGTGCCTATTCTACTGCTTTTAGAGAAATCACCTCAAAGTTTGGAAAGATTAATGTTTTTAATATGTAAAAATAGGGGCGCCTGGGTGGCTTAGTCGGTTAAGCGTCCGACTTTTGCTTAGGTCATGATCTTGCGGTTCGTGGGTTTGAGCCCCGCGTCGGGCTCTGTGCTGACTGCCAGCTCAGAGCCTGGAGCCTGTTTCAGAGTCTGTGACTCCCTCTCTCTCTGACCCTCCCCTGCTCACGCTGTCTCTCTCTCTCCTAGAAATAAATAAAACATTAAAAAAATGTAAAAATATCTTCAATAGCTTCACAAAATTAGACTCTCTTAGGGATGAAGGCAGCCATGGCAGCAATATTTATAATGATGAAGTTCAGAAAGAAGTGTCCGATAGGAAGATAACTAAATTATGCACTAAAGCATATGTAAAATAAGCTTATAATATAGAAGGATGTTTACAATTTAGAGTTAGGGACACATGAAAATAATTGTTATGGGGTATGATTTCACTGACATAAAACTAAAGATAGAGTTGCATTTATAAAAACATTGACAATAAAGATGATAATTGGAAATTCAAAGGTCTCAGAATCATCAAAACAATCTTGAAATAAAGAAAGTTGGAGGATTCAAATTTCCTGAATTAAAAACTTATTATAAAGTTACAGTAATTGAGACTTTGTGGTACTAGCATAAGGATAGACACATATAAAATGGAATTAAAATCCAGAAATAAACCCTTACATTTATGTTCAACTGATTTGTAACAAGGGCTCCAAGATCATTTCAATAGGGAAAGAAGAGTCTCTTCAACAAATGTTGCTGGATGCCTGGATATCCACATGCCAAAGAATGGAGTTAGACCATTACCTTATGCCATATACAAAAATTAACTCAGGGGCGCCTGAGTGGCTCAGTCAGTTAGGCATCCAACTCTTGATTTAGGCTCAGGTCATGATCTTACTGTTGGTGAGATCGAATGCTGTATCAGGCTCTTTTGTGCTGACTGAGGAGTCTGTGTGGGATTCCCTCTCTCCCTGTCTCTCTGCCCCTCCTCTCTGCTTGCGCAAGTGCATGTACTCTCTCTCTCAAAATAAATACACTTAAAAAAAACCCCAAAACTCAAAATAGGGCGAAGCCTTAAATGAAAGCACTTGAATCATACAACTCTTAGAAAAAATAAACAAATCTTCATGACCTTGGATTAGGCAATGGTTTCTTAGTTATGATACCAAGAACACAACTAACACTTGAAAAAATAAATTGGACATCTGAACATCACCAAAATTAAAAAATCTTGCACTTCAAGGCACCAAGAAAGTGAAAAGACAGCCCACAAAACTACAGATTATATATCTGATAAGAAACTTCTGTCTAGAATACACAAGGAACTCTTACAACTCAACAACATAATGATAACCCAATTAAGAAAGGCAAAGGATCTGACTAGATATTCCTCCAAGGAAGACGTACAAATGGCCAGTAAGCACATGAAAAGATGCTCATCCTCATTAGGCATCAAGGAAACATAAATCAAACCACAATGGGATCCCACTTCACATGCACTAGGATGGCTATAATCCACCAGACAGATAATAACAAGTGTTGGCAAGGATGTGCACAAATTGGAACTCTCCTTCACTGCCGGTGGGAATGGAAAATGGTTTAGCCACTCTGAAAAAAGTTCTGCAGTTCCTCAAACGGTTGAGCCTAGAGTTGCCATATGACCTAGCAATTCCACTCCTACATACATACCCAAGAGGATTAAAAATACATGTTCTCACAAAGCCGGTACATGAATGTTCATAGAAGCATTAGAGAAAATAGCCCAAAATGTAAATAACTCAAATGCCCATCAACTGGTGAATTAGATGGATGAAATGTGATACGTCCACCCCATGGAGTATATTCAGTCATGTTATGAGCTGAGTTGTGTTCCCCCTCAAATTCATATGTTAAAGCCCCAATCCCCTCAAATGACTGTATTGGAGATAGGGCCTTTAAGGAAGCAATCAAGGTTAATGACGTCTTAAGGGTGGAGCCCTAATCCCATGGAACTGGCACCCTCATAAGAAGAGGAAGAGCCACCAGAGCTCTCCCTCCACTGTGTGAGGATCTAGCTAGAAGGCAGCTTCTGCAAGCCTGGAGAAGAGTTCTCACTAAACCCGACCATGTTTGCACCCTGACCTCAGACTCCTGGCCTCCGGCACTGTGGGAAGATAAATGTCTGTTGCTTAACACCAGCTAGTCTGTGGTATGTTGTGATGGCAGCCTAAACTGACCGATTAAAGCCATAAAAAGAAATGAAGTATCAATAAATGCTAGACATGGATGGACCTTGAAAGCATTGCACTAAGTGAAATAAGCCAGTCACAAAGACGACTCTATATAGACAGAAAGGAGATTAGCGAAGGTCTGGGGCTGGGAGGAATGCGGTCTTGGGGAGTAATGGCTAAGGGGAAAAGGGTTTCTTTGTGAGGTGATGAGATATACTAAAACTGATTGCAGTCATGGTTGCAAATTTTGTGAATATACTAAAAGCCACTGATTTGTATGCTTTGAATTGTATGACATATGAATTATATATCAATAAAGCGTTTTTGTTTTTGTTTTTAATAAAGCTATTTCACTAGTGGGCATCTTTGGGTGGTGAGACTTACAATGACCAACTTTTTTGTTCAATTTTTCCACAAAGGGCAATTATTACTTCTTTTTGCAATTATCACCTTTATAATCAGTTAAGAAAGTTACTTTCAAAAATTCCATTAAAACAAAGACCTACAGTATTCTTCTTTTCTACAAAGCTGATAAAACTTCACACCTCTGCAAGAGTCGATACACTGTAATGACAACTCCCCCTGGACCAGGCTTCTCAGTGTTTAATGTTCTTTTGCATACATTATCTCATGTGAGATTCACAGCCTTTGTGTTGTAAACAAGGCAGATGCCTGTTTTCTTTCTGAATATATTTATAGCTTGCTTTCTCCCCAAAAGGGTTTGAGATAATTCACAACAAAATATAGTAATAAAAATGGAAGGAAAAAAAAGAAAAGAAAGCCAAGTCTGAAGAGAAATGGATATGCTAAGCAGGAGAGCCAATAAGCTGTTATACAAGAGCTTTAAAATGAACTCTGAGGTTCCTGGCAGACAAGGTAAACAGGGAAAGTTAGGGAAGAAGCAAACTGTTTCCTCAAGGGAAGTAACATTCTTCCTGGCACTATCTGCTGGATAACATTTCTCATATGAGGATTTTTTAAAATGTTTACTTATTTATTTTGAGAGAGAGAGAGAGAGAGAGAGAGAGATAGCAAGGAGGGGAGGGGCAGAGACAGAGGGAGAGAGAGAATCCCAAGCAGGCTCCAAGCTGTCAGAGTAGAGCTCGACTTGGTGCTGGATGCCAAGAACTGTGAGATCATGACCTGAACCAAAATCAGGAGTCAGACCTAGAGCTACCTTGGTTTTGTAAGCCAAAGATAAACCACCTGGGAAAATCCAGGTTAAATCTAAGATCGGAGGACTCAAGTTTATCTGATCTAATCCAGTGGTTTTCATACTCACAAACTGCAAGCCCAACTGGAGCACCTGGGTGGCTCAGTTGGTTGAGCATCTGACTCTTGGTTTCCACCAAGGTCATGATCCCACGGTGCTGGAATCAAGCCACTGAGCCTGGCACCTGCTTGGGATTCTCTCTTTCTCTCCCTCTGCCCCTCTCCCCCACTTGCATGTTCTCTCTCTCTCTCTCTCTCTAAAAGAAGAAAAAATAAATACAATTTACATGGGGCACCTGGCTGGCAGAAGAGCATGCAACTCTTGATCTCAAGGTCATGAGCTTAGGTTCCATGTTGGGGGTAGAGATTACTTAAATAAATGAATGAATGAATGAATAAATAAATAAGTGTAAAAAAAGTGCAATTTACTTGTTTTTACAGTACACAAAACTCTCACTGATGAGCATTTCTCTTACTATAAGCAATACACACTAATATTTTCTAGGTCTATTCTTGTGTTCTAAATGCATGTGGTGACCCACTAATTGATTTCACCACCCACAGTGGGAAAATGGCTCTAAGATGCTTCAAAAATTATTTGGTTTACAGAAGTCACTGATCATTACTGAGCATCTAATGTGTACGAGGCATTAAACTAAGCATGTTATATGCATTGTCTCATGCAGGTCTCTCATCCAGTGAGGGTAGTACTTTTATTATTTCCATTGTACAGATGAAGAAACTAAAGCATAGAGAGGTTCAGTAACTTGCTCAAGGTCACACATCCAGTGAGAATCTGCAGGTAAGCATTAGTTCAAGTCTTTTAACTCAAATAACCTCTCAGTTGGACTTTTAGAGGGGTGTTCATTTCATTTTAGTTAAAAGATGGAAGGTCAGAAAGATTAAGTGCCTTGCTCAGACACACAGCTAGGAAGCTTCCAAGCAGTGTTTGAAGGTAGATTTTGGGATTCCAAAGCCTGGACTTTTTCTGCTATCATTAGCTTCTCACTCTGGACAGCTTCAGGGGTCACTTTGAAACCTCTTAGGAGGGGTGCCTGGGTGGCTCAGTAGGTTGAGCATACGACTTCGGCTCAGGTCATGATCTCACAGTTCGTGGGTTCAAGCCCTGCGTCGGGCTCTGTGCTGACAGCTAGCTCAGAGCCTAGAGCCTGTCTTCAGATTCTGTGTCTCCCTCTCTCTCTGATCCTCCCCTGTTGGCGCTGTCTCTCTCTGACTCTTTAAAATAAATAAAAAACATTAAAAAAAAAAAAAAGAAACCTCTTAGGAGACAAGTCTCTAGATGACACGGAAAGCAAATGAGGGCAACTCTAATGCACGTGGTAACAGGAGGACATTACACAGGACTGTTTCTGCTGCCTCCCTCCTATTTGGATGGGACAAAATAAGGCACTTGTGAAACATTTTTCTATATACCAAAGTATCTTCAGTGACAGTCTTGAGGGTAACTTTTTCTGAGCTCTTGATGCTTTTCTGCATTTTCATCATGAAATGTACTACTTCAATAAGGAGAAAATTTTTAAATTCGTGTAAAAGGAATCAGCCTGCCCTTCTTGATATCTACCTTCCAGAGCTCTTTACCTTGAGAATTTTCCATGTCCTGGACTAATGAGAGTTGAATCTGGAAACTGGCAAGACACTTTAGCTACTCAGATACTAAATTTAGATCCTAAGGCGAATACCATGCGTCAACAGGGCTGGTCGGTGCTCAGAGTGGAGGCGGGACAATTAAGCGGGTGGGACCACTGCCCTTTAAACCAGGCTAACAGGCATAAAGGGATCCGAGCTTCTTGCCCTTGGCAGTTTAATCAGAGGTTGGATCCTGATGATTTCGTATGAAACCAAACACCAAGAGATTTCTCCTGAGCATTTTAACTCCATAAATAACATCTGTGCATTGCAGCATAATGAGGTGGGGAAGAGGAAGGCTTCTGGAATCAAGCTGCCTGGCTCTGAGACTTCTTTGCTGTGAGGCCCCGGGTACATTGTTCAACCTCTCTGTGCCCCAGTTTCTTCATCTATAAAGTGGACTCCACAGTAGTACCTGCTTCACAGAGCTGCTCTGAAGACTAAGTCACTGCTAGGGAAGCACGGGACACAGTGTATGCCTCATAGTAAGCACACAATCGATATGAATAATCTTTGCTGTTATTAAAAAAATGATCAAAAAAAAAGAAAATAATCACCTGCACTTGTATTTGAGAAAAAAAAAAAAAACAGGCAGAAATCAATCAACCTATCAATCGCCAGCATTACTACCACTTAGAAATAATCACTATAAAGCGGGACATGGCCGGCTCATTGGCAAAGGATGTGACTCTTGATCTCAGGATTGTGAGTTTGAGCCCCATGTTGGATATAGAGATTACTAAAAAATAAATAAATAAATAAAGTTTTAAAAAAAGAATCACTATTAGCATTTTGGGGCTCTATTCTAGTTGACATTTCTGTTTATCCATTTATATATTATGTGTAAGCATACGTTTCCCATTTATTATTTTTTATGAGTGTTTGCTTGTTTGCTTGCTTAGAAACATTTCCATTTACTTGTCCTTGCAGTGTTCACTAGGCTCGATAATTTGGGAAGGGGATTATAAAACACAGATTCATTCATTAATCAACAAATATTTCTTGGGCATCTACCATGTGCTAGGCACTGTTCTAGTTGCTGGGGACAGAGCAGTGAACAAAACAGGAAGGAAGAAGAAAGTCTCTGCTATTACAGAATTTACACTGCATGGTTACACAGACAATAAACAAAATAAATCTTTAAAATCCTGGGTGATTCAAAAGAATTATACATTTGAAAAAAAATTATTAGTGACTAAGTTATGTGCATTATGTAATCAAAGACAATTTTATTTTTTTAATTTTAATTTTAAAAAATATTTTAATGTTTATTTTTGAGAGAGAGAAACAGAGCATGAGTGGGGGAGGGGAAAAGAGAGAGATAGAGAGAAAGACATAGAATCTGAAGCAGGCTCTAGGCTCCAAGCTGTCAGCACAGAGCCCAATGCGGGGCTCGAACTCACCAACCATGAGACCATGACCTGAGCCAAAGTCAGACACTTAACCGACTAAGCCACCCCGGTGCTCCTATTTTTGACTTTTTAAAATGCTTATTTATTTTTGAGAGAGAGAGTGTGAATGGGAGAGGGGCAGAGAGAGAGACTCACCCACACAGACAGAATCCGAAGCATGCTCCAAACTCTGAGCTGTCAGCACAGAGCCCGACACGGGGCTCAAACCCACGAACCGTGAGATCATGACCTGAGCCGAAGTCAGATGCTTAACGGACGGAGCCACCCAGGCACCATCATCAAAGACAATTTTAAAAGGAACTAGTACAGTTAGCTACAACATATATGCGGCCCCATGTAACATACACAGGAGATGTGGCATCTAGCCAGCCTCATCAGTTCCTTCAGATCCTTTATCACAGCTTGAAGGGCAGCCATGACATGTTTCTGTATCTCCCCGAGGCTACAAAGAAGGAGGTGACCCCCACCCTAAGTTCTTGATCTATCCCCACCAGACACGGCATGTTGTAATAAAAGACTGTAAGTGGTCAGTTCTTTCTGAATCACCCTCTGGAGAACACATTGGATGGGGACAAGCAGGGACGAGGGATGGGGAAGCAAGAGTGGTCAGGGAGGTCTCACTAAGTTGACATTTAGCAGACTCATGGAGGTGACAGAGCAAGCCATGAGGATATTTGGGATCTGTGCCTTCATTTTTTTCCTCTCAGTTTTTTATTGTGGTAAAACACACATAAAATTTACCATCTTAACCATTTTTAGGTGTACAGTTCAGTGGTACTAAGTATCTTCAGACTGTTGTGCAACCATCACCACTGCCCATCCCCATGATTCTTTTCATCTTGCAAAAACTGAAACTCTGTGCCCATTAAACAAGAACTCCCCATCCTCCCTTCCGCTCAGCCCCTGGCAACCACTGTGGTCCTTTCTGTCTCTATGAATCTGACTGCTCTAAGTACCTCATCTAAGCGGAATCATACAGTATTTGTCCTGTTGTGACTGGCTTATTTCACTCAGCATAATGTCCTCAAGATTCATCGATGCTGTAGCATGTGTCAGATGGCCCTTCCTTTTTAAAGATGAATGACATTTCATTGTATGGATGGACAACATTTTGCTTATCCATTCATTTAGATATAGACACTTGGATTGCTTCCATCTTTTGGCTCTTAGGAATAATGCCACTATGAATGCGGGTGTACAAATATCCCTTCAAGACTCTGCTTTCAATTCTTTTGTGTACATAATGAGAAGTGGAATTGCTGGATCATATGGTGCTTCCTTTAAAAACATTTTTAATGTTTATTTACTTTTGGGAGAGAGAGAGAGAGAGAGAAAGAGAGAGAGAGAGAGAGAGAGCACGGGAGAGGCAGAGAGAGAGGGAGACACAGAATCCGAATCAGGCTCCAGGCTCTGAGCTGTCACCACAGACCCAGACACAGGGCTTGAACTCATGAACCATGAGATCATGACCTTGGCCAAAGTTAGATGTTCAACTGACTGAGTCACCCAGGTGTACCCTCCTTTTAAAATTAAAAAAAATTTTTTCTTAATGTTTTATTTATTTCTGAGAGAGAGAGAGAGAGAGAGACAGCATGAGCAGGGGAGGGTCAGAGAGAGAGGGAGACACAGAATCTGAAGCAGGCTCCAGGCTCTGAGCTAGCTGTCAGCACAAAGCCTGACCTGAGGCTCGAACCCATGAACCGTGAGATCATGACCTGGGCCGAAGTCAGATGCTTAACCAACTGAGCCACCCAGGTGCCCCTAAAATTTTTTAAGGAACCACTCTGGCTATACCATTTTACATGCTTACCAACAGTGCATGAGGATTCCAATTCTCCACATGCTCACAAACACTTATCATCTTCTGTAAGCTTTTCGATGGTATTCATCCTATTGGGTGTGAGGTGGTCTGTGCCTTCATTTTAATTTTTTTTGTAGCAGCTTTATTGAAACATAATTCACATACCATACAATTCACCGATTTAAAGCACACGATTCAATGGTTTGCAGTATCGTCACAGATGTGTAGAATCATCACCACAATCAATTTAATACTTCCTCACCCCAAAACGAAACCCCATACCCTTTAGCTATTGCCCTCTATTCTTCCAGCCCTAGGCAACCCTTGATCTACTGTCTCTGCAGATTTGCCTATTATGGACATTTCATATAAACGAACACATAATATGAGGTCTCTTTGGTGTTTGGCTATTTGCACTTCGCATAATGCTTTCAAGGTTCGTCCATGTTGGGGCAGGCATTCATCTTTCAGTACTTTTCAAGGTGTGGCCCTCATTTCTGTATTGGACTTCTTCCGAGCTTTTGGAGAGCATGCATTCCAGACCTCTCCCTCAGCCTACCAGTCCATGGACTGGCCGAAAGGAAGGCTGTGAGAACAGCAAGGCAGTATGATGTGGAAAGTTCTAAATTTCTTCCACTTATTGACTGTGTGACCAAAGGTGAGTTACTTAACCTCTGAGACAGTTTCCTCCCCCAAAAGACAGGGGTAATAATAGTTTGTATTAACAAAATTTGTCATGAAGATGAATCAAAGATAACATATGTAAGGTGCCTGGCACATAGCAGGCATTCAATAAATTGAGCTTTCATGAAGACCATGGATCTTTGCAGATAGCCAAGGCTTGGCGGTTAAGGACATAGGCAACCCTACCCTGCAGGCCAGAACACCACACAGTAGGAGCAATTTCCCACTGCCCTCCCTTCGGTAGTGCCAACTTTCATTCAGAGTCACCCTGGGGGTGACAGACCCAAATATGGTGATAGGAAATGCCCTCAGTCTAGGGTATATGCCTCCCATTCTTCAAATACATGATCAAACAAAAATCTCCTTTAAACATCCCTGCTCTTTCCCTACAAACTCTCCTAAATGGCCAAATACCCAATCCACCCTTTCCTCTAACCCACCTTAGCATCTGAACCTCCCAATTACTCTGTGGCCCTCAGTTATCCCTCCCTCCCCTCCCCAACAAAAGTCCAGAATCGTCACCATCTTATTGTTTTTGCCTTCAGTCTTGAGACCAACCCCCAAGCCCAACAATCACCAGCGAGACAACAGCAAGTTTTCCAAGGTTTACCTTTGCTCTGCAATAGACCTCCTGCCCAAGGGGCAGGAGTTTCTATGGCAGACACCTATGGGGAGTTCCTGTTGAGAGAGATTTCCTGGTTTACTCCTTCCATTTTTCAAAGGAGAAAGCAAAGTCCATCTACCTGGTAAATTGCAGAAATGGGCCAGGAACTCAGATGCCCTAAATTTTAATCCAAATGAAATTGCATTAGTGAGAAGAGCCTCACAAAGGAAGACTTTGAATCCAAAGCCTGTTGCTATTGCTGGGACCTCGCAGCTAGTCCACAGTGTTAGGATTTTGCTGATGCAGTTACAACACATACTCTACTAAGAATAAACCCGTGTAATCACTTTCTCTGGCCTCTAGCCTGACATATCCTTGTAAATTTCTCCCGGGGGGTGCTAATCTGCAGCCAAAATTGAGAACCACTGCTATCAGTAAATTACTTGGAATAAAAATTATAGGGGTGCCTGCATGGCTCAGTCAGTTTAAGCGTTCGACTTCGGCTCAGGTCATGATCTCAAGGTTCATGAGGTAGAGACCCATGTTGGGCTCTGTGCTGACAGCTCAGAACATGGAACCTGCTTCAGATTCTGTCTCCCTCAATCTCTATCCCTCCCCCCACTCCCTCTCAAAAATAAATAAAAGACATTAAAATTTTTTTATATATATTTATTGACTGTTTAAAAAATATTCCTAAAACCAACCACTAGTTATTCACCTTGTGCCAGGGGTCTATTTAATAGCATACAATGGTATGTAATTTTACTTAATCCTCACAGGCGTCCTCTGCAACAGGCCCTAACTGTCCCCATCATCACAGAGGAGCAAACTGTGCCTTGAAAGATAAGCAACTTGCCCATGACCTCATTGATAATAAGGGGCAGGACCTGGTTCTGTCAGACCCCAAAGCTAATATTCTTTTTTTTTTATGTCTATTTATTTATTTTGAAAGACAAAAGGAGAGCGAGTAGGGGAGGGGCAGAGAGAGAAGAGAGAGAGAGAGAGAGAATTTCAAGCAGGCTCTGTTCTCTCAGCTCAGAGTCTGATGCAGGGCTCAAACCCATGAACCATGAGATCATGACCTGAGCCAAAGTCAAGAGCTGTACGCTCAACAACTGAGCCGTCGAGGTGCTCCCCTCCCCCACCAAAGCCAGTATTCTTAGTAACAACATGTATTAACTGCATATTACTCATCATTTATTGATCTCTTTATTATGAGCGAGACACTGTTCCAGTTAATTTAATCATCCCCAAACCCTATGGGTTTTTTCTATATTAGTATTTCCACGTTATTGCTGTGCAAACTGAGTTAGAGAGAGAGAGTAAGCAACCTGGACAAGGTTATACAGTTGGTAAATGGGAAACTTAATCCAATCTGGTTCTGAGAAATTTCCAGATTTATCTAAATCCTACAAAAGCATGCTGCATCCATATAACTGCAAAGAAGATTACTGAACAATCAGATGAAGGAATGAAGCTAAGGAGGTTAGAAGCATCCATTTACATAGATTTAAATTTGGGATCTTGAACTTGTGGAGCAGAGCA
>NW_027531893.1:14788957-14840275 GCF_008692635.1 Crocuta crocuta | reverse complement strand
TTTTTTTTTTTTTTTTTTTTTTTTTTTTTTTTTTTTTTTTAGAGATAGTGCAAGTTGGGAAGAGGGGCAGACATAGAGAAAAAGGAATCTCAGGCAGGCTCCATACTCAGTGCAGAGCCCAATGCAGACACTGATGCGGGGCTCCATCCCACAACCTGGGATGGTGACCTGAGCCAAAATCGAGAATCTGAAGCTCAATGGACTGAGCACCCAGGTGTCCCAGGGGGCAGAGCATTTCAAAAAAAGAAAACTGTCTTTTACTTACTTTTTAATATCAGCAGAACAGTAGAGGATCTTTGAGCATTTCAAGAGAAGGCATGTCCTAGCTATGCAGACTTCTGCAAATTTTTAATGAAAAAATATGTATGAAAGTTGATGTCATCCAAACGTCTACACTCACGGGGGTGTCTTAAAAATAGAACCAATGAAAGTAATATCGAGGCATGAAGTTCCTAGATTTCTTTTAATTAAATTTTCATTTCTTTTGCAGGTTCAAATGGAGAAGGAATAAAGCTTTGAGGAGATATGAGAGAAAAAATTAAGATGTAAGTGACACTTTAGAGTTACTGATATATTTTTTCTTAAAGAGCCATGGTATTATCAAAGCAGTGACCTCATTTAGAATTACTCCCTAGGCAATAATCATTCTCATTTTACAAGCAGGGAAAATGAACCAAGATCACATCACCAATCACCAATTCTAAAGTGGGCTGGTGGCATTAAGTACAAATGGAAGCGACAATTTTGGATGACAACATGGCAATCACGGTCTAAATGTAATACATGCATGTCCTTTGAACCGGCAATTTCATTCCTAGGACTTTATCCTATAGAAGTAATCCTGTGAGTAAGTAAGGATAAATCTGCAAAAATATCTATGGAAGCACTGTTTTTAATACAGGCTGAATATCCATTTACAGGGGTTGGTTTTAAAAAAAAGTATGCTACAGATTTATTATCATTTTTATGGACCCCAAAAAATACTGAGATAGATCTGTATATATTGGCATGTGTGATACTGTGATTTATAATAAGAAATATATATTTGCCTTCATCCACTTTTTTCTGGCACACAGCTCCTAAAAACCCTTGGAAATTCCCAAGTGAGGAGAATGATAAAGGTGTCATTTGTTATGTTAATAAAGTAATTTTTGGACCCAAGTTAGGATGGGGGCTGGTTGCCAGGGACAACCAACTACGTGATTAGAAAGTTAGGAACTTCCGGTACCCCTGCCCTGGACTCCAGGGAAGGGAGAGGGGCTGGGGGTTGAATCAGGCACCAATGGCCAATGATTAAATCAATTGTGCCTACGCAATGAAACCTCCATAAAAACCCAAAGGACAGGGTTCAGAGACTTCTAGATAGGGATACCAGAACAATTCCCTGTGCCACCTGGCCAGGCCCCAAGCCCCATGAGGACAGAAGCCTCTCTTGTTTGAGACCTCTCTCTCTCTCTTTTATCTCTCCATCTGGATGCTGATTTGTATCCTTTAATATAACCTTTGTAATAAACCAGTGATTTGGTGAGCAGTTTCCTGAGTTCTGTGAGGTACACCAGCAAATTAATTGAACTCAAGGAGGGGGTTGTGGGAAGCACCAAACTGAAGCCGGTCAGTCAGAAAAGCAGGTAACAACCTGAACTTGGGATTGTCTGCAGTGGGGACAGTCCTGTGGGACCAAGCCCTTAACCTGTGGGATCTGATGCTACCTCTGAAGATAAGTGTCAGAACTGAGTTGAATTCTCCAACCTAGCTAGTGTCAGTGAATTATTTGATGATGTAGAAAAACTCCTCACCATGCAATGGAATTGGTATTAGAACTTCTACCATGAAAAGATGTCCATGATATATTGCCAAGTGAAAGAAAAAGCACGTTGCACTATAGCATTTTATGTTTCCATGTTTATAAATACGTATCTGTATATATTTATATGTAGATAGATGAAGAAAACCTATGGGTAGACACTCTCAATAGTAACTGCCTCTGGAAAATAAGTCACTGATTATTTTAACATATATCATTGTTAGGTGATTGATTATGTTCGTTAGTGACAAAGGGCTACAGCTAATGCCAGAACCCGCCTCCTGAGCCACAGTTCGTGTTCTCTGTACCCGGGTATCCTCTTTGGTGGCAAAGCCTTTCTCTGCTCCTCATCTATGGATGGGCAGGGTGTTTGGAAGGAGGGAGAAAAGAACATCTTCATCCTTATCCATTACCCCTGGCTTCCTAAAACATGCTGACAGATCCTGCAGCCTCTGGACAAAGGACTCAGCATCCCCCGTCTCCACACCTCCCCTATCCGGGGGTCTATGACTATTTTAATGTTAGTGGGCAGGGTGGGAGGCATGGCCAGCTGCTGCCCACTGCCCAGGCTGGAGGTCTTGGTATCCTCTTGGGAAGCTTTGTGCTGGGCCAACATGCCCTATTGGGCACAAAGTTAAAGTACCTGGACAACATGGCATGAAATGAATGGCCTTAGGATCCCTGGCATCAGGCAGATCTGGGTTCAAATCCCTAGTAGGGCTCTACTGGCTGTGTGACCTTGTGTGAGTCATACTCTCCCAGCCCTGGTTTCCTCATCTGTACAATGGAGATGATGTCTTCTGTCTGACAGAGCAGGTGTGAGGACTTTGGCAACAAAAGGTGCTTAGCATGATGAGTGGCACGTAGTATATGCCCAATAAACTACAGCTACTTCTTAGTTTCAGACATCCTTCTCTGCTCTAACAACAAAGTTCCAGGGGGTATCCTAAGGTCACAAGCATGTGTTGTGGCCAACATGAGGTGCTTATTTTAAGACTATCTTTAAAATCCAATCCTAATATAGTTAAGATTTGTCATTACAATCTAAACTTAAAATACTACATTAAAAGTCAGAAAAAAGAACCACTTCTCTGGTCTACCCCTCAGGCTTTGTTTTTTTCTTTTTTGATGTTTATTTGTTTTTGAGAGAGAGAGTGGGGGAAGGGCAGAGAAAGA
The DNA here is from genome assembly GCF_008692635.1 of Crocuta crocuta. Classification (NCBI taxonomy): domain Eukaryota; kingdom Metazoa; phylum Chordata; class Mammalia; order Carnivora; family Hyaenidae; genus Crocuta; species Crocuta crocuta. Next base: position 14,837,295 of record NW_027531893.1, on the reverse strand, counting down.
GAGGAATAGAGGATCCGGAGCAAGCAATGAGGGGCTCCAACTCACAAACCGCAAGATCGTGACCTGAGCCAAAGTCAGACACTCAAACGACTGAGCCACCCAAGCGCTCCTCTCAGTGTCCTCTTAATGAAAGAAAAACCTTAGTTCCAGGAGCAAGTGTGCTTCCAAGAACCTTCTTAATCTTAAAGACACAATAAACAATATAATGATCCTATTTCCTTCATTGTTGTGGCTTCTAGGAAGCTCAGAGCCATATTTCTATTTATTATAGGAACATTTTTGAGGTTATTATTTGCATTGCATAATGTATTAGGAAAGGGCCCAGTGTTTCCTGAACAACTAACTAGCTTGTCTTTTTTCTTATAGACACTGTGAACTATTTAACAGATTCTATTTCCCTCTTTGCTTTGTCTCTAAGAAATCTCTAGCAAGTATAGAACTTAGAGTAAGTATTTTGCTTACTGCATTTTACAGCTTAACTATTTCTCTTTTAATTTTTCCCCAACCCAATTATCACATTTACCAAGAATATTATATCATACAAGTTTCTGTAAGCTACTGCAAACCGCTCTTGGAATGAGGTAGGGAATAAACAGGTAAGCAAAGAAAAGTAAATAACCTGTTTCTTTTGACAGGTTAACCTCCTCCATCCTTTTCTTTAAAATTTCAACAAGAAGTGATAAAGTCATTCAAAGAATACTTACATATATATAAAGAATACACACATACAAATATAATCTGATGTTTCATATATATATGTAAATATATATAAATACACACACACACAAAATGTAACCTGACATTATAGGAACTATTTCTATGGCTTCTTTCTTCCTACTCATACTAGATTTCCAAATAAAATATGACCATTCAATTACAAAGCACATTTGAAATCAATTACTGAGTATATGAAGCTAAAAATACGCTATTAATCAAGAAGGGATTTTTGACCACATCTCTAAAATGACTTAGGCATCTTGTTTGGAATTATATTGGCTGTAATTCTTGTCACAGACATTTAAAAATAATTCCTGCAACTGTCCCAGTGGATAGATACTCGAGGGTAACTTCACACCATTTCTGTCCTAGAAGAAAATCCTGTTTGGGAGGGCCTCTGACTCAGTGTAACATGAGATGAGCTATATATGACCACGACTCTACCCTGACAGTGGACACTATTCTCCCTCAGACCTCCTGTCTGCACCAAGGTTGTTCTAAGAAATGAACTTGGCAAAATTTATTCATACTATAAATACCAGAACACAATATGGATAATATGGCATGCACTCAAAAAAATATATTACGTGTGTTTGTAGGAATTGTATATAGATCAGTTTGTGGGTTTTTTAGATAAAGTTGGAAAACCATTTTTATTTGCAATCATTCCATTTTTTTCTTTAATGCAAGTCTAAAGGAGAACTAGCATGTGTTTACCATAAATCGCTTCATCAGAGGTCTTTGGGGTCTAATGACAGTGTCACCTTGGCTGGGGGAATTTATTATCTGAACCTCCACACTACCCTAATTCATAAGGTTTAAAACAGGAAGTAACTCTGTAGTGCCTAAGTGTAAGAAATGATTCAGCTTGGGGCTCCTGGGTGGCTCAGTCGGTTAAACAGTGGACTTCAGCTCAGCTCATAATCTCACAGCTTGTGGTTTCGAGCCCCTTGTCGGGCTCTGTGCTCAGAGCCTGGAGCCTGCTTCAGATTCTGTATCTCCTTCTCTCTCTGCCCCTTCCTCACTTGCACTCTGTGTGTGTGTCTCTCTCTCAAAAAATAAACATTAAAACAATTAAAACAAAAAACAGAGACGATCCAGCTCAGTGACACCTCAAGGGAACGAGGAATTCTGCTTCTCCTGGTGGGCAGGTTGTATTCTGGTCCTATTTAGGGGCTTCAGCCAGCACAAAGATCAGGAACCCAAAACCCAGGTCATGAGAAACAGGAAGATTCCTGAGGGAATGTGGCCTGACAGTAGAATCCAAGGGAGCATCTTAACTCTCTGTGTCTTTCCTTAGATAATGTGTTAGAACACTGAACAGAAAAAGGGAATGGCTGGGCCCCAGTCCTAGGCCCTCCTCTGGGTGTGTGACCTTGGGAGAGGTCTCTCAACCTTCTTGGGCCTCTACTAATTTATCTGTAAAATGAGGGCCAGAGCTCTGTCCACCCTGTATGTGCAGACTGCATGCTCTGTGGCAGGCTCTGTGCTAGGCTGGAGGCCTCATGAGTGAGACAAATACAGTCCCCTCTAGGGAACCCTATGGGACTTAGAGCTAGTTGAGGAAAGCAACAGAATTGTTTAAAAGCACACAGATATTTTAATAATACTAATTGTGACAATAGCCAGCCTATATGGGAACGATGTGCCAGGACTTATTCTAAAGATCATCTCTTGTAACATTTTAACAGACATATGAGACAGGTGCTGTCATTAGTCCCATTTTGTACATGGGAAAACTGAGGCTTAATGAAGTTAACTAGATCAGGATCACACAGATAAACGTAAAAAGACTCCCTGAACAGATCTGGCCAATTCCAAAACCCAGGCCTTTACCCATATTGCACTGTATTGACTTCCTTCTCAGCTGACCACAGTTCTGGGGACAGCGTTTGGAACTGGCTTTTTAATTTTGTTTTGCCCGAGGGCCATTTCACAGTCTTATTCTAAGTGGAAAATTTACCCATGAGTTCCCACTGGAGCATTTACTGAACCCCATCTTGCCTGGAAAGGGCTGCTCCTTCTGGAGCCCAGGAAAGGCCGCAAGGGACATGAGCAGCAGGTGGCTGAGATGGGATGTGGGGGTGGGGGTGGGAAGGATGCTTTTACTCTGCCTCTCCACCGCTGGCTGGGTTACACACATCAGATCCCGTCTGCTCTCCCTGCTACACAGCAAGCCAAATCAATCTGTCAACCAACAGCAAATCAACTCAAAAGAATAAGAAACAACAGAAATAAATAGGCACGCTGCACTTTCCCTGACCTTTAAACTGATTACAGCCTTGATTGTCTTCCAATTTTGAAGTGAAATGAAAAGGCAGTTGTGCATGGAAGAGAGGCCTGGGCTGAGCTTGCCATTCACAGCTCAAGCTGCTGCTTAGCAAGGGTTAAATGGTAGCAAGACTTTAAAACTGCCAATTTGATGCTCTCTTACTCTGTACCAGGCACTGTCTGTATGTCGGCTCATTTAAGCCTCAGGATTCTACCCATTCATTCATTTATACACTCACTTATTCATTCAGCCAATATTTATTTGGTGCTCACTTTATGCCAGGTGCTGTATTAAGTCAGGTCTTTGTCCTTATGAAGCTTATACTTTAACAAGGAAGACACATAACTGCCAAGTCAACAAATAATAGGCTTCTCTTGCCCAGGGCTCAGGGCATGCAGGCTAAGAAGACTTCACATTTTTTTATTATTATTTAAGAGAGAGAGAGAGAAAGAGATTGAGAATGAATCTCAAGCAGGCTCCACGGTAAGTGCTGCGACCGATATGGGGTTTGATCCCACAACCCTGGGACCTGAGTGGAAATCAAGAGTCAGACACTCAACCAACTAAGCCACCCAGGTTCCCTGAGGACTCCCCATTAAAATTTTTTAATGTTTATTTAATTTTGAGAGAGAGTGACAGAGCAGGAGTGGATGGGGAGGAGCAGAGAGAGAAGGAGACACAGAATCAGAAGCAGGCTCCAGCCTCTGAGCTGTCAGCACAGATCCACATGCAGGGCTCGAACCCAAGAACCGTAAGATCATGACCTGAACTGAAGTCGACCGCTTAACTAACTGAGCCACCCAGGTGCCCCGAGGACTCCTCAGTTTAAAGGGAACATGAACAACTGCAGATCCAGTGCCTCCTTAGAGTATCAACTCTGGCTGACCATTAGAACAGGGAAATTTAACATCAACACGCATGCCTGGGGGATCATCCCCAAACCATTGGATCAAAATCTGTGGAGGTGAGGCACTGGTATTTTTTTTAATTTATAATTTTGAAGTAATTTTGAATTTACAGAAAAGTGAATGTCATCATCCAAAGAAGTACCAGGTCCAGCAGTTGTTTATACTTTGCCATACTTACATTACCATTTTCTCTCTGTGTATGCATACGTATACAGGAGTGTTACATATTCTTTTTTTTCTGAATCATTTGAGGTTAAGCTACATGTCATATCCTTGGTTTCCTAAAACCTTCAGCATGTATCTTAAGAATGAGGAGGTTTCTTACATAGCCCAGGAACATTGTTCAAAATGAAGAACTTTGATAGTGCCATGTAGTTATTTATATAAAGCTAAAATTTGCTAATTGTCTCAAAAATGTCTTTCGTAGAATTTTTTCCCATACAGGAGCCAATCTAAGATCATGTGCTGTGTTTAGCTGTCACGACCCCTTTTTCCTTCCTTAATCTTGGTCTTTCTTGACAATGGCATTTTTTAAGAGTCTGAATCAGTTATTTCGGCGTGTGTCCTTCCATTTGGGATTGTCTGATGTTTCCCCATGATTAGATTCAAGTTATGTGTTTTGACAGGGATAGTGCATAAACATATGTGATGTGTGTCCTTCTGGGTATATCATACCAGGAGGCACGTTATGTCAGCTTATCCCAATACTGGTGATATTAATTCTGAACACGTGGTGAAGGTGGGTCCGCCAGGTTTCTCTAAATGCAAAGTCAGTATTTTCTCCTTTGTTTAGTGACTAATTTTTAGAGGGATATTTTGGGACTCTAAATATCCTATTCCTCATCAAATTTTCACTCAATGGTTTTAGCAAGGACTGATGATTCTTGCCTGAGTTAATTATTTACTAATATGGTTACAAGATGGTGACTTTTTAATTTCATTATACTTTCTTTTTTGAAGTTTATTTATTTATTTTGAGAGAGAGAGAGAGAGGCACAGAGAGAGGGAGAGAGAGAATTCCAAGCAGACTCTGTGATGTCAGCATGATGGGGCTCAAACTCACCAACTGTGAGATCATGACCTTAGCTGAAGTCGGATGCTTAACCTGAGCCACCCAGGTGCCCCTAATTTCATTATACTTTCTCTGTATTAGTTGATATTCTAGTGTAAGGAAAAGCTTCCTCTTCTCCCTCAGTTGTCAGTGAGTTATAATTCATTACTGTCCTATTAATTTTGACACTTAACTGTCCCAGATTTGCTCAGTGAGACTCCCATCAAGCTATAGCCTGTATTCTTTTCCCATGTCCCCATCTTTATTTTCTGGCATAAGATGTTCTAGGCTGATCTACTTTCCTTTCCCCAGGCCTGGAATCAGCCATTTCTCCATGAAACTTTTTTTTAAGTTTATTTATTTTGAGAGACAGAGGGAGCACCAGCAGGGGATGGGCCGAGAGAGTGAGGGAAAGAGAGAGAATCCCAAGCAGGCTCTGCACTGTCAGCACAGAGCCCGACTTGGGGCTCAAACTCACAAACTGTGAGATCATGACCTGAGCTGAAACCAAGAGTCTGACACTTAATTGACCAATCTACCCAGCCATCCCCATTTCTCCAAGAGACTTAACTCTGTTTAGAGTAAAGCGTACTTAGAAACCAAGATCTGGGCACTAAGAGTGCTCATTGCTTCTAGGATTTTCTGTCAATGGCTTTTAGAAAGCTCCCAAGGTGATTCAAATGTGCAGCCAGTATTGAGAACCATTGTCTCTGAAGAAGAGGTCCAACCATTACCTAAGTAGATGGCTCTGGGGAGTGAAGGGAGAGAGGAAATTTTAGGAGCTATGGAGTACTGTATGAATGCAGTATATCTCAAAGCATGGGTAAAGACACATTAGTGGGCCATGAAATTCATTTACTTAGTCATGTCCAGCATTTAAACAAAACAAAACTTCAACAGAACAGTAGGGTATGCACTAGATTATAATATAAAGCTATTTCTTACTGGGTCACAGTCCAAAAAGATTGAGAATTGCTGGTCTAAAAAGTGCTTTGCTTTTCTCTTCTCTGTTAGACAAGAGTGGGTGCTTCCCCCAAGCCAAACCCTAATCCAGGGGAGGTAAGATCGAAGAGAACACCTCAAAAAGATGGAGGGTATCTCATTATTTGGTTGAACATTTGCTTTAAGGGCAGATTTACATACAGCTCATTCCCCTTGCTTGTCTGAGCAGGTTCAGTGTGATCTAGGTAGACACACGGGGGCAGAGATGGAAGGCAATGGGGAAGTGTGCATGTCCACCATGAGAGTGAGTCAGATGGACAGTGGGAGGTAACTTGGAACTATCTTCCTAATACCCCAGACAAGAGAGCTGGCCACTGGGTAAGGAGATCCCCAAGAGCAAAAGGAGGAGACTTGGCAGAGGTGGGATCTGGGGTGGTGGTTGAAGAGGTAGAAATGGATCCAGATCCCCACAGGGGTGTTCTGCCACCTGTTGTTTCCCCCCAGGAAGAATGCATATGAAATAGAGGAGTCAGAGAGTCAGCATGGAGATGCCTGCCCAAAGGACACAAAGAGCAGCCTTAGCTGGAGAAGCTGCGGTAGCCAAAAGAGGATCACGACAGACAGTGATCTGTATCTCCCTCCTTCCCACCCATCCCACTAGAGGAGAAAGGGATTCTAACAAGGAAAGTGTGGAAGTGTGAAAGCTCTAATAGTTCTTTCTCCCACTCCCATCCCCACTGATGAAGGGTAGAGGGGGTTGGGTAAGCATTAAATGGTTTGTGAGATTAAAATTTTAAACTAGACAGGGTTTTCTGAAATTAGAACATACTGAAAAAACATGGAATCCACCCAATATGCAATGAAGGGACTGGAAAGATAGAATCAAGAAAGCAGGGTTGAGATAGTGTCTGGGGAGAAGAGAAAGGTTTGGTTTAGATCCCACCATGTTGAGAGTGTTCAGTAAATACTACCTTAAGGAGGCCTGAAAGATGAGAAGGAGCTGAGGATGGGTTATCTGGCAGGAAAAAAAAAAAAAAGTACAGTGCCCCCTGGGTGAGGGAGGTATTAGGATATGGAAAGAACAAAAAAGTCTGGAGGGGCTATAGTCTACTGACACAGGACAGGCTGGATGGGGAGTTGAGACAACTCAAAATATAGATGGCCTGTAGCTTGCTGAGGTGAGTAGGATTATTTTTTCATAAACTGTAAAGTATTCTGTGTTTATTTCAAAGATTTCAGGGGCACCTAGGTGGCTCAGTCAGTTGAGCATCTGACTCTTGATTTCAGCTTAGGATGTGATCACAGGGTCATGGTATTGAGCCCCACATTGGGCTCCATGGTGAGCATGGAGCCTGCTTGGGATTCTCTCTCTCTATCCCTCTCCCTAGCTCATGCTCTTTCTCTCTCTAAAATCAAAACAATTTTTTTAAAGATTCCAACAGCACACCTCTCCCCATCTTGTATAAATCCTAAAGGTAGCGTATATCATTAATGTAGTCTTCCAGGCTGTTTATACATCTCTGTGTTTCCATGCATATACTTTTAATATGGATGAAATCTTATGGTTCTGCTATCTTTTCCACTTGATCATATATAACAAATCTCCTTCCATGTTGTTGGTTGAATAAATAATGCTAAATCCATACCATTCAGCTGTTAAACTTCACAATGCTACTCTTTAGTTGTTGACCAGAATGATGTTCTGACTATGTTCAGTGACAGATTGTAATATGTAAAATCCTATTTTTAATAAAATATATATAGACACTTCTTTGTACCTGTTTGTACCAGAAAATGTATAGAAGGATATATACCAAAATATTAGCAGTGGTGGGATTTCTGTTTTTTTCCCTTTTTTTGGCTGTTGTTTTTCCTTTGTAGTTTCTTTAAATATATATATTTTATTAAGTAAATTCTATAAATTTATATATATATATATATACAAATTTATTAAGTAAATTCTACACCCAACATGGGGCTTGAATTCAACCCCAACCAAGATCAAGAGTTGTATACTTTATTGACTAAGCCAGCCAGGTGCCCTTTGGCTGTTGTTTTTCTAATTTTTCTATTGTAAATATGTAGTAAATTAAAGTTCTATAATAAAAAATGTGGAAAGCAAATAGAACAAAATGGTGCAGTTATTCTTTGTTCTTTGTGTGTGTATGTGTATGTGTGTATGTGTTTGTATGTGTACGCATAGGTGCGTGTGTGTTTAATTTTTTACCAAAGGGGAGGGGACAAACATAAAGCATCATTTCAGTTTAGACACACAATCAACAACTTAAAAAAATAACCACCCATCCGAGTGTGGTTATCCTTGATGTCTTATAGCTTCAACAAAAAGATGTGCAGACACAAGCTGACCCTGGATTTGTCCCTGAGTGAGGCAAATGGCCATGTAAATTATGTCACATCACCTCTGGCATTCCAGAGTAGGATCTTGATATGCAGCCACTTCCCCCCAGGCACAGACTGAGTTCCCTGCAGATACAAGGACCCCATAAGAACCCAGAGGGCTTCCTTCTGAGCCTGGGCTAAGACTCAGGCTTTTCCTAAATAAACTAAGGACTGTGAATTGAATAACTGACCTTTCTGTTCTTGTTTGGCCCAGAAAATCTTGACTCTCTCGCGAATGTGGCTGTCTTCACGCCACATTCACGAGAATGTGTTTCTTCTGCCACTGACGCAATTCTTGGATCTCAGGATCGCACCGAACCTGGAAAATGCCCACAAAGCTTTAGTTTCTTTCCTACAACTTCTACACATTAGCTTGCTAACTCTGCATGGAAAATCCCTTACAAACCGACTGGATATACTTTAAATTCTAAGTGAATCAGCGTTCTAAGTGATTTCTCTAAACTCCTACAGCTTATGTAGTATTTGAGTATAAATGACATTGTGTGAAGATTTGTTATACTAATGGTAGGTTGAGAACATTCTAGATCTGTGCTAGTCAACAGAAATACAATGTAGCCAATGTGAAATTTTACATTTCCTTGCAGTTCCATTTTAGAAGGTAAAAATAAGCTAGTGAGATTATTTTTAAGAATATATTTTTGGGGCACCTGGGTGGCTTAGTCGGTTAAGCGTCCGACTTTTGCTTAGGTCATGATCTCGCGGTTCGTGAGTTCGAGCCCCACGTCGGGCTCTGTGTTGACTGCCAGCTCAGAGCCTGGAGCCTGTTTCAGAGTCTGTGACCCCCTCTCTCTCTGACACTCCCCTGCTCATGCTGTCTCTTTCTCTCTCTCCTAGAAATAAATAAAACATTTAAAAAAAATTTAAAAAAAGAATATATTTTATCTTGGGGCATATGCGTGGCTCAGATTAAGCGTCTGGCTCTTGATTTCGGCTCAGGTCATGATCTCACTGTTCATGAGTTTCAGCCCCGCGTTGGGCTCTCCACTGACAGTGCAGAGGCTGCTTGGGATTCTCTCTCTCTCTCTCTCTCTCTGCCCCTTCCGCACTCACACTCTGTCTCTCTCAAAATAAACTTAACAAAAGAAAATATTTTATTTAACCTCAAAGATCTAAAACATTATTTCAATATGTAATCAATACAAAAATTATTTATGAAATATTTTATGCTCCATTTTCCATACTTAGTCTTCAACATCTAGTGTGTATTTTGCAGTGACTGCACAGCCTAATGTGGGCTAGAAACATTTCAAGTGCTCAATAATCACACACAACTGGTGGCGACTGTATTGATTTTAGAGGAATCATAGTCAATGTATTAGTTTAACACTGACTGAGTGCCTACTGTGTACTGGGCTTTGTGCTATACCTTGGCGATTAAGAGATTATTGATGATATTTTTTTTTAAATATTTTTATTTATTTCTAGGAGAGAGAGAGAGAGAGACAGCTGAGCAGGGGAGGGTCAGAGAGAGAGGGAGACACACACTGAAACAGGCTCCAGGCTCTGAGCTGGCAGTCAGCACAGAGCCCGACGCGGGGCTCGAACCCACGAACCGCGAGATCATGGCCTAAGCGAAAGTCGGACGCTTAACCGACTAAGCCACCCAGGCGCCCCTATTGATGATATTTTTAATTAAGTTTTTGTTTTACTATTCTGTAGCTCATATTTATTAAGCACTTAGGTCCCAGGCATTGTTTAAGTCTTTTACAAAATTTAACCATCAGAACAATCTAATGATGCAAGAATGATTATGTGCATTTTATGGATGAAGAAACACAGTTTAAGCAGCTTGCTGAGTCACAGAGCTAGGAAACAGTGTTGAGATTCAAACATAGGTAGACTGTTCCAGCTGCCCTTGGAATGAGAATCCAGTAGGAGATACAGAATATACAGGAGTAAGATCAACAAGGAGTGGTAAGAATAAGGATATCAATGAGTACAAGGGAATACAGAGGGGGAACTGAGCTCAGCCTGGAGCAGTCAGGAAACATGGTCATGGAGGAGATGACCCCTGGGCTGAGTTTTGAAGCATAAACTAGAGTTAGTCATGGAGAGAAGGTGGGTAGAGTGTCATGGTGGTCCAGTTTTGCCTTATTGTGATCATATCACAAAGCCAGGGCCCGCCCTCCTGCTTTTTCAAACAAACATTGGATCTGGAACCTTCCTGCTCTAGTCATTGGGATCCAGGCTTCCTGGATGAGTTTCCAAAGAGTCCTGCTGTATTCTAGAAGGGTACTGGCATGATTTTTATAACTAGGAACCTTGGGGAGCAATGTTGGGGTTGGGATGATCTCAGTCCCTTCCCTTCCAGAAAGTTCCTTGGTTCTTTATGCAGATTGATCTCATGCACCCCAGAGCTCTACTAAGAAGCATTTGGAGAAATGGCCTTAACAAACTCAAGAAAAATAAAGTCCTTCCTATTACTTCATCTCCCAGAGCATGGGGTGCCTTATTATCTTAATAAAACTACTCAAGTAATTTTCTTTTCCAAGATAAAAAAGACTGTTTCCTGCTGAACTTATAAATGGCAGCTACTCTTGTTTAAAGGAAAAGAAAATATATAAACTATCTATAAATGTATATTTTTGTTAATTATTTTTTAAAGATATTTTTAATGTTTATTATTTGTAAGAGGGAAAGAGAGAGAGGAGACAGAGACAGAGAGTGAGCTGGGCAGGGGCAGAGAGAGAGAGGAAGACACAGAATCTGAAGCAGGCTCCAGGCTCTAAGCTGTCAGCAGGGAGCCTGATGCAGGGCTTGAACTCACGAACCACGAGATCATGACCTGAGCCGAAGTCCGGTGCCTAACTGACTGAGCCACCCAGGCACCCCTATAAATGTATATTTTTAAAACTATACATACAAAGTACTGTGTATGTATATACTTTATATGTATATCATGTGTATACATGTATGTATAGACATATATGTATAGTACTTCGTATATAATGTATACACATATACTAGCATAAAGTTATGCGAATTTCAAAGAATAAAGTCGCCCTATATTAATGTCATAGAACATAAAGTAATTCCCCAAATCTTTTAAGTTACAAACCAATGTTTTTACAGTGTTTCCTAAAGTCCTATGTTCAAAAGATTAGGCAACTTCACCATCTCTGTTCTGTCGGCTAAAGCAAATCCAAGCCTTCCTGGGCAGCTAAAACAGAGGTTATGCACATCTTTTCCAGCAGCTTCTGTTTATCTGGATCCAAACACGCAGAAATCCCACATTTCTGCACCGTGACAACCGATACTCATAATGCTAATAAACACAAAGGATCTTCTGAATCACTAAACAAAGGTTAACACTAATTATAATCAGCAAGTTGACTAGGTTTTATTATAGTCAAATTCTTTCTGTATAACTGATGTATTCCTAAAGTTTGGAAGAAGACACAGAGTGTGGATTCCTCTAGAAAGGAAGTAAAATGGGGGAGGGAGCTTTTGCTTTTTACTCCATATTTTTCTCGACTGGATTGTTTGGGATGTTTACAATGAGCATATAGTTTTAGGAATACAAGTGTTTAAATTTTAAATTAACAGGCTGCTGAGGGGCCAACAAGAGCTTTTTAACTTAAGAATAACTGATGGATTTTTCTGACAATACCTTGAAGTCTCAATTACCTAAATATTTATCAAATAGAAACACCCATTTTTTTTCATCATTCCAGAAGGCTACAGATGTTCTCAGGGTTCTGCTGACCAGTTTAGGGTGATTTTCTTCTGTCTGGCCAGAGATTCTTCATGTTTTTCTCGATTTCCTTCCTTTGGAAAGCAAGGATTGTTTTTTACTAAAGTGGAGTGCGGCAGCCTTGTTAGTTAACTTTTCATTACCAGGAAAGCCTGGATCCCTAGAGAAGGCTTTTGTGAGCTCTGGGGAAAGCATGCACCCATTGAACAGGGCTAATCCCTGTCATTATAGTCATGATTACGGAATCAATTTAAATGGCAGTGGCTGTGCCAATCAGCAAATACCGCAGAATGCACTGTAATGTTTAACACATTAACAGTTTTATTGCTTTAAACAAAAAGTCTTCCTTATGAGTGGCTTCCTACTTTTACTTGTTTAAATTACCACATGGAGTCCATCTGCTCTTCCAAGATAGGCACACTGAATACTACCACTTATCGTGTACTTGACTTTGGGTAAGCCAAGGAGGAAACTCCAATATGTGGATGTGAATTTTTTTAAAAAATGCCTACGAACCAATCAAATTCTCCTAATTATCTATTACTCTGATGATGAAAGCCAAAACAGGGTACCATATTCGTTAAGAAATCCAATTCTTGATCAGAAAGCCTGACGTTGAATCTCAGCTCTGCAAATGACAAGCTGAGGAACCCTGAGGAAGTTACTTAAACTGTCTGAGCCTTGATTTCCTCATCTATAAAATGGGGATAGTATAGATTTTTCCTTCATTGCATTGGTGTGAAAACAAGAGGAGGCATTGTCTGGTCCATAGTAAGCCTTCCCTATTTTAGCAATTTCTTACATCAACTAATAAAGTAATAAGAATAATCCAAGTTCAGCCCTGAGATTGCATCCTACAATTGCTGGTAGGACATGGAGCCAATTGGCTGAAGAGCCAGTGATTCATAAAATTGGAAGTGAGGCCTCTTCCCAAGGGCTTATAGTTTATTGAATACATAAATGATCTTATAATTATATAACTGTAGGCATTGCTCAGCCAGTAGAGAGGTATCAGGGCCGTAGCATGGTGACTGCAGGCAGGGAAGAAGAGAGGGGCCCCCTGGCTGGGACTTGGAAATTGCCCTTCTTAGATCTTTACGTCTGAATTCCTCTTAGCTCAGTTGTTTTCCTCGGTTCTTGGCAAAACAGACAATAACATAGCAACGCTTATTTTCTCTGGAGGATTCCCTGGAGCTTTTCTAGTTGCTTTGGAGGAAGAAACTTTCAATATAGTACAGTTCCTGGAAAGATGCTGAAGAAACCGCAACGGACAGCCCTTCAGTAATCCTGGCAAGAGTGAGCTCCAAGTGGGTGTGAGATGCCTAGGAAAGTTCTTACCACATCCTTGCCATGACTTGATGTACTAAATACTGAGGATTTTATACTCAGGAAAAGTGGATTTCAACATGAAGGCGATACATGTTTGCAAATTCTCTTGTAAATACCTAATGAAATATTCAGGGTTCCCTACTCTCTCATACGTTCCATTTTCTCTCTGTAAGTAAGCTTCATGATTTCTTCTCAGATCTTTGGCAAAATGGAACAAAAATTGGTTTCTCATTCTGGTGGTTATAAGTGTTCCATACTGTTTTTAGGAACTAGTTATAGAAACCTGTAGATATCACATATTTTCTGGTATTGTGGAAGTGTCCCAGACACTCTTCTGTAGTAAGACAGTATGCCTCTTAGGAGTTGCTGGGGGGAGTTGCTGGGGGCTTTCAGGGAGGGGCAGAAATGTGTTCTAGAGAAATATATATTGTTTTAATTTTTTAAGAGAGAAAGTGCACAAGCAGGGGAGAGGGGCAGAGGGAGAGAGAGTCAAAGAGAGAATCTTAAGCAGGTTCCACAATAAGTGTGGGGCTTGATGTGGGGCTCAATCCCATGACCCTGGGATCATGATCAGAGCTGAAATCAAGAGTTGGACACTTAACCCACTGAGCCACCGAAGTGCCCCTAAACATTCTTTAAACAGTGGGTTCAGCACTTTAGCGAGTAGTAAATTCACTTTAGTGGGTTGTGAATAACATTTTAAAAAGTCTAATCCAATAGAAAATATCAGATATTCTTTTATCATTAAGGACCCACTTTATCTCTGAAAATGTTTTTTTCTCTCAAAGTCTATTTTATCTGATGTTAAAAATGCAAGATCACTTTTCTTTTGGTTGGTATTTGTGCCGTGTATCTTTTTCCATCTCTTTACTTTCAACTATTCTGGGTCATTTTGTGTTAACTGTACTTCTAGCAGAGAGGCAGATTTCTTTTTAAGCCAATCTGAAAAATCAGAGAAGAGCTTATCCTATTACACTTATTGTGATCAGTAATATATTTTTCTTAATCTAATTCACCAAATATTTTGTTTTTTATTTATCACGATTTTATGGTTTTTTTTTTCCTTTCCTGCTATCTATTGCACTGGATTTTCTTTTTTTGTTCTTTTAAAATTTTATTTTTATAATCTCTACACCCAACCTAGAACTGGAGATCAACCCAAGATCAAGAGTCATGCACTCTACCAGCTGAGCCAGCCAGGTGACTGCATTAGATTTTTTAAATTCCATTTTTCCCCTTCCACTGATTTGTTAGTTCATATTATATTTTTTTCTTTAGTATCTCATTATAATGTAATACACAACTTAAAGTAAAAAAATGAGTCTGTCCAAACTCCCCTGAAGCAGTTATAGGGCTTTAGAAGACTTTAACATCCCACTCTCAACTCTCATATGATTGTTGTCCAGTATTTCAGTTTCCCCTCATTTATTCCCCACTGGTGTGTGTATACCTGTGTGTTGTGTATATGTGTGTGTGTGTGTGTGTGTATATGTATGTATACACATGTGTATATATGTATGTATATACATAAGTTTATGTGTGTGTGTGTGTATAATAGTCAATATCTATTTAGGTGTAGCAGCTTTCTCATTAACTATTGTTTTTTCCATTCTGCTCCCCCACTCCTTCCTTGTGGATTCAATTTCCTTCTAACTCAAGTACATCATTTAGTAGTTCTTCCAGTGAGATGTGTTTGAAAATGTATTTAGCCATTGCTCTTGAATGATAATTTAGTGGGCATATAATGCATATAATTCTCTGTTGAATGTTACTTTCCCTTAGGCTTTGAAGAGAACTCACTTCACTGTTTTTCTGGCATGTGCTACTGTTGATCAGTAATTTTTTTTTTTTAAGATTTATTTATTTATTTCAGAGAGACATAGACAGTTTGAGTGGGGGAAGGGAAGAAAGAGAAGAGAGAGAGAATTCTAAGCAGGCTCCATGCTATTAGCACAGAGCCCGATGCAGGGCTCAACCTCATGAAATCATGAGATCCAGACCTCAGCTGAAACCAAGAGTCGGACACTTAACCAACTGAGCCACCCAGGTGCCCCTGATCAGTAACCTTGACCAGTCTCATTGTTCTTCCTTCAGTCTCATTGTTCTTCCTTCATAGACAATCCTTTCAAAATAGCTTTAAGGCTTCCTCTTTGCTTGTGCCATTCCACAGTTTCACCAGGTAGCATTTTGCTGTGGTTCTGTCCTCATATATCTAGATTGGGATTCGTGTTTCTTCAACTTTGGGATATTCTCACCCAGATAGCTCTGTCAACACTGCCTCTCCCCCACTCATTCTCTGCAATTTCTATTAGACTTAAGTTTGACCTTCTCCTTGTCTCAACTGCTTTCCCCAGTTTCCCACCTCTATTTCCCTGCTGCCTTCTTTCTCCCAGATCTCTCTCCCTGAATAGTAATTACTCCTCCCAGCTGTGTCTGTCTGCTATTTAACGCCCACCCAAAATATGGTCCATAGATCAGCACCATCGGCATTACCTGAGTTAATTAGACATGCAAATTCATGGGTTCTATCTAAGACCTATGAAGTCAGAACTGAGTAGAAAGGGGCCAGGAATCTATTTTAACAAAATCTCCAGGTGATTCTGATGCTTACTAGAGTTTGAGAAGCATGGCTTTAGCTTGTTCACTAAATTGTTTTCTTTTCTTTTTCTTTTTAAATTTTCTTAATGTTTATTTATTTTTGAGAGAGAGAGTGTGTGAGCAGGGGAGGGGCAGAGGCGGGGAACAGAGGATCCGAAGCAGCCTCTGTGCTGTCAGCATAGAGCCCAGTGTGGAGCTCGAACACACAAAATGTGAAATCATGACCTGAGCTGAAGAGGACACTGAACCAACTGAGCCACCCAGCTGCCCCTAAATTGTTTTCATTTCTAGAGGTTGTACTTAGTTCTTTTTCAAATCTGATCCTTTTTTTTTCTTACTCCCTGTTCAGCAAGGTTTATATTCTTTTTAAAAAATTTTTAGTACATCTCTATAATCATCTTAAACGTACTTAATTCATAGTCACAAATTGCCACCCTTGAGGCCTTGGACTCTCCAGTTGGTTGTACTAACTGGCTGCCCCCCTGCCTCCATTCCTTGTTGGTTTATTTTTTATTATGAGCTCATAGTCACTGAGGGCCCTAGTTCCATTTCCAGGTCTGAGGTCATGTTTTTTATCCAGGGGTCAATACAAGTTTTTTTAAACATTGGATAGTAAATTAAAAAAATTGTTTTAATGTTTATTCATTTTTGAGAGAGAGAGAGAGAGAGATGGGGGGAGGGAAAGAGATAGAGGGAGACACAGAATCTGAAGCAGGCTCCAGGCCCTGAGCTGTCAGCATAGAGCCCAAAGTGGGGCTCAAACTCACGAACAGTGAGATCATGACCTGAGCTGAAGTCGGTTGCTTTCCCGAGACACTCAGGTGCCCCAATATTTTTGGTTTTATCGGCCATATAGTATCTGTCCTAATGACTGTCATTATAGCACAAAAGCAACCATACCCAATACGTATTTTTAAAAATGGGCATGGCGGGGCGCCTGGGTGGCTTAGTCAGTTAAGCGTCCGACTTTCGCTTAGGTCATGATCTCGCGGTTCGTGGGTTCGAGCCCCACGTTGGGCTCTGTGCTGACTGCCAGCTCGGAGCCTGGAGCCTGTTTCAGTCTGTGACTCCCTCTCTCTCTGACCCTCCCCTGCTCACGCTGTCTCTCTCTCTCCTAGAAATAAATAAAACATAAAAAAAATTTTTTTAATAAAAAATAAAAAAATAAAAATGGGCATGGCTGTGTTCCAATAAACTTTATTTAGACAGTGGGGCAGAGTTGGTCCACAGGCTATAGTTTGTCAGCCCTTGCTCTTATCCTTGAGTGGGCATTAGAACCATAGCCTCAAGGGGTGCCTGGGTGGCTCAGTCAGTTGAGCGTCCAATCATGTTCGGCTCAGGTCATGATGTCACAGCTCATGGGTTCGAGCCCTGCATTGGGCTCTGTGCTGACAGCTCAGAGCCTGGAGCCTACTGGATTCTGTCTCCTTCTCTCTCTGCCCCTCACCTGCTTGTGCTCTGTCTCTGTATCTCAAAAATAAACATTTAAAAAAAAAAAAAAGAATTGTATCCTCAAGCTTCCCTTGGTGCCCCTTCCATCTTTCTGTATGTATTGCACACACATTATTCCTTTAAGACAATTCCCTAAACTTACCTGATGATATGGAGATCACTTAGGGTACTTGTTAAAAGTGGAATCTCATGGGGGCTCCTGGGTAGCTCAGTCAGTTAAGCATCTGACTCTTGAATTCGACAGGTCATGATCTCACAGTTCATGAGTTTGAGCCCTGTGTCAGGAGCCTGGGACTCTCTCTCTTCCTCTCTTTTTGTGCCCCCCGCTCTCTCTCTCTTGAAATAAATAAACATCAAAAAAAAAAAAAGAATCTCAGGCTCTTGCTTTGTAGGCTCTGATTCAGTGTGTGTGTGAGGTGGAACCAACATGTCAGTATGTTTACCAAGAACCCCAGGTGATTCTAAGGATCTGAAGAGTTTGAAACTCTGCTCTAATGGAAAAGTATGTGAAGAATGAACTTAATGAGACTGACTGCTTTAACACCTGCACTTTTGTCTCAGTTCTTACACAATGCCATGTTGATTATTCCAAATTCTTAAAATCAGAGTCAAGAAGGACTGCTCAGGCTATTAGTGTGTGGTCAGGAGACAGGATCTGTGTGACTCATGAACAGCAGCTGCTTTTTGGTGGGGTAGCTTTTTAGAGCAATTCTATAAAAGCCTTCTCCCAGGAAGCCACACCTATTTTTTATACTAAAGTCCCTTGAATAATAACATCATATCACAGTATATACTTCGAAAAAGCGGAATTTCCCCCAACAGCTTAGTAATGTTGAGATAAAGTTCATCCAACTTTCCTTGGTACTTGTTGACCCAAATAATCAGGGAATGATTAAGTTACAAAAGCATTTAAGGGATTTGATGAACTTTCCAATGATTTATAAACTACAGCCAAGTGAATGATGTCAAAGACCATATTATTGCACATGCTTTGATCTTCTTCTTACCATTGATACCCGGAACTGACACTTATATAGTTATGGTTACCCAGATGTTTCTAATGTGCAGTCAGGGTTGAGAGCCACTGCTCAAAAGTGTGGATACTTCACCCCTCCATGAGTGGCTCTCGAAGAAGTGTCCCTAAACTAGCAGCTTTGACATCTCTTGAGAGCTGGTTTAAAATGTAAGTTCTCAGGCCCTGTTGCAATCTACCAACTCTGATACTCTGGAGTTGAGGCCCAGCAATCTGTGTGTTAGGCTTTCCAGATCATTCTGATGTAGACTACTGCATGAGAACTGTTGCATTGTGCCCCCAGCTCCCTGGATCTCTGCCCCTTGGAAAACTGTACCCACTCTTCTCATTAAGCAGGGGAATATATCCCCCCTCTTTTGAATCTAGGTGAGCCTCATGACTTGCTTTGACCAATAGAAGGTAACTGAAGGGCTGCTGTTCAAGTTTCAGAGTCTTGGCCTCCAGAAGGCTTGAAGCTTCCATTTCTAGAATGTTCCTTCCATAATGTAAGGAAATTGGTCTGGTCCACTGGAGGATGACAGGCCATGTAGAGAAGAACTAAAGGGCCCCACACATGTGCATGGGGCCAGCTTGGACCTTCCCGTCCAGCCTATGAGGTCATCTAGGCTGAGAATACCATGGTGCTGCTGCAGAGGTCCATCATGGCTAAAGGGTGCATGCTGAAAGTGGTACAGATGAGGCTGGTGATGCTCATCTGGTGTACAGATGAGCCATGTGGGGACATCGCACACACAGTTGAAGGTCCTGAGTGCAGCATTCACCATTAAATGCACCAGCTGAATGCAGGATACATGAGTGCATAGAGGAGACATCAACAGAACTATCCAGTTAACCCACAGGACTGTGAAAAAGAACCAATTGCTGTGGTTTAAGTCACTAAGATTGAGCAGTAGAAGGGATTACATTACAGATGTACAATTTACCCCCGTTTTGCCTTGAAGGGAAATTGATTAACCCTTTAAAGAGAAAGGCTCTGGAAAAGCTGTGAATGTGGCCAATACTAACTGCTAGGCAGAGTACTGGGTATATCAGATTCACCTACTACATAGGGCTGGTTCATGGGCACCCTGTGCAGTCACATAGGCCACATGCTTAGAAGGGCCTCACATTGTTTTTACACCCTTGTTGTCACCATCTAGAAATTCTTAAAACTTTGAAATAGGGGGCCTGTATTTTTATTTTACAAGAGGCCCTGCAGATTATGAAATCAATCCCACCAAAAAGCAGTTCCCTCATTTATTCTTCACAATACCCCTGGAGTTTGGCTTATTTGCTCTCACCACGTATTTGGGATGCATTAATACTAAGCAAATAAAAAGGTGTGTGTGTGTGGGGGGGGTTGCAGACTATCTGGCAAGTTGGCATAGCATTTTCTGGGCATATTAAGGAAAATCCACTTGCAGAAATAACCCAGAGTATATTTAAACAACCACAGGACCAGGCAGGGGGAAGGGGAAGAGCTTGGCCTGGGAAGCTAGGTCCCAAGCAGGCTAAACTCACTATTAATAGTGCTGTGGCCTATTTTGGCCTGCCCAATGTCCCTGAAAATTGCCCTGAGAACTGGGCCTGGGAAATGATGGTGGAAATCAGGTGCCTTCATTCTAGGGTATCGCTGGAATCATCCTGGGCACAGAGGTCTTTCTGATGAGCTCAAGGACATTTTGCAAAACAGGATTTTCTTTGACAGAGAATA
The DNA here is from genome assembly GCF_008692635.1 of Crocuta crocuta. Lineage (NCBI taxonomy): Eukaryota > Metazoa > Chordata > Mammalia > Carnivora > Hyaenidae > Crocuta > Crocuta crocuta. Next base: position 14,817,185 of record NW_027531893.1, on the reverse strand, counting down.
AAAAAAATTAAAGCAGGGGCACCTGGGTGGCTCAGTCGGTTAAGCATCCGACTTCAGCTCAGGTCATGATCTCATGGTTCGTGGGTTCAAGCCCCGCATCGGGCTCTGTGCTGATGGCAAGGAACCTGGAACTTGCTTTAGATTCTGTGTCTCAGTCTTTCTCTACCCCTCCCTTACTTGTGTGCTCTCTCTCAAAAATAAATAAATAAACTGAAAAAAAATGCAAACTATCAGGAAATGATCAGGAATATTAGAGAAGAAAATGCATGGATTAGACCAAATCAATAAAGAATTAACAGTAAGGAACCCCTAACCATGTGCCAGGCACTATGCTAAGCACTTAACATACACCATTTCATATATACCCTCACATATAACCCTGTAAAGGCAGCACTATTATTATCCCCATTTTACAGGAAAGAAAACTGAGGCTTGGGAAAATGTGACCTTACTAATGGTCACAAGGTTGATAAGCCAGGATTCAAACCCACATCATGGCACTCCAGCTACCTAGGCTGTCCCCTACAGCTCTTCCTCTCAAACTTTTGCAGGCCAAGACTCACCTGGGAATCTTGTTAAGATACAGATTCTGATTCTAGAGGTCTGGGGTGGGACCTAGATTCTGCATTGCCAATCACTTGTCATGTGAAGGTGATCCCACTGGTCCTCAGACCCCCATTTGAGTGTCAGGAATGTAGATATTACAATAGTTTTCCTACTTCTACTTCTATCCTCCTACAGTTTGCTCTCTCTACAGTGGCCTGTGTTATTGTGTTAGTTTCCCCTGCTGCACAGTAAGTGACCTCCCAAAATCTGGCAGCTCACAACAGCAATGAACACTTATCTCACACAGCTTCTGAGGCTCAGGAATCAAGGTGTGATTCAGCTGGGTGATTTGGGCTCAAGGTCTCTCATGAGGTTACAATTAGGGTGTTAGCTGGGCCTGTAGTCCCCTGAAGGTTTGGCTGGGCTGGAGGAGTTGCTTCTAAGGTGGTTCACTCACGTAGCTATTGGGTGGGTATCTCTGTAGAGCTGCTCATGACATGGCAGACAGCTTCTCCTGGAGTAAATGATCCAAGAAGAGACAGACACAGAGACCAAGACTGCAATGTCGTTTATAACCTAATCTTGGGAGCGGCATGCCATTCTTTCTGCCATATTCTATTGGTTACACATATCAATGCTAGGATAGTTGTGAGAAGCAATGCCCCAGAAATGAGAATACCAGGAGGTGGGAGTCACTGTGGATGCTGGCCTGATGAAAACTAAGTGAGAGAATGTCTCTCTTCTCAGCTTCATTGATATTGGCCTTGGCCATGTGGCTTGCTTAGGCCACTGGAATGAGTGGGGAAGTGGCGCGTCCCAGACTAGCCATTAAGACTTGTGTATGTTTTCCCTCACCCCTTTGAGAGCTCTGGATCTCTGATATAAAAAGAACGTGGCCTTGGCAGCCTTGATCTCAGAAGAATGACAGGCCCTGGACAAAACTACATAGAACCCAACAGCCTAGAGCCAAGCATAGCCTAACCCAATGTGGAACAGCTGAAATGTGGCTGGTAGGATATAAATGTATGTTGTGAGCCACTGAGTTTTGGGGTGGTTTGTTAAGCAGCATTATTGTGACAATAGCTAGCTGACATGCTTCTTGACATTATATCACATATTTATTTACATCTGTATAGTCTATGACAAGAATGTAAGCTCCTTGAGGGCAGGGACTTGGTCTTATTCCCTGCAGTACGTCCAGCATGTAGACCGATGCCTGCCTGTCCCATAACAGGTACTCAGTAAACACTAGTGAATGAGTATCAGTGAATGAATTGATCTAATTGTAGAGCATGCTTGCTTAACCTTTATGCTATCAGACTGACTTTGAGTTAGCCTAGAAAATTGCCAAGTATTAGAAAAAGAATTGTCTTGAACAGGAGCTCTAGGCAGCATACCCTTTACAAAGAAAAAAGGACTCATACAAAGTTGTCTGCCATTGTCTCTGTGCCAGATGCCATCCCTCTTCACCTGGGCCACCCAGGTCACCCTGGACTTCACCCTAGACTTCACCCAGAAGTGGGCCCTAAAATCACCCAGAAACCACAACCAGCTCCTGCCTGAGAACGGAAGTGCTGCTTTAAATGACACAGGCTCACCTGGTTGGGCGGCTGTCCCCAGAGGACAGCCAGAGAGATGGCTAATGACACACACAAAGAGAGGAAATCACCCTCCACCCCTGCCTCGGAACAGCTGCACCAGGAGACACCCTCCTCTGGAAAGGAGGAAGAGGAAGTCAAGAATGCTGTAAAGCTGACCAACAATCCAGGGAAGGCAACACTCACGAGAAAGTAGAAGGAAAAAGGCTGGCCCTTAGGTCGCTAATTGTTGGACTGGTTGAGGAAATACAAATCGACACCACCTCCTACGGTTTTCCTCAGGTCCTGCCATCTCAGGGCTCATTTTGGGTTGGGAATATTTTGAATGCGAAATTGGCCAAATTCGTACCTGCCAACTACATTAATAGTGTGTTTTCCTTCAAATACAAATGCTCAGGGGGCACCTGGATGACTCAGTTGGTTGAGCATCCGGCTTTGGCTCAGGTCCTGATCTCACGCATTCATGAGTTCGAGTCCCACGCTGGGCTCACTGCAGTAAGTGCAGAGCCCTCTTCAGATCTCTGTTCTTTTTTCTCTTTGCCCCACCTCTAACGGCTCTCTCTCTCTCTCTCTCAAAAATGACCATTAAAAAAACATAAATACAAATGCTCAGAGTAGATCTATGTGTGCTGATGGAAAGCAATCCTCAATGCTAAAAGAAAGGCAAGACTCAGGATGTAGAGTGCGTTCCCATATTTATAAGAATATATTTCTCATATTTATAAAAAACACAATAAATAAATGTTCATATGTACAAAAGAAAAACACTAAAAAGACACACACCAAACTGTTAATAGTGGTTTTGTCTGGGAAATAGGTTTGGAGTAGGAGAGGAATGGAGAGTTTCACATTTAACTTTAAAGTACTTGTTATGGGGAGGTGCCTGGGTGGCTCAGTTGGTTATGCATCTGACTTCAGCTCAAGTCATGATCTCACAGTTCACAAGTTCGAGCCTCACGGTCGGGCTCTGTGCTGATGCGCAGAGCCTGGAATCTGCTTCAGATTCTGTGTCTCCCTCTCTCTCTGCCCCTCCCCTACTCTGTCCCTCCCCCATTCGCACTCTGGCTCTCTCCTTCAAAAATAAATTAAAAAATTTTTTAAATTAGAAACAAAATAAAGTACTTGTTATGGACTGAATGTGTTCCCCTCAAATTCATATTGTGAAGTCCTAACCCCCAACATGATGAGATTGGGGATGGTAATTAGGATTAGAAAAAGTCACCAGGGTAGGATCCTCATGATGCGATTAGTACTCTTATAAGAGGAGATCAGAGAGCTTGTTTTCTTTCTTTCTCTTTCTCTGCCATGAGTGGACACAGCAAGAAGGCAAAGAAGGCAGCCATCTGCAAGCCAGGAAAAGAGTTGTCACCAGACACTGAGCACATCAGCACCTTGATCTTGAGCCTCCCAGCCTCTAGAACTGTAAGAAATAAATGTCTGTTGCTTAAGCCACCGAATCTGTGGCGTATATAGTAGCCCAAGCTAAGACATTATTTCTATACAGGTTTTGTTTACCATGAATATCTGCCATTTTATAATAAAAATATCAATGAAAGACTTTTTTCATACAAAGGTGGCCATCCTTTTCCATCTCTAAACTGACATACTGCTCCTTGCAATTCGTTCTGAGGTGGTCAGATGTGGTTGTAAAATGATCTCTTGTTTACTATGACATTTGCCAGTGACAAAGGGCCCTCCTCTCCCTCGGTCTGAGGTAAGGACTGTTATTGTATCCTTGGTCCCATGCTTCTGCTTGCCTTGTCCTTTTAGTTACATCAGTGTTTACTTTCTGCAAATTAGTGCTGACTTAACCCATCCGGCAGAAGATCGTGGTCTACAGCCATGCCCAGTTCTGCCCACATCACCACCACCTCGGGAAGGGTGTGTTTATCCCACTTCTCGTCTCCATCTGCTTGTTGGCGTTCCAGCTACTCTCATACCTCAGGCAATCTTCTAATAGCACAAATAAAATTGACAAAGATTGCTCTTTCCATTTGCTCTTGAAAACCTCTCTGATGTGTTTAGGAAACAGAACCTCAAATAGGGTACTTTTCAAATTGGGAAGGCACTGATAGAGAATTACATCCATATTGGTATCAGTCATTTCTGCAGCTAGAATTCGCAGGACACTTTCTCGTGTGTTGCCACTGGAAAACATTTTGATCCTTATGGTAACCTGGTGAGCTGCGCAGCTATTATTATTCTCAACTTAAAGAGAAAGAAATTGAGATTCTGAGGGTATTGATTTGTCCTGGATCATCCAACTGGTAGATAGCAAAGTGGATTCCAATTCATTAGTGGCTCTTAAACCTGGCTGTATGATACTGTCACCTCAGGGGTCTTTTAAAAACTGCCAATCTCTTATTCTCACCCTGGCCAGTTGAACAAGAATCTCAGGGGAATGAGGCCTTGGGTATTAGAATTTTAAAAGAAAATCTTTCCAAGGATGGCCTTGACATAGGCTTGAAACCATTGTAATCCATAAGTAATAATAGATAACCCAGTCTTTTGTTAAACCCACATGCTAGTTCATCGCCTCTAATAAAAAGGATTAAGAACTCCTTTTTATTGGGGTGCTATACTACTCAACAATAAAAAGGAAGAGACTACTGATACCCACAACCACATGGAAGAACTTCAAATGCATCAGGTCCAGTGCAGGAAGCTAGATGCAAAGGCTGGCTATATATTTTATGATCCCATTTATCTGACATTCTGGAAAACACAAAACCAGAGGGGCAGAAAACAGATCAGTGAGTGTCCGACGCTGGTGGGGGTGGGAAGGGGTTACCTACAGAGGGGCAGCCTGAGGGAATTCTGGAAGATGATATAAATATTTCTATGCCCTGATTACTAGTAGTTATACTACATGCAGTTGTCAAGACTGAAAGACTATGCACAAAAAAAGGGTAAATTTTACTGTATGTAATATACATTTTGAGAGACTTAAAACACATGTATATACAAAATGAGATATTACTACACATCCACTAACATGGCTAAAATTAGGTGATCCTGAGTGGCTCAGTCAGTTAAGTGTCTGACTTCAGCTCAGGTCATGATCTCATGAGCCCCACGCTGGGGTCTATGCCGACAGCTGAGAGCCTGGAGCCTGCTTCGGATTCTGTGTCTCCCTCTCTTTCTGCCCCTCCCCTGCTTACACGCTCTCTTTCAAATAATAAATAAACATTAAAACATTTTTTTAAATTAAAAAGACTGACCATACTAAGTACTAATAAGGACATGGAGCACTGTCCATATACTCTATTAAGAATGCAACATGGTTTTATTTTGTTTTATTTTTTTAAAGAGAGAGATGGAGTTCTGAGGACAGTCAGACCTGCGCTGCTTAAACTCTGGCCCTGCCATTTATCACTGTGTGATGTTGGGCAAGTCACTTAGGGTTTCTAGGCCTTGGTTGGTTGATCTACCCATGAGATAATAGTAGTACATAACTGCCTACTTTATAGAATCAGCATAAAGGAGATAATGCTCATAAAATAATAATATTAGATAACCAATATTAGATTTTGCTATTCTTTTTTAAAATTTATTTATTTTGAAAGAGAGTGAGAGAGCACGTGTGCACGTACACACTCAAGCATGCAAGCTGGGAAGGGGCAGAGAGAGAGGGAGAGAGAGAATTCCAAGAAGGCTCCATGCTGTCAGTGCAGAGCCCAACGTGGGGCTCAATCCCACAAACCCTGAGATCATGGCCTGAGCTGAAAGCAAGAGTTGGATGTTCAACCAAAGGAGTCACCCAGGGACCCCTAGTCTTAACATTATTATCATTCTTCTTGTTATTGCTGCCTCTGAGCTCATCAAGAGGTAGATGACCTGTTTCTAAAGCATCCAGCACTCACTGTTCCTGGCAAGTTCAAGGTCCTTGTCAATACACATTTATCAAATGAAAGAGTGAACATATGGAGCCACACATCGATGGAAAGAGTAAGGCCTCTATTTGAGTGGAACTGGCAGAGGGGTTACCCACAACCATCCTTGAGGCACTCCACGTCAAACACTAGAGGTCTAATATCGGGATCCTCATCTAAAACCACGATCTCCAGAACACTGAGAGGTTCAGTTTTATTCCACTTATTCAGCTCGTATACGTGGCTTCCATCTCCCTAACAGCTTATAAACATTCTCCATGTGTTAGAAAATGCTCACAACCAATTTCACTGGGGTGGTGGGGTGGGGTTCACAACTACTTCCAAGACAGTCCAAAGGAAAGGGCATTTGGGGATTTTCTGGTTGGGAAGGTAAGGCGATAGTGAAACTGAAAAATAGATTGAAAATATATTCATGGGCCAGCAAACACCCAGAAGATTCCATAAGAAGATAAATCTGTCCATGTGGAGTTCCCACTAGAGGAACCATGGGCAAAGGTTGCTTATCAAATCACAAAGGTCATGACCAACCCCTCTGAGGCTATCAAGAGATGGTTGTGCACCATCAAGAGGAAAGTTGAGGGTAATTTGATGCAACACCCATTTTTAGTATTCCTTTTGCACAATACAATGTTTGATTTTTGCTAGTGAAGTCTGCCCACCTGTCAGAAGATATCAGCACTTGGAACAAAAATTCCAAATGAAGACAATCTTTTCTGTACAATACTCAGATGAGTTAAACATACCCCATGAGCCTTCAGCTGATGCTCTCCTTTCAAGCCTGCTTGGGGGATCGTAATTTCCCCTAACACACTTCATTTCTTCACATTATGAGGCTTGGTACAGAGGTGGTTCACAAAGGCCAATGCTAGAAGGAATACACTTTTCTCACATGTTATCTCTTGGGGATTAACGAGTACAGATGTTGAGTTCAAGGATCCCGGTACAAAAGCACCTTCCCAGAAAAATCTGTGTGTCAGTGCCTGTGACAATCTAAGAGAAGGGTTTTTAAAATAAAACAACACAGTTTGTTTTTATTTGTTTTCAAATGCCCTCATTAGAGAGATCATTTAAAGGATTCAGTTATTCACTAAAATATTTATTATGTACCTAGTATGTGCCAGACAGTGTTGTAAGGGCCGGGGATACAGGATGAACAAGTCAAGCAACCTCTACTCTTATGGAGCTCATGTTCTGGTCACAATGACAGGCAAGAGACAAACAAGTAAATATTCAATATGATGTCAGGTAATTGGTAAGTGACAAGCCGAAAACACAGCATAGTAAGAGGCTGGAGAGTGATGAGGAGGTGCCATTTTGCAAAGGGTGACCAGAAGAGACAGTCAAGGAGAACACTGAATAAAGCAAGAGAAGGTACCATGATTGAGAGTTGCCAAGGGCAAAGGCCTTGAGATAAGAGCATGCGGTGGTGTCCCTGATGAACTATATAAGGAGGCCACTAGCTGGTTTTTTAACAGATGCCCTGGGGTGCCTGACTGGCTCACTTAGTAGAGCGTGCAACTTTGATCTCAGGGTCATGAGCCCCATGTTGCGCGTACAGCTTACTTAAAGAAAAAAAAAAGATGCCCTACTGAAGAAGACGGAACCAGTAATAATAATAACAGGAAAAACAGCAGCTAATATTTATTGTGGATTTACTATGCGCCTGGCACTGTGTCAAGGCCGAAATGCAGACTAACCATCTGATTCAATCTTCATAGGTGGGAACTATTATTACTCCTATTGTATGAGCAGCAAATTATGGTTCAGAAGTTAAATAACCCATCCAAAGTTATCAATAACCTGACATACAGATTCAAACAGATCTGTCTGTTAGAGCCCATATTATTAACAAGTGACCATAAGGCATGCTTTACCCAGAATAAAACAAGTCTTTCCACTCACCCACAGCATTTAAGAATGAAAAAGTTAAGGCTAATGATGAGAACTTCAAGTGATCTTCCAAAAAAAAAAAAAAAAAAATGGGGGCAGGTCATGCCTACCAGCCCAGCCAGCTGCAGGAAGTGGATGAAACTTTCTCTTCCTCTAAGTGCAGAGCCTCAACTTGGAATTTCTACTGTCTGCAGAAAAATATGGGAGGAACTACAAAACTTTTTCTATGTATTCTCTGAAGGACCTTTTCATAGTTGCTTGGTTTTTATCCTGGACTGTTCTCCTCATCCATTTTCTATCTAACGTATACAGGTCATCTCTGAAGACAAAGGAGTGGTTTTCAGGGGGAAAAAAATCAAGTTCAATCAAATCAAACATAGTTGAACACACCTCTCTTTCTTTTTCTTTCATTGTGCTAAAATACACATAACATAAAATTTACCACCTTTACCACTTCTTTCTTTTTTTAAGTTTATTAATTTATTCTGAGAGAGACAGAGTGAGTGGGGGAGGGGCAGAGAGCAAGACTCCCAAGCAGGCTCCATGCTGCCAGCACAGAGCTCAATGTGGGGCTTGAACTCACAAAACTGTGAGATAATGACCTGAGCCGAAATCAAGAGTCAGACACTTAACCATTTGAGGCACCCAGGCGCCCCACCACCTTACCCATTTTTAAATGTACTATGCAGTAGTATTAAGTACATTACGTAACTGTTGTGCATCCATCACCAGCATCCATTCCAGGATTCTTCACATGTTCTAACTCTGAAAGTCTGTACCCACAGAATACTCCCATGTTTGCCCTCTCCCCAGCCTCTGGCAACCATGGTTATACTTTCTGTCTTTATGATTCTTACTATTCAGAGTTCCTCCTATAATGTGGAATCATACAGAATTTGTCTTCTTGTGACTGGCTTATTTCACTTAGCCTTAGGTCTTCAAGATTCATCCATGTTGTAGCATATTACAGATTTCTTTCCTTTTTAAGGCTGAACAATATCCCATTGCGCATATATATATATATATATACACACACACACACACACCACATTTTGCTTATCCATTTGTCTGCTGATGGACACTTGAGTTGCTTCCACGATTTACATATTGTGAATAATGCTATGAACATGGGTGTACAAATATATATTCGAGACCTCACTTTCAATTCTTTTGGAACACACACCACTTTTTACTTAGAATCTCCAGAATGCTCTGAAGAGGGAAATGCCAATATTTCTCCCCTGCCTTTTAAACTGTCAGCTGACCCAATGGGTTTTTCTCTAGTGAAGTCTAACACATGTGCTGTGAATGGCTTTCTTTGTTCGTGAAATCAAATCGTTCTCCAAATGACTTGTGGTCTGTTATTTCTTGTTAATTAAGACTGTAACAGGAGAGCTACAGGCAAAATAATTAAACTTCCTTGCAACCTAAAATATTGAGCCTAGTTCTCTTCTACACATAGACACAAGTGTGTGCACGCGTGCACGCACACACACACACACACACACACATGCACACACAGAGCCCTAAAGAGGCTCAGGAATAATAGTTTAATGATGCCAAATCTGAAAAGAGGAAATGGGATCGTGGTTAAATGTAGATTTTCAAGTCTTTATTTAAATAATGTTTTTAGGGGCAGTTGGGTGGCTCAGTTGGTTAAGTTACTGCCTCTTGGTTTCAGCTCAGGTCATTATTCATGGTTCATGAGTTCAAGCCCCACCCTTAATTGGGAATCTCTCTCTCTCTCTCCCCCTCCTCCACTCTCTCTCTCTCAAAATAAGCATTTAAAAAAGAATTTATATTTATTTGTATCTACAAAATCAATAGGTAATTTGAAAAATCAAAAAAAGTAGAGGGCAACAACGTCACCTCCACCCCACCTCTGAACTACAATATTTTTTATATATTTGTTTTTTGTGCATTATCTACATGCACATGTTTTAACATAATTATAAACAATCTATATGTAAGGCATTTTATTCTTTCTTCACTTAATATACCATGGCAATCTCCACCTTGTCATCATGCTCTGTTTATTATTTTTAGTGTCAGCATAATATTCCATTGAGTAAATGTCCAGTCTTTATTTTATAACTACTACATTATTGAGTATTAACTATTTTACATTTTATTTAATCTAAAAGATGCCACACACTTTCAGGAAGAAAATTCTGATTCTAGATCATAACTCTGATTCTGGTAGAACTTCACTTACTCAGCCTCTAGCTATCAGAATAGGCCAAGAGATATCTAGCTGTAACAAGTGGCTACTCAGGCATCACTTCTCAAGCTTCTTGAAGCCTCAGAGGTCTGCTGTATTGCTTGCAAATGGTGTTCCTTAGACAGAGGTGTGCAGTGGACAGCCCACACAACTGGTCACAATGGCTTTACCTGTTCATACCCTGTTGCACAGTCCATGCAACTTCAAATTCCCTAGACATACTTTATGGTCCTGATCTTTTACTCTTCCTCTCTCCACTCTCCCAACTAGATCTTCAGGAGGGCATACTTGTCTATATTGCTGGTGCATGTAAACAGATCTAGAGGTTAGTCTCTAGCCTCTCTAGGGTATAATACAGAAATAATTGGCAAAACTCTGAAAAAAGATACTTACTTTTTGAGCTGTCAATTCTACTTCTAGCAATTAATCTTATAGAGAAAAGCAGGTAAGGGTGAAAAAACATGAATAAGGATGTTTTTTTATAATATGTGTTACATAGTAGAGAAAACTAGAATGTCCAGCTATGGTTAAATAAGTTATATATTACAGAGCCATTATAATTTGTGAAACAGACCTTTATGTACTGACAAAGAAGGGTAGTCCCAATATAAGCATTAAGGGGAAAAGGCAGGCAGAAAACAGTGCTTATCATCACAATTTCGATTTATAAATTCCCTAATGAATAGGAAAAATTCTAATGAATACATTATAGAATTTTTAAAAACTTATATGTATTATCCTTTTTTCCACAATGGAGATGTATTACTTAAGCAATAAAAATAATATATGTGTCTAAGAAAAATTTGCTCCTTGGGGTATGCTTCCCCTTCTCAGCTATGGGCAAGCCGATACAGGCCACAGTCTTTCCCTGGGACAAAGTGGCATGATTTCTCTGCACGAGTGAACCCAGATTTCTATTTTATGCCAATATTCTCTTTCATGTGCAAGTAATCAAGAGCCTAAAACTTTTTTGGGGCGTCTGGATGGCTCAGTTGGTTAAGCGTCTGACTTTGGCTCAGGTCATGATCTCACAGTTTGTGGGTTTGAGCCCCGCGTCGGGCTCTGTGCTGACAGCTCAGAGGCTGGAGCCTGCTTCCGCTTCTGTATCTCCCTCTCTCTCTGACCCTCCCCTGCTCACACAGTGTCTCTCTCTCTCAGAAATAAATAAAACATTAAAAATATTTTTTAAAAAAGAGTCTAAAACTTTTTATCTTGAAAATTATCATTGTCAGGACTCCGATTGTGACAGAAACCCATCGGGAAGAGATTCACTAGTACAGCTGAATCTGGGTGCTCCACGCCCTTAAAGGCTCACCTCCCTCCTGGCCCTCAGCTCTCTTGCCTCTGCAGTCACTTCTCCATCAGCATCTTCATGCAGTGGCAAGATGCTTGTGGACAGCCAGGCCTCCCAGCGACCTCCACACGAAGCAAGCCACTGTAAAGTGTGAACAACTCCTGTGAGACTCCCAGAATGGAGTTTCACTAGGTGTGAGTGGCCTTATTTAGGTCCCTTGTCCATCATGAACTACTCCCTGTAGCCAGAGGGATACAATATTCTAGTGGCCAAGCTGACACAGACCCACCTATACGGTGAGGGGGAGGGGACTGTCCAATTCTAAACCTGTACTCTTCGTTTATAGCAAGCTATTTCTCCTTGGGGGCACCCCATCCACTCCAAGTCATTGCACAAGAGACAAAGGTATAAATGCACAAATTCTCATTGTTTTTGGAGGTGGAGATCAGGATCACCAATCTTCCTCCCCCCACGCCCCCCCTCCCCCCCACGAAGCCACAACAGGGCTGCTGGAGCAACCTTGCTCTATATTGTTCATCAAATGAACAAAAACAGTAATGATTGATGGCCTTTGTGACTGCCAGTTGTCACAGAGCCTAGAGGGGAAGTTGATCCTGGGAAGAGGGAAGATTGTGTGCCTCCTGGAGTCTAGGCTGAGTTAGACAGAATAAAACAAATGGGCAGAAGGTATAAAACACCCAAAGCTTCTTTAGACAGAACCAATATTCAATAGATTTATCTGGTCTCTGTCTCCTAAATCATTAAGGAAATTTCAATCCTTATGGCCCATGATAACCTCATTTGAACTTCACGGGAGAGCAGAGTCTTCTCTATTGTTACCTATTCTATCCAGTATTTCATAAGCAAAAGCACCATTGATGTGGTAGTGCAGCTTATGACCAATCACACTTTCAGAAAGGAGAGTGTCCAGAGTACCTGATTTCATTCACAATATCCAAAAGGATTAAAAAAACACACACACATTTAGTTTTGCATGTTGAAACGATCTGGCTTTCTAACCATTAATCTAGTGTTTTGAAAGAAGGAATAAGAACATGTCTCCTTTTACAGATGTGGTTAATATCTAGTAATAACTACCAGGAATCTAATTATAAGGCTCACTATAAAGTCACACCTACCAAGAACGGCTCACTACACATAGCTTTTCATACCATGTGACATTTCTTTTAATGTGGTTCGTTAAAATCTATTTTTATGAGATGTCCAGCTAGTTTTATGATAATAAGTGAGGATGCCAGATTTCTGGATTTTAAAACTTCCTGACTAGAATATTCTTCAGTCTTAAAAAGGAAGGAAGTTCTGGGGTGTGTGGGTGGCTCAGTCAGTTAGTTAAGCATCGACGATCAGGTCGATGAACTCTCAGTTTGTGAGTTCAAGCCCCGCATCCTGCTCTGTGCTGACAGCTTGGAGCCTGGAGCCTGCTTTGGATTTTGTGTCTCCCTCTCTCTCTGCCCCTCTCTCTCTTGTGCTCTGTCTCTGTCTCTCAAAAATAAATAAACATTAAAAAAAGGTTTTTTTAATATAATAAAAAATAAAAGGAATGAAGTTCTGACACATGCTACAATATAGATGAATATTAAGGACATTATGCAAAGTGAAATAAGCCAGTCATGACAAAGACTTATATGAGTTATCTAGGTAGGCAAATCGTAGAGACAGAAAGTAGGAGGGTGGCTGTCAGGGGCTGGGGGAGGGAATAGGGAGGAGTTATTTTTTAGTGGGTACAGAGTTTCTGTTTAAAATGAAAAAAGTTCTGGAGATGGATGGTGGTAATGGCTGCACAACAATGTGACTGTGCTTAATGACACTGAATTCTACAACTAAAAATGGTTAAGATGGTAAATTTCTTTTTTATAGTTTTTAAAATTTTATTTATTTGTTTTTAGAGAGAGAGCAAGAATGAATGGGAGATGGGGCAGTGAGTGAGAGAGAGAGAGAGAATCTTAAGCGGGTTCCATGCTCAGTGTGGGGCCTGATGCAGGGCTCGATCTCATGACCCTGTGATCATGACATGAGGCAAAATCAAGAGTATGGATGCTTAACCAACTCATCCACCTAGGCACTCCAAAATGGTTAATTTCATGTTTCCCAAATTTTGTGGGAAACTATGTTTTTCCTTCATGGTGTTTAAGAAAGTACAAGTAGGGGCGCCTGGGTGGCTTAGTCAGTTAAGCGTCCGACTTTCGCTTAGGTCATGATCTCTCGGTTCGTGGATTCGAGCCCCGCATCGGGCTCTGTGCTGACTGCCAGCTCAGAGCATGGAGACTGTTTCAGTCTGTGACTCCCTCTCTCTCTGACCCTCCCCTGCTCACGCTGTCTCTCTCTCTCTCTCCTAGAAATAAATAAAACATTAAAAAAAAAAAAGAAAGTACAAGTAAAGGTTTTCATTAATTGCAAAACCTTCAATGTAAGTGCAGTGAAACTACATGGGAGTGTGTAAGGAAAGAGAGTTTGTATGATTCCCAGCTATGAGGGAACACTTCACAAGTTCCTGAAAATCCCCTTTTCTGACATACGACGCTTCACTGCTATTCACAAAACCAAGCCAAAAATCAAGAACTTGTGTCAGAAGAACGCATGGTTAAAAGGAATAAAATGCCGTGGTTTGTATTTTTTCCCATAATATTGAGTCATGTTTTCTCTTAAGTTTATTTATTTATTTTCAGAAAGAGAGAGCACGTGAGTGGGAAGGGGCCAGAAAGAGAGGGAGAGAGGGAATCCCAAGCAGGCTCTGCACTGTCAGCATGGAGCTAGATATGTGGCTCAAACCCATGAACCATGAGACCATGACTTCAGTTGAAACCAAGAGTTGGATGCTTAATGGACTGAGCTACCCAGGCACCCCTCATTTGTTTACTTATATAGAATTCACATAACATAAAATTCTCCCTTTTAAAGTTTACAATTCAATGCTTTTTATTCACGAAGTTGTACAACCATCCCCACTATCCCAGTGCTTCTCTTTCTCTAGTCCCTGACGACCACTAATCTGGATTCTGTGTAGGGATTTCTCTATTCTGGATATTTTAAATATTTTTTTTATTTTATTTCTAGGATAGAGAGAGACAGCGTGAACAGGGGAGGGTCAGAGAGAGAGGGAGACACAGACTCTGAAACAGGCTCCAGGCTCTGAGCTGGCAGTCAGCACAGAGCCCGACGCGGGGCTCGAATCCACGAACCGCGAGATCAGGACCTAAGCGAAAGTTGGACGCTTAACCGACTAAGCCACCCAGGCGCCCCTCTATTCTGGATATTTTAATTAAAAGGACTATGTGGCCTTTTGTGTCTGGCTCCTTTTACTTAGCATAAAACTTTCAGGGTTCACCCATTTTGCAGCAGGTAACAGTACTTCACTCCTTTTTATGGTTGAATAACACTCCATTACATGGATGTACCACATTCATCATCCATTCTTCAGTTGGTGGACTTTTGGATCACTTTCCACATTTCGGCTATTGTGAATAAGGCTTCTGTGAACATTCATGTACAAGTGTTTGTCTGGACAGATGCTTTCAATTATCTTAAATATTTACCTACGAGTAGGGCTGCTGAGTCAGTGGTGGCTCAATGTTTAGATTTTTAGGAACTGCCAAACTCCTTTCCAAAGTGGATGCACCATTTTCCATTCTCATCTGTACTGTATGAATCCTTCTAAGGTCTCTATGTTCTCACCAACATTTGTTACTGTCTTTTGGATCCTAGCCATGCTGCTGGGTGTGAAGTGGCATCTCACTGTGGTTTTGCTTTGCATTTCTTACTTCTTTTCATGTGTTTACATATATTCTTTGAAGCAGTGTGTATTTGAATCCTTTGCCAATTTTGTAATTGGGTTGTCAGGTTGTGAGAATTCTTCATATATTCAGAATATTGGGCCCTTATCTGATATAAGATTTGCAAATATTTTCTCCAGTACTGTGAATTATCTTTTCTATTCATGTGATAGTGTTCTCAGGAGCCAAAAGGTTTTCATTTTGATGAAGTCCAATGTACTTTTCTTCTCTTGTTGCTCATGCTTTTTGTTATGTATTTAATCCAAAGTCATGAAAATTTACACCTATGTTTTGTTTTCAGAGTTTTACTGCTTTTGCATTTTCATTTAGGTCTGATTAATTTTTGTATATTGCATGAGGTGGGAGTCTAACTTGATTCTTTTGCATGTGGATATTCAGGCGTTCCAGCACTATTTATTGAAAAGACTATTCTTTCCCCAATGAATGGTCTTGGCACTCCTGTTAAAAATCAATTGACCATAAATTTAAGGGTTTATTTCTTGACTCTCAATTCTATTTCATTGTTCTATGCCTGTCCTTATGCCACTAGCATTTGATTACTGTAGCTTTATAGTAAGTTGTCCAATAGGGAAGTGTGAGTCCTCCAACTTTGTCCATTTTCAAGACTGTTTTGGCTATTTGGAGTCTCTTACATTTTCATATGAATTTTAGGACCTGCTTGTTAATGTCTGTTAAAGGAAAAAGTCAGTTGGGATTTTGATAGAGATTGCATTAAACCTGTAGATCAATTTGTACTGCCATCTTTACAACATCAGGTCTTCTAATCAATGGACACAGGCTGTCTTTCCTTTCCATTCAGT
This sequence comes from Crocuta crocuta, assembly GCF_008692635.1. Lineage (NCBI taxonomy): Eukaryota > Metazoa > Chordata > Mammalia > Carnivora > Hyaenidae > Crocuta > Crocuta crocuta. The sequence goes on along the minus strand of NW_027531893.1, from coordinate 14,801,131 downwards.
CTTTTTAAATCTCTCAGTGCTGTTTTGTAGTTTCCAGTGTATAAGTCTTCCATTGCTTTTGTTAAATTTATTCCTAAGTATTTTATTCTTTTTGATACCATTACAAATGGGATTGTTCTGTTAATTTCATTTTCAGATTGGTCATTGCTAAGTATGCATAAATAACACTTGATTTTTGTATATTGATGTGGTTTCCTGCAACCATGCTGGACTTGTTTATCAGTTCAATTTTGTGCGTGTAAATTACTTAGGAATTTCTGTATGGAAGGTCATGTCTATATAGAGAATAGAAGCAGTTTTACTTCCTTCCTTCCAATCTGATGCCTTTTATTTCTTTTCTCACCTAATTTCCTTGGCTAAAACCTCTAGTGCTATGTTGAACTAAAGTAGAAAGGATATCTTTGTCTTGTTCCCAATCTTAGGGGGAAAACATCCAGTCCTCTCACCCTAAATATGTTAGCTGTGGAGTTTTGCGACCACCCTTTATGAGGTTGAAGAGACTCCTTTCTATTCATAGTTTATTGAGTATTTTATCATAATGTAATATAACCATGTTTATTAATTATGAAATAATGGTTAATTTGTTAATCATAAATAACAAAATCATTGGATTTTTTTGTATTCTTTCTGTATCCATTGACATAACACGTTTAAATTGAAATTAATGAAAATCATACTATAGTCTGTTTATAGAAACTATTCAGTGTATATAAGGCTACAGTCTCTGTAATTCTTTCCCAGCCACTCCAAGTTACCCACTATTGTCAGATTGCTCTGTTTCCTTTCAGATATTTTCCTATCCTGTGTGTGTTTGTGTGTGTGTGTGTGTGTGTGTGTGTGTGTGTGTAGCTGTCAAAAATATGCAGTACGTTTAAAAAGTTTTTTAATGTTTATTTATTTTTGAGAGAGACAGATCACAAGTGGGGGAAGGGCAGAGAGAGAGGGAGACAAAAAATCTAAAGAGGCTCTGAGCTGTCAGCACAGAGTCCTCCACGGGGCTTGAACTGCCAAACCTGGAGATCATGACCTGAGCCGAAGTCAGATGCTTAACTGACTGAGCCACCCCAAACACCCCTTAAAAATATACAGTATGTTTTAATAAAAATGGTATTTTACACATATCTACACACACACACACACACACACACACACACACACACACACTTTCCTCTTCTTGGGATACCACCTTGGTCCCAGCTAACAATCCAGTGTCCCATCTTTCTTTTAAGGCTGAGACCAAGTCCTTTCTTTTTTGTGGAAGCTTCCAAGGTCATCCCATATATTAGACCTCTTTTCCTTTTGGCAATACCTTAGGATCTTCCCCCCTCACTTGGTAAACTTTGGTGATATTTTTAGCACAGAAGATGTTTAGATTTGAAAAACCTGAACTCACACACAGTATACACTTACCCCTAAACATCTTTTGTACCATGAGGAACATTTCTAGTTCTGGTGAGATGATGGTACTATAACCACAGTTACATTTTGGGCCACTCTGACATCTTCTTATATGGCTGTGTTTGTTGGTGTGATAAGCAGAATTCAGCTGTCTTAAGGACTACAGACAGTCTGCAATTTACGATGATTACACTTTACAATGTTGTGAAAGCCATATGCCTTCAGTAGAAACTGTACTTCGAATTCTGAATTTTGGTCATTTCCTGGATGAGTGATATGCTATACAATACTCATGATCCTGGGCAGTGGCTGCGAACCACAGCTCCCGGTCAGTCACGTGATCACCAGGGTCAATAACCAATACCCTGAGGACATTTCTGCACCCGTAAAACTATTCTGTTTTTCACTTTCAGTACAGTATTCAGTAAGTTACATGATACATTAAACACTTTATTGTAAAATAGGTTTCGTGGGGGATGATTTTGCTCAAATGTTGGCTAGTCTAAGTGTTCTGAGTACATTTATAGGCTAGGCTAAGCTAAGCTATGATGTCCAGTGGGTTAAGTATATTAAATGCATTTTCAACTTACACTAGCTTTAGCAGGATGTAACCTCATGATAAGGAGAGAAAGATCTCTGTTTTTCATGCTGTGTGTATAACACAGGCCCCCTGTATGTGAAAGTCTTATTGCATTGGAGAATCAGGGACAGAACATCCCCTTTTACTGATTTATTGATTACATTCCAGGCTTCTGAGTATGATTTGAAGAAAGGACTTTGTTTTAAAGAAACAAAATCTGAAAATCACTGTTTTATTGCATTTTGCTCTTACTGTTTCATTAAAAGGATCAGAAAATAGAAAAATAAAACTGCTAATTGTAGCATATCAAGTACAAGTCTCACAAATGAAATACACTGATGACAAAGGTGGAACTCAAAAAGCATGTGGAAGCCAGGAATCTTTCACTTTGGTTGGACATCACTGGACTTAAACTAAACTGCCAATGTTCAATTACAGAAAGACAAAGACCATATTTATAAAATATATACGAAATGCTGAAATTACGTAGTCAAAAATTATATCTAAATCGTGACATATCACAGAGGTTTTATAACTGGTTTTTAACTCTTTGGGAACAAACTGCTCTTTATAATGTGCAAGTCTATTATTTAATCTTCACACTTGACTTTGACCCATGTGTTCACTGGACAATATTGCCTGAAACAGTAAGCTGCTTATAATAAAGGACAGTCTCATTTAACACTTAACAAATATTTTGCTTATTGATTTATTAGTTGTATCTCATTAGAATTAATCTAATTTCTTCATGGACAACTATCTGCCAGCATGTTCACCTCAGGCTACTTCTACAGCAGCTGTGAGGAGAGTGTCAACAAGGAGATGTTTGGCCTCCATGTAAATCTACTGAGACTCTTCCCTGTGGTGATGTTTACCAACTCTGAAATTAAATCTAAACTCATTCCATTGATGTTTAACACACAGACTTGGGTAGAGACATGCTTTTACCTAGAATGGGAGCTTCATGTTTACTGGACGCTTCTTAACATTGATGCTTGGCCAAAAAATTGGAGAGGGTGTATACTTTTTAGCACAAGATACACATGCCACTCTCATATGTATATTTGGTAAGAATTTTTCAAAGTATATCCTTCCGGAAGGGCCACATGACAATATGGATCAGAAGCTTTAGAAAGGAACTCACCTTTTGACCTAGAAATTCTACTTCTAGAATTTGTCCTATATAAACAACCAGACAATTGTGCAAAGATGGCTGCACAAAGATGTGTATTACGGCATTTATTATAATAATGATAAACTGGGAATAACCAATAGGAAAATGGCTAGAAAAGACAAGTTTCAAAAGAAAAGGTTATTTCTAGCATATGATAAGTGTCTATATGTTATTTTGTCTTCTAAAATTTTTCAAATTTTACATTTTTCATTTATTTATTTAAAAAATTTAAGTCCCTTTAGTTAACATACAGTGTTATATTAGTTTCAGTTGTACAATATACACCTGACTCATACATGACTCATTGGTCACCAAGGTAAGTGTACTCTTAATCCCCTTCACCTGTTTCACCCATCTGTTAAGATTTTTAAGGTTTGGAAAGTTTTACACCAAAATGTCAACAGTGATTATTTTGGGGTAACAGTTTCAGTGACTCAAACATTTTTATTTGCTCCAAGTGAATTATCTGAATTTTCTATTTTTTTCTAAAACAAACACATATTGCTCTCTGTATGTAAATAATATTATTTTTTAGGTAATACAGGCTAGTCAGCCCAACATTAAAAGGCTATAGGGTACCTTTAATGATAATTGCAAAATAAGCTTTGGTAAAAATACTAAATCATTTTTTGAGATGTATTTTACAGAGAATCCTATTTCTGAGGTTTGGATGTTAGCTATAATACCCTCTGTTTCAAATTCATCTAACAGTTTTCCCATGGGCACTCAGCATCACAAAAATTCCCCACCAGGCCAAATGCCATAATTGCACATGACTCTTACCAGATAGGCTCTCCAGAAGGATTGAATGATCAGCGCTGCCTCCTCTTCTGTCAGCAGGAGGGAGAGTGGGATTGCTGGCCGTGGGCTGAAAAGCAATAAAATGGTCATATGCCCCTGAGAATCCATCTTTCAGCCTTGGCCAGGCCTTTGACAACATAATGGCCTCTCTGATTAAGTGCCTCATCCATTTCCATTCTTAGAAAGCAACAATACCACTTTTGCTAGAAAAGTTTAGAGTTGAGTTAGCATGTTTTATTTTAAAATCAGAGATGGATTTTGTTTTGTTTTGCTTTTAACCAGCAAATCTTAAATCACTGTTAGCCTGCTCTACTTTGAAAGGCTCAGGCTGCTCAAGCTGCATGTTAGTCTTAAAGGTGCCACATACGTAAAAGCTGTGTAGACATTAAACAAGAGAGACAGCAGGGGTGACTTTTAAATACTGCATTATGACTGACACTTAATAAAGGGCTCTTTTTCCGATTTCCTATGGAAGGGAAATGAAATAGTTCATCTCTCTCCTAAAAGCAAAATATTGGCATTTATCTCTGATAAATTGTGTGCACACTCCAGTTCAATGTGGCTTAAATTAAAGCATATTTCTTAAAGAGAATGTTTTATTTTATTTTTTAAAAATTTAATTTATTTTTTGACAGAGAGAGAGGGAGACAGACAGACAGAAGAGCATGAGCAGGGAAGGGGCAGAGAGGGAGACACAGAATCCAAAGCAGGCTCCAGGCTCTGAGCTGTCAGCACAGAGACTGACATGGGGCTCAAACCCACGAACCCATGACCTGAGCTAAAGTCAACTGTTTAACTGAGCCATCCAGGCACCCCAAATTCAAGCATATTTTTAAGTTAAGTTCTGCTATTTACATCTTAGTAGGCAATAAAATATGTCAAGTGCTGGGTCAGTTGATACTGTTTGCTCTTGTTGGATTGTGCAGATTGTGACGGGATTTGTGATCAAAGATATCACATTTAAAAATCACCACTAAATGCTCTTTTCTTTTTTTTTTCACTAAAAGTTTCATAGAGGTACTAACTCCTGACAAGATCTTATAAATATGACTTACTTCTGGTTCCTTATGTGTCTCTAAAGCATAGCTTCACTGAAAAGCCAAGTTAAGCCTTTTCAGATATAATACAAATAAATGAACTTCTGGATGGACGTGGGTCATGGAGACTGCTCTCAAGGCAGGAACCCCGGAAATGACTTTGCAAGTGAGGGGTTCCTAAGTGCCCTGGCCTCAGAGCTCTCCCTAATGATAGCCATCATTTGAGTTTATAGTAACTCCCATTGTGCAGAGAGGTTGACTAAGCTGCCCCAAGGTCACACAGCTTGTAGATGATGGCCTAGTCGGGATCTGAGCCTAGACTCATCTGATCCCAAAGCCCAGGCTTCCCTCACAATGCTCTGCTAACATCAGACCTCAAGTGGGCAAACACTTGCAGATGCCTAGCTTGGCAAAGAATGCAAAGCTAAGTGGCAATGATGTATGATCCTCCAGAATGTGTGGTTTTATTTCCTTCTAAGTTCTGACTTAACAACAACAACCCACCTTGGTACAGTATACTTGTCTGAATGAATCATGTGTTTTTGAATTATTCCAAAATCAAAGAAATCAAAGCCAGGAAGAGCCTTGGGGGTATTAAGGCCATTTCCAGGGAGCACAGTGTTGTTGCCAGGTTCTGGGTCTTGGGCTGGACAGGTCCTTTCTAAGCGATCAAGTAAAAGTGATTCTTCTACTTCTCTGGAGAGCTAATTACACCCTCAAAGTGACAGCATTGTTAGAAACCTTTCCTTAATGTTCTGTTTCCATTTTCATTTTCATGATGTGGTGGCTTTTTAAATTTTTTTTTTTTGGTTCTGTTTTTGTTTTTCACTTCTTACTTAATATCTGGCTTCTGGGCTGCAGTGGAGCATTCATATTTTGCTGGAGGCCTGCCACCAGAGGTGCATCGGCTCCCTGCTTTCCTCATCAAACGTCTCTACTCATCCATTGCCCTTGTTCTTTAAATTTCAGTGGTGTGACAGCAACAAATCACATCCCTGAAGCAATTCTCCTTCACTAGTTAAAAATCAATGGCTTCTAGAGAGACCTTGGTGTTTGTAAGGAGGCCTTGGTGTGCTGGCAATGGATTTATGAGACTAATATTATTGTGCATTAATTTTAGCTAATGTTTACTGAGAGCTTTCTGGACTTCCTTCCTATCAGCCTGGCTCCTTGTGCTCCAGCCATGCTGGTCCCTTTCACGTGTTCAGAAGTGCCCTTCCACCCAGGGTCTTTGCAGACCCTGCTTTTCCTCTGCTTCCAATAGCCTCCTATCCCCAGCCAGGGACACTGTGTCCAGCTGTGCAGGTTGCTGCTTAAGGACACCCAGCAGATGGGCCAGAGGACACTGAAACCCAGCCCATGCTCTGCCCACTAAGCCATGCTCATGGCCTGGGGCCACATCTGCCCTGGGGTAGGAGCACCTTTTCCTAACTCAAAAACCTAAGGTTGGGGGTTAGGGAGCTGACACTTCTTCCTCCCGGTTCACTTTTTACTCTTTCTTCTAATCTCCATTCAAGTGCTATGGAAAGGTGTTTTGTTTAGGTTAGGACCCAGTGGGGCTCTGGGTGTAATTTTTCTTCTGAGTCCTTGGCCCAATTTGGAGATAGGAATCTTTGTGGTTATCTAATTAATGCCATAATCCTCACCTGGACTGTGAGCTCCAGGAGAGCAGAGACCAGGCCCATGTCTGTGCCTCTTGGCAGTCCCAGCACTTAGGAATTTTTCCAGGATAAAATAAGTGAAAGCCAAGGAAAACTGACCCATTTCTAGAGGGTACTTGATAAATGTTTGTGGAATAAGCTCTCTGCCTGGCACAGTGTCCTAAGCACTTTCCATACATTATTTCATTAAATCGACACCATATTAGTAATTAGCTGTGGTTATCCTTCTTTTAGAACTAAGAAACTGAGACACAGAGGTGTGAAGTGACTCATTCAAGGTCACTGACCATTTACTGCTGAGAATCTTTTGGCCCAGGAAGCATAGGGAGTGGTCTAAAGGGGGAAGAGAAGACAGCTCACAAGGCCACTGATGTGGAATTCAGGGTGTCGCAGCTGTGTGTGTTTAATAGCATAAAACACGGTCATTTGCCTAGAAGAAAAAGCCGGAGAGGGAGAAAAGAGCCATAATCATAGAAAATGCCCTCTTCATTAATTCTTACAGTAATAACTTGGCAGGTATTCATTTGTCTGACGCTCCACAGGGAAATCCAATGTCAGGACAGCAGAACAAAGTGGAGTTTGTCACTTGTATCGGAGGGGAGATTTGATGGCGCCTTTCTGTTCAGCTGCAATTTCCCTGCCTTAAGTATGTTTTTCTTTACTTATGTCATGAAATCTTCAAAGTAACAGTATTCCTGTTTTGGAATAGCAGTAGGAAAGGAGACCTGCAAATCTGGGGACAAGAGGCTGGGCCAGCACAACAAAGGGCTTTCACCAGTAATGGAACCCCGAACTGCTTTGCATGACAATGAATCTCCAAAAAGCAAAATGAGATTTCTAATAGACCTTTAAGCAGTAATATGAGGCCACCTTTAGTGACATCCCTGCTTTCATGGCTAAATAATGGGGTGCTGTCTAGTCCCCAAACCAAGAATAAGTATGAGAGAGCCAAATGAAAAGGACTTAATCTTCCGAGTGTAGTCCCTGGGAATTATCAATCATTTCAGCAGGCCAGTGTGACAGGATAGAAGCCATGTCAGGCCCTTTTCTCTCTTTTGGAATCAGTGCAACTGGCTTCAGGTCAAATAAAAATAGAGATCAAGTGGAGGCAACCTCTCATCATTGGGAAACTGGGGAGGGGGAGGAGGGGCCATGTCAATCACAGGAGAAGGCAGCCAGGCTTCCTCCTCAAGGGCTTACGTGGGACATCCCCAGAGCAGACAGGTTTGCATGTTTCAACCGGCAAAACAGTACCACTGAGTACATTTACAAGATTTGTCTTACCGGTAATGCTCATTTGTCATGTCCTTTTCCTTTTTTCTTAAATATGAATCAAATATATTTGAATCTTAAGAATCGAAGCTATAATTCTGAGAAAGAACAAGCATTTATTTTTCCGATTCTGTATGCATGCATAAACACACACACATTTCTTTCCCCCTTTTAGGGTGCTAAGTAAAAGATCTGCAGGACCTAAAAGAGATACAGCATGCTTTCAAACTACACAAGGGAATCTGAAAAGTTTGTCTTTGTTAATTTCTGCATCCAGTCCTAAAACAAGAGGGACCATCCCAAAGAGGCATTTAAACAGAATAAAACAGAAAGTAGAAAGGTTTGCTTTACATTGAAACTTGATTCTTGGAATCCACATTCTATCCACTTTTCATTAGGTAAGAGATTAAGTTGTTTTCTTGGAACATGAAAGCACAACCCTGATGCAAAGCCATTTATAAAATGACACAGGCCCTAAATCAACCATCATTTATAAAGCCTTTCAAGCGTCTAAGTATTTCATAACATCTACTCATTGTATCCAGAAAAAAAAAATCATCCAGTCCCTGCCCTCAGCCTTAACTGGTTTCCCAAACATTCTGTGTTAGAGGCATCATCAGTCTTGAGTAATAAACTTCAAATATTTGGAAGAAGTACAATAGAGGTTATCTGGAATGACGTGTCCAGATATATGGTGACCAGCGATTAGGATGGAATCTTTTCTCTATGATGCCAGAAACAACTCTGAAAATCAGCAGGGTAGAGCCAGCTGCCTTACTCTCTAGTGGCCTTACATTGCATTCAGAAACCATGGTTATTATGATGTGATCTGGCTTTCGCCCCCTCACTAACTACCCTGAGAGACCAAAAAGCAGATATTACCTGGCATCAAGCTGAATCACTCTCCTGACTTAATTTTTCCATTTGACCAGCCCCATCACTGGAAGTTGCATATGGGTCTAGCCAGCAGAGCGTACCTAACAATGTGACAAGGCCAGGTGCCCACCCTATAAGGTATAACCGTGTTGAAAGGGCTGTAATACTTGATGTGTTTTGATAAATGTGTCCAGATTGCTGTGTTATTTAGTCTCTTTGTAACGGATTACATATTTTCTTTAACGTGACTCAACAAAAACCTGAAGGAGACCTGCCTCCTTCCCAATCTCCCTCCGCTCCCTCCAGAGGGTGAGCCTGTGTAAGAGGAGGTATATGGGAAGAGAAGACCACCTCCCTCTTCACAGCTTCCAAATCTCTGGCAGGGATCTTAAGTTGGTTTTTGTCATGGATCCCTTTTTATGCTGGAAGTTTGGATTTCTTTTCTAAATAAATTTTTTTTTTAATTTTAGAGAAAGAGAGGGAGAGAGCACACAAGTCGGGCAGAGGGGCAGAGGGAGAGAGTGAGAATTTCAAGCACTCTGACACGGGGCTGAATCCCACGACCCTGAGATCATGACCTGAGCTGAAACCAAGAGTTGGACACTCAACTTTCTGAGACATCCAGATATCCCCCCCAATAATACTTTTTTAAAATATTAAAGAAAATAAGATTTCAAAGCAAACCAATTATATTGCAATACAGTTTTCAAAATAAAAAAAACAAAAACCAAAAAAACCCAAGAAAAACAGGTGGTGGGTTGCCTCGGTGGCTCAGTCGATTAAGTGTCTGACTTCGGCTCAGGTCATGATCCCACGGTTCGTGGGTTCGAGCCCCATGTCGGACTCTGTGCTGACAGCTAGAGCGGAGCCTGGAGCCTGCTGCAGATTCTGTGTCTCCCTCTCTCTGTCCCTCCCCTGCTCACACTATGTATCTCTCAGAAATAAATAAAACATTAAAAACTAAAAAAAATATAAGATTTCAAAGCAAACCAATTATATTGCAATACAGTTTTCAAAATACTAAAAAAAAACAAGCAAACAAAACAAAAAACAAAAAAAACCAGGTGGTGGGTTGCCTGGGTGGCTCAGTCGGTTAGGTGTCCAACTCTTGATTTTGGCCCAGGTCATGATCTGGCAGTTTGTGAGTTCCAGCCCCACAATGGGCTCTGTGCTGATGGTGTGAAGCCTACTTGGTATTCTCTCTCTGCCCCTTCACTGCCCATGTGTGCACATGTGCACACTTTCTCTCGCTTTGTCTCTCAAAATAAATAAATTAAAAAAGAAAATCCAGGAGGTGATACAATAACATATGTGCTTCTAGAGTATGCAGTAAATAAGAAGACCTAATGGCAAGTCAATTAACTACTGTAATTTAGAAGAAGTGACATGTGTAAATGATATTTCAAGACCACTGCAACCACTACATTGAGATGTGTAAAACTCTGATTGCTATTAGTGACAAAGACACAGGTACCATGGCCTCTCCTGAGGCCTGTTGCCCATGTTCATAATTAAAAGTGAGGCTAAATTTCAGTTAGAGGCTAATTAAAATAGAGAGGCAATCTGTCCACCTTCCAAGTTCAGGGCCCCTGAATCACTGCGAGTGTGGCTGCAGCTAGGGAAAGGGGGGAAGACGAGGTTTACATCCAGGATAAAACTGAGGACTAAAGATTTGAAACTAAACGGGATGAATCCAAACAGTAAAATGAAACCATCTGAAAACAGAGAGTGACCAGGAAGTTATGGATTTTGGCCAAAAAGTTATTTAAATGGCTGCCTCCCAGACAGAAGGGAGATCCACCGTGATACTGTGGGTCAGTTCGTGGGAAAAAATTAAAAGAAAGCTTCATATTTTTATTCCCCAAAACCTGTGATTTTTCCAGAAAGCCATTAAATTTTCAAAACAACTCTAATTTCTGCCACTCCATTTCAGTAACTGACTCCCTGTTCAGTCAGTTGCTCAGGCCTGAAATCTCCACGTCATCCTGGACCTTTCTCTCACCACACATCTAATCCATCAATCGGACTTCTTGGTTCCAACATCAAAATATACCAAATTCAAACTATTCTTGCCTCCCAAACTCCGAGCTGCCATCATCTCCTGCCTACAGTAGCCTCCCCGCTGCTGCTTGTATTGTTAGAGCTGACTGAAGTCAACTCCCCCACCAGCCACCAGAGTGATTGTTTTATTTGTTTGTTTATTTATTTACTTATTTTTTGAGCAGCAGGCAAAAGTTTATTAGCATATAAGATCAGAAAGGAAGAATGGTAGGAAAGCTCTCAGAGAGGAGACATTCGAAAGTGAATGCTCCTTATTTATTTTTTTTTAAATGTGTGTTTATTTATTTTGGGAGGGAGGAGGAGCAGAGAGAGAGAGGGAGAGAGAGATTCCCAAGCAGGCTCCACGCTGTCAGCACAGAGCTGGACATGGGGCTTGATTTCACAAGCCATGAGATCATGACCTGAAGAGAAATCAAGATTCAGGCCTTAATCCCAACTGAACAACCCAAGCACCCCTAGAGTGATCTTTTTTAAAAGATAAGTCCGATTCCCTCGATCTTCTAAAAACACTAGTTTTCTATCATGCTCAGAGGAAAAAAGGTAAAAGCATACTCTTTACCATGATACCCAAAGGCCCACCCAAGCTGGGCCCAGCCTAGCCAGCCGCTCTGGCTCCATTGCCTACCCTTCTCTTGGCCTCCTTCCTCTCCTCGTCTCACTAGCCAAGTTTGTTCCTATCTCAAGGGCCTTCAGAGTGGCTGTTCTCTCCACCTGGAACATTCTTCCTTCTGATCTTTGTACCGTTGGCTCCCAGGCCTCTGTGCAAATGTTTCCTCTTTAAAGAAGTGCACCTTCTATGGCTACTCTAAACAGTGGCAGTTCTCACCCCAGCTTTGGGATGCTCTATCCACTTACACTGCTTTATTTTTCCTCAGAGCACTTGGGTCTTCTTACATAATGCAATATGCTTATTTGTTAGCTTAGCTATTGACTGTCTTCCTACTAAACTATAAATTCTATGGGGGCCAAGACTTTCTCTTATTCTCCCTTCTATCTATGGTACCTAGAAAAGTACCTGGGAAAGAGAAGGCATTCAGTAAGTATTTTTGAATGAATGAATACTATTATGGATAAGAAAACAGAGAACTTTCTTTAATGTCAGGATTTATTAGCAGCAGAGCAAATATTAGGTCTTTCTCTTCCTTGGTTATTCTGCCACCCACGTTTCATCTTACTAAAGTAGAGGCTGCCATTCTCCTCAGATTAAGGACAAAATAAAAGCGATCATTCTTTGGAGACCTCCTATGAGCCCTCTGAAATGGATACCTTTAATTTTTATCTGCTCATCAGACCCTCTGCCTTCTTGTGGTATCA
>NW_027531893.1:14780365-14788838 GCF_008692635.1 Crocuta crocuta | reverse complement strand
GACAGTGAAGCTTAGCCAAGCAGATGCTGTTTCCCTAGAATGTGAATCTTGAGTGGACCAGCAGAGACTACAGGATTCTTCCAGGCACTGTTGTCTAGAAAACATGGGTCTATGCTTCCTGGATTGCTACGCCTGCTTTCTAAGGCCAGGTCCTTACCTTTTCCTTCACGTTTGTGAGTTATCTTTTTTTTTTTCTTCCAGTATATATTCTTTTCCTTAAGTAGTCTTTAAATTTCTGTTGGTTGTGACAAAGCACTCTGATACCATCTCAGACCTCATGGCAACCCTGCATTGTCATCCCCAAGTAACAGAAGAGAGGAGCACAACTGGTGAAGGGATTATTTCCAGGTCACCCGACTGTGGCAGGCTATATAACACTTCTCCAAGATGTCCTCGTTCAATCCCCAGACTCTTGAACAGATACATCCCCTTATATGGCCAAAGGGACTTTGTAGAAGTAATTAAGGTAAGGATTTTGAGATTATCCTAGATTATCCAGGTGAGCCAGTGATGTAGTCCCAAGGATCCTTGTGAGAGGCATGCACACAGAGATGCCACCACAGAAGTCAATGTGACGATGGACACCAGAAGTCAGAGTGAGGCAAAGAAGGGGCCATGAGCCCTCCAGAGTACAGGCAGCCTCCAGAAACCAGAGAAGGCGAGAAAACAAATTCTCCTCTAGAGGCTCTAGGAGGAGTTGATTTTGGACTTCTAACCCTCAGAACTGCAAGAGACGATACCTATGTTGTTCTAAGTCACCAGTTTTGTGGTAATTTATTAAGCAGCAGTTGGGAAACTAATACCCCAGCTAATACACGGCAGTGCTAAGACTGGAACCCGTGCTGTCTCGCACAGGCTCCCTGGGCTTGTTCCCAAAGAGTCACCTAGAAACAACAGGAAGAAAGGAAGGAAGCAGGACTGTGTGCCTCAGAGAAAAGGGCCACTGACATGCCAAACCTCCAGCGAGAAACAGGCACATAGTGGATTTATGCATCCCACTGTGTCCTGAATTCAGGAAACAGCTCTCCTTCCTTCCTATTTGAAGACAAATGCTAATATAAAGAACAAAGATGATTTAGTATCCTCATGAGACTCCTAGCCTCTGAAGTTACTCATCTATAAGACAAAATAAAATTAAAAGATTTTTTTTCCTTTCAAGAGGACAAAGCAAATTTTTTGCCCTGCCACCTTTTAATTACGATCCTTAGTGCAACATGCATGCCGTTTCCTGGGCCATCTAGAAGGCACAGACATTTTCCTTCAGGTTATTAACCTTCACACAAACAGACCATCATGCAGCTGGGTGGTGCTTGTCCTCAAATAGCACGGTGAAGCTTTTGTTTTCACCTCAGCTTTTGGTCATAAGATACCTTTCATCGACATGGAAGTATTGTAGATTTTTTCCTTTTATTGTTTTTTGGGTTTTTTTCTTTTTGTTTTTGTTTTTTGTCCAAGGGCTGAAATTAGCTGAAAATACATTTCACCCAAAGTAAGCTTTTCTTTTCTAAAACACAATCTTTGTTTCAATGAAGGTCTCAGCTTTAATGATGTCTTTCATGAGCCTTCTCCCCCGAGACATGGGACCAGATAGGCAGCAGAGCACTTTTGTTCCTTGGGCTTGTGTAGTGATTTCTTTTTGCAAATGAATCTGACCAATTCTTTTCGGTCAAAATAAAAGTGAAACTTTTCTTGTTCTCAATATGATAACAAATAATTTCCTTTTTTCTTTTTTTAATGTTTTTCATTTATTTCTGAGAGCGAGAAACAGTGTGAACAGGGGAGGGTCAGAGAGAGAGGGAGACACAGAATCGGAAGCAGCCTCCAGGCTCTGAGCTATTCCTCAGCACAGAGCCTGACGCAGGGCTTGAACCCACGAACTGTGAGATCATGACCTGAACCAAAGTCGGATGCTCGACCGACTGAGCCACCCAGGCACCCCAATAATTTCCTTGTTTCTGATTAGCTGATTGAGTCAGGACTCTATAACACAAAAGAGGATGATGCCAGATTCATAAATAGGAGGAAAGCCATCAGAAGATACGATGTAACCCATCGCCATTGAAAGGTAGGGAAGAAAACACCCTCATCAAACTCTGATGAGAGCAGGCAGTACATTGTGTTATTGGTCTCACCTATTACTCTTTTTCCTGGGAAAAAAGAATAATGCTTCTCTACTCTGCCATTTGCCTTGCAGTCTCTGCCTGGTGGTGGTGTCGACTTCCCTATAGCACTGCTATTCTTCTTGGCCATGGACTTGTATCGGCCAATGAAACGTGAGCAGAAGTAATGTTGGCCACTGTGTGGATGGGCCACTGCCCTTCTCCCTCTGTTGTGAGAGTGAGGGAGGGGGCTGTTCCTTCAGCCTGGGTCCCAGAATGAAAAGGGACATGGAGCAGAGCCAAAAGTGATATGCAGCTAACATAAAAAAGGGAGAAGAATTAACATTTGATGGTTGTAAGGCACTGAGATTTGAGGGTTGTTTAAAAACAGAACCTGGACAAAGCTGACTAAGTTAGAATACTGGAGCCTAGTTGGGGCAATACCTGCAGAAGCACACATCAGTTAGGACTCTTTCATTTGCAAGTGTTAGAAACCTACCTCAGGGCACCTGGGTGACTCAGTCGGTTAAGTGTCTGACTCCTGACTTTGGCTCAGGTCGTGAACTCTAGCCCTGCATCAGGCCTCTTCACTGATAGCATGGAGCTTGGGATTCTGTCTCTCTCTCTCTCTCTGCCCCTCCCCTGCTTGTGCTCGTTCTCTTTCTCTCTCAAAAATAATAAGATAAATAAAACTTTTTTTATTTATAAAACCTAACTCAAACTGGGTTAAGCAAAAAATAAATAAATAAATAAATAAAATAAAGGATTAACTAAGAGGGAAGGGGTAGAGTTGGCTTTAGGTACCACCAGATAGGCCCAAAACAATGCCATAGAAACTCAGGGTCTGGCTACCTCTCAGTGCTGCTGTTATCTCAGGCACAACCTCTTCAGGTGGTTGCCTCAGCAGCTCAAGGTGCACTTATGACCTCAAAGCTCCAAGTCTAGAGGAAAAGACAGAAAACGTTTCCTGGTTGCTTCCTAAAAAATCTTGGGTTTATCTGTGATTCAACCAATCTGGGAGCAACTGTAGTATCAGGGGGATTCACTGGTCAGAGGGGGAGCCAGCTGGGGAATCAGCTCACTGTCCATACAGACCGAGAATGGGAGACAGGTGATCCTCTCAGTGACATAGAGAGTTCTGTAACCAGAGGAAGAGGAGGAAATCAATGCAGGGAGGGAAAAAACATAAATGTCTACCACAAAAAGCAAAAAATGGAATTAAAAGAAGTAGAATGGGGCGCCTGGGTAGCTCAGTCAGTTAAACGTCTGACTCTTGACTTCGGCTCAGGTCATAATCTCATGGTTTGTGAAACTGAGCCACGCATCGGTCTCTGTGCTGACAGCACAGAGTCTGCTTGGGATTCTCTTTCTCCCTCTTTCTTTCTGCCCCCCTCCCCACTCTCTCTCTTTCAAATAAATAAACTTAAAAAAATTTTTAAACGGAAGTAGAATAAATACTCTTTAGTTCTGTAATTGTTTTTAATTCTTAAAGTACCTGCGTAGACAATATGAAAGCTACAAAATAATTTAGAAGACAAAATAAAAGCTGTGTTCCTATCCTTAGGAGTGAAACATGCTTTTGAAAGATTTTTAGCTCTAGAGTTATTTAATTCTATGATTATCCTTGATTTTAAACATTTCCTGTTCACTGTATAGTTTATTTAATAAATATGTTTATTTTATATGGGATAAATCTAAGTTATTTTTATAAACCTAATAAAAATATTTTTAATGTTTATTTATTCATTTTCAGTGGGGGCAGAGGCAAAGAGGGGAGAGAAAGAGAACCTCAAGCAGGCTCTGTGCTGTGGTCAGCACAGATCCTGACTCGGGGCTCAAACCCATGAACTGTGACATCATGACCTGAGCTGAAACCAAGAGGTGTTTAACTGTCTGAACCACCCACTTCCCTATATCTAACAAAAAATTTTAAGGGTTGTCAACATCTATATAAAATAGCTACCAAAAACGCAGTTACTTGAAAAAAAGAGTTACGGAAAAGAGATGGGTAACTGAGAATGGGTGGACAGAGTGAAGAGTATGCTAAATTATGGGGAACCTATAGGAGAAGAGCACGTCATTTACGTGCAAAGCGATCAGCAGCCATCCATGACAAATGATCCCAACCTACCAGCTGTGACCTGACAATATAATGACATCAAGCAACAAAGACAGCTGGGCTTGGTAGAATTTGTCTTACCAAGAATGTTAAAATAAAGCCAAACTCACATTTTAGATGGCTCCTGCAGCTGGTAGATAACATTCTCTGAGGCAATAAATGCTAACACACACATAATATAAAGAGGAGTTGTAGCTTCCACTGCAACTGTACTCTGAAATCAGCACATAAGATGAAAATCAAATCTAGTCAAAGTTTCCCCTTCACATATCTTAAATTACCCATGACCTCCTTCAATCAATGTCACAGAGCCAGTGTTCTCCTGGTCCTAGCACTGATCGCTCTAAGTAGCAGGTGATCTAAGAGGCAGGGGAGCAGATGGATTGACCATTCTTAATGGCACAGACTCAGGAGCCAGGTTGCCTGGGTTCAATCTTGTCTCGTTGTTTGCTAGCTTGTGACCTGAGGCAGATAAATCATCTCTGCGCCTCAGTTCTTTCTCTAAAATATGGCTGTCACTGGGACAGCTGGTACTGGTGGAACATCCAGGGCCCCTGTGGATCGCAGCCTCCCTTGCAGTTGGTTTGGAGTCGGGCTCTGTCAGGAGATGCGAGAAGGTTAAGAACATTCTAGGCTGAGAAGGTTAAGGACTAGAGTGCCTCCTCTACACTTTTCTTCCTTTGCTTTAGTGACCTCAAAAACCATTATGTTCTAGATCGCTATAAATAAAAGGGCTATCTAACCTGTGTCGGTCTTTGTATGAGCAAAAGTAAACTGTTATTGAGTACTTCAGTATTGTTTATGATTGGAACCTAGCTTAATACAGCCTGACTACTACAATGGGGACAATAACATTTCCTACTCTGTAGGGTTGTCATGCGAGTTAAATTAGGTAATATTTAGCAATTTTTCAAAATAGTACCTGCGTACCCACTATATAAATGCTTGGTTGGCAGGTAGTTAGGTAGATAGACAGACATATGACAAACAGAAATATGTAGTTGCCTTATGAGCTGCTCATGTTATGAGAGGCACATAACACTGGGAACAACTAAGGAAAGAGCTGAGTCATGTGCCCTATTTATGCTTTTGCCTAAAGAATGGAATGGCAAGGGGAATAGCTTGAATTTTTAAAAATCTTATTTCTCTCTCTTTCCCCCAAAAGCATGCCATTGAATTAGCATAAATTAAGTACATGCATTCTGTAATCCAACTATACACAAAAACTGTCCATGAAGACAGGGACCATGTTTCTCTGTGTCATATTCCCATGGTACAGAGTAAGTATCCAATAAACGGTAGCCAAACAGCTTACGATAAGTCTGTGCTATAATTTAAGAGTGCATTTGAGCATTCAATAAACATCAGCTAAATAAATGAACAAATAAATAACTACCTTTAAATAGCTGGAATGTACCTGTTCATATACATATCAGTACTGGAAAAATGGTATCCCCTTAATGGTTGGCACCAGAATTCCTCTTAGATAAGGAACTAGCTTTGTTTAGATGAAAGACCATTTCACAGATGGAAAACCTAAGGCTCAGAATGGTTAAGTCATCTTTGCTCAGAGTCACACAACTGGAAATGGTGAAGCTTGGTTTGGAAGGCAGAGTTGTGAACCCAGAGTCCAAGTTCTAACTCCCACACTTCCACTCCATCACTTCTTTGTCCTTTAGGACATTCCTACACGACCCTCGACAGCTCCAGGATTTGACTTGCTGTCATCTTCTCCAACCCATCTCCCACTGGCATTCTCAGATACTTCATTATTCACACTGATGACCTCCAACACCGTGACTTCCAGTCCCCGTGATTCCATGAGCTCCATATTCCCTTATGTCCATCACTCAATAGAACAGTCACATCTTAGAATAGGCTGTCCTTAAAGACTGTCATATTTCAATTTTCCAAATTCCCGCTCTGGTCATAACTTCATCTATACTTCCATCTTTCTTACTTACTAACATTCATTTAAATTGATTTTAGCTCTTATGCAAGATAAGGATTTGAGAAGGTTCTTGGTATCTAGAACAGGGCTCAGAAAACTATAGTCCATGGGCCAAATATGGCCCATCACCTATTTGTGTAAATAAAGTTGTACTAGAATCTAGCCATGCCTGTTTATTCACGTACTGTCTATGACTGCTTTCCTGCTACAGTGGTGGAGTTGAAGTAATTGTATCAGACGCCATATGTAGTCTGCAAAGCCTAAAAGGTTTAATTATGTTCTACAGAAAAAGTATTCATTATAAGAAAAAGTATTGGTGGAGGTTCTTTAGGGCAAGCCCAAGGCTCTGATCACGTTAATTCTCCTTCTCATTGTTGCTGGGGAGCAGTGGGTTTGGCATCAGAGGAGGGTGTGAAGGGAGAATGAAGCTGAGGTAAGGGAATTGGTTGGTGAGTCATGCTTATTCAGAGCCAGGTCTCAGGAAGGGTGACCAAGGCCTCTCCAGCACCAGGCTTCTCACATGTCTCACACCTGCTACTTTCTCCTTGCCCCAGGGCCATTTTCCTTCCATACCATTTGAGTTTCTCAGCATGATCACATGAAAGCTCAGCCTCCTCCACTGTCTGTCACTGCAGCAACCTCCAGTGGAGAATAGCCCTCAACCCTCTCGGCTGACTGCAGTCAGTAAACACCTCCTTGCGCATGGCTCATCCATCATTCAATCAAGTGGTCATGAGGAGCTTTGAAAAATCTCATTGTTTCTTTTCCTTTTAATTTTTTATTATGGAAAATTTCAAAGATATAAAAAAGTAGACAAAAAAACCCAAAAATGAACCCATGTCACCATCAGCCAGCTTCAATTATACTGTTCTGCATGTCAGTTATTCAGTGTAACTGCCTCCTCCCAATCCTGCCAGAGACACCATACCATTTCATATTCCATTCATAAATATTTTAGCATGTTTCTCTAAAAGGCAATAACTTTTGTAGGGGAACCTGGGTGGCTCAGTTGGTTGAGCGTTCAAGTTCAGCTCAGGTCATGATCTCACCATTAGTGGGTTCAAGCCCCATGTCAGGCTCTGTGCTTACAGCTCAGAGCATGGAACCTGCTTTGGATCCTGTGTCTCCCTCTCTCCCTGCCCCTCGCCAATTTGCACTCTGTGTCTGTCTCTCAAAAATAAACAAATGTTAAAAAATTTTTTCAAAAGCAGTAACTTTCTTTATCATGACTATGAAATGATTACCATACCTTAAATAAAAGGACAATACTTCTGTATATCATCAGCTATTTAAAAAATTTATATTTTTTATGTTTGAGAGAGAGAGAGAGAGCATGAGCAGGAGAGAGGCAGAGAGATGGAGACAGAATCTGAAGCAGGTTCTAGGCTCTGAGCTGTCAGCACAGAGCCCGATATGGGGCTCAAACCCATGAGCAGTGAGATCATGACCTGAGCTGAAGTTGGACACCTAACTGACCACGCAGGTGCCTCTACATCAGCTATTTATTAAGTATTCAAATTTCCAATTGCCTCTTAATTTTTCTTTTTAGTTTTTCTTTGAAGCATGCTCCAAATAATATCTGCCTATTGAAATTTCAAAAGCCATATGAACCCCTACCATCTCCATTTTAGTGTCTCCAAGTGTGGTATGTTTCTTACTTCTAAAGTGAACACATAATGTAGTATTTCTTTTTCTTTCTGAAAATTAGTGGTTAAATCGTTAACATAATTCAAAAAATAGGGTAGTTTTTGAAAAAAAGTAAGATAAGAACTTACTTTAATGATGCTTAGAAAACTTAATGATGCTTCTCCTTTATTTAAGATCCCCTACTAGTATCCAAAATCTATAAGGAACTCACCAAACTCCACACCCAAAAAGCAAACAATCCAGTGAAGAAATGGGCAGAAGATATGAGCAGACACTTCTCCAAAGAAGACATCCAGACGGCCAACAGACATATGAAACGATGCTCAGCATCCATCCTCATCAGGGAATACAAATCAAAACCACACTTGAGATACCACCTCACTCCNCCAAAACATGGAAAGAGACTAAGTGTCCATCAATGGACGAATGGATTAAGAAGATGTGCTTTATCTATACAATGGAATACTACATGGCAACGAGAAAGAATGAAATCTGGCCATGTGTAGCAACATGGATGGAACTGGAGGGTATTATGTTGAGCGAAATACGTCAGGCAGAGGAGAGATACCATATGTTTGCACGTATAGGAGGGTTAGGAGGACCTTAAGGGAGGACCATGGGGGAGAAGAAGGGGAAAAATAGTCGGGGGGGGGGAGG
>NW_027531893.1:14719723-14780191 GCF_008692635.1 Crocuta crocuta | reverse complement strand
CAAACTGAGGGCTGATGGGGTGGGGGGAGGGGGGGGTGATGGGCATGGAGGAGGGCACTTGTGGGGATGGGCACTGGGTGTTATATGGAAACCAACTTGACAATAAACTATAAAAAAAAAAAAAGACCCCCTAGGCCCAGTCTAGACTTTTCACTTAACATTAGCTTTGCTAGTCTTTAGCCCTGATTTTACCCAACCATCTGTTTTCTCCACCCCCTTTCCAGGGTTGCAGAGGGTTACTGGCGATAATCACATAAGCAGGCTGTTTATATGCACCACAAATTCAGGCCATCAGCTGGGCCATCCCTATTTATCCCTAGTTGATTCCCTACCAATTTCACCATAGCAGCTGCTGCACACCCCCTTCCCTCCCCTACAAGCCTCCAGAACCTGCCTGGGCCTCCCTCCCAGCAGATGCCTCTACACCTACATGAACAATCAGAATGACAGGACCCACAGTCAACTTGCTCAGTTTTTTCCCTTCACCCCAAATTTCCTCTCACTTGTAGTTCTGGTCTCAGAGGAAGACATACAGCTTCTTATACCTAATATTTGTAGAAATATACACAGAGAAGTCTCTGAAAAGAAGTTCACTAAAATGTCAACAATAGTTACATCTGAGAGGCAGGCTCTTAGGGGATTTGTACCTTTTTCATTTTACTTTTATTTTTTTCTCTAAGCATGTATCATTTTGGCAAAACCCATAATACCATTTCAAAATATCAGTGATTCCCCAAGAAAATGTAGGTGATCACTACTAGTGAGGGAATTCCAATTTTCCCATATTCTCCATTACTCTTTGAGGTAGGCGGAAAAATGGCACCCAAACATGAAAGGATCATAATTCCTATAACCTACATTATGTTACAATGGTACATTTTGCAGAATTGATTAAATTAAAGGCCTTGAGATGGGGAGAATATTCTGAATTATCTGGGTGAGCCAATGTAATCACAGAAGTACGTAACAGTTAAAAAGGGAGGCAAAAGACAGTAAGAGAGATGTGACTAAGGAGAAAGGATCAGAGATATACCACGTTGCGGGCTCTGAAGATGGAGGTAGCAGCAGCCTCTGGAAGTTGCAAAAGGCAAGAATATGTGTTCTCCCTTAGAAAGAACACATTTTCCTACAGGAAAGAATGGAGCCCTGCCCACACCTTGATTTTAGCCCAGGGATACCCATGTCAGGCTTCGGATTTCCAGAACTGTAAGATAATAACTTTTGCATTGGCTAAAAATTTGTGGTAATTTGTTATAGCAGCAATAGAAAACTAGTATCCCTACTCCCTCCCCACTGAACAACTCAACATAAAACCTAAATGGAAACAATGATTTGCTTTGCAGACAAGACAAGCCGTGGTTACCAATGCCGACCACATGACTCAGAGTACGTGCCTCCTTCACTGAACCCCTGGAACCAAGTCTGGGGCACTCCAAAGTTCAGCTGTAGCCCATTGTGGCTCAGTCTGTATTTTGACATGGGAATCTTGATTCCAAAATCAATGTTTCTCTACAGACGCCATTTCTGAGTTTCAGGCCAGTGTTTCCAATAGAGATGTACTAGAGGTGCCTCAATCTCCATATGCCCAAGACAGAAATCCTCATCTTTACCTCTGAGCCTGATTTTCCAGCCAGGACTCTTTGGTTCTATCTTGGGCCTCCATCTGCCCAGCAAATCTCACCTTTTCAGGCACATTTCTTCACTCCCAAATTCATCCATTCACTGGACCCATCCCAGGGCCCTTCTTCCATTCCTGTTGTCCCAGTTCAAGACCTTAGGGATGTAATCAGGTGGTCCCAGAACTCTTGGGAGTTATCTTGCCAAAGCAGCCTGCTCACAGTATGCCTCTGCTCAAAATCTTTTAATACTCTCTTGTGCTTATGGAATAATGCCCAAACTTCAAGGTTTTACGGAAAAACAAAATCCACCCCGACTCCCTTCCAGCCTTATCTCCTATCCCACCCTGTATCTCGGCATGCTCTATGAGTCAGCTATGCTGGTTTCCTGTGCCTGGAGCAAGTCCTGCCTCCTCCCACCTTCCTGACTTTGACACTGAGTACCGTTTTCTGCTGTATCTCTCGTCCTAAGTCCACAGTGTCCTCTGATGGCAACGTAGCCACTAGAAAGGCACATGTTACTCCGGACTAGGCCTGTTCATGATTTCATTTGTAGGTGTATCATTTTGCTGCATCTCCATAATCATCACATTTCATTAACGAGGAGATGGAGACCTAGAGAGTGACCTGAAGTGGTGATTTAAAAATACGTCTGCATATGGGGCACCTGGTTGGCTCAGTTAGTTAAGCATCCAACTTCCGCTCAGGTCATAATCTCACAGTTCTTGAGTTCGAGCCCCATGTCGGGCTCTGTGCTGACATCTCAGAGCCTGGAGCTTGCTTCAGATTCTGTGTCTCCCTCTCTCTCTGCCCCAACCCCTGCCTGCGCTCTGTTTCTCTCTGTCTCTCAAAAATGAATAAAGGTTAAAAAACAAGTTTAAAATATGTCCTCATGTGGTTTGATACTTCTTCTTTCAAAAGGTGGAGCCTAATCACACTCCCTTTGAATGTGGTACTTGAGCTGGACTGAGTGACTCACTTCTAATGAATAGAATGTGGTGGAAGTGCAGGTGTTTGGCTTCCCAAGTTGGGTCACAAAAGGCACTGCAGCTTCCTTCTTGGTCTTGAGTCTCTCACCCTGAAAGAGGCCAGTTACCACGTGGTGAGGACACTCAAGCTGTGCATGGAAAGCCCATGTGGAGAAAAATGGAGGCCTTCAGCTGCCACCGTGTGGGTAAGCCAACTTGAAAGTGGCTCCTGTAGGCTCAGTCATGTCTTCAGAAGACTATAGCCCCTGTGACGTCTTGTCAGTAGCCTGTGAAAGACCTTGAACCAGAACCACCCAGCTGAGCTGTACCTCAATTCCTGATCCACAGACACTGTGGATTATAAGTGTTTATTGTTTCAGGCCACTAAGTGTTGGGGTAATTTGTTATATGGTAATAGAAGCTAAAAACACTTACCCAGGTCATATGGCTAGTAAGCTGGTAGAGTAGAGAATTGAGCACTGGTTTGTCTGTCCCCAGAACTCATGCTCTTAACCTCAGCCCAGAACTGCCGGAAGTGGTAGTTTATATTTTGCTTCCTTTAGAAAACTTTGACAAAGTCTTCCCTCAAAATTCATCTTCCTCCAATCTGTACCCTTAAGCCCTACTCAAAACACCCATTTATTTTGCCCTCAACAATCCCCATATTTGCCTAAGTCCTACCTTACTTCACTTACAACTTCCCAGCTCCTTTAAACTTTAGGACCTACATCTTAATGTTGTCACTAAGATTAAATGAGATAATAACGTATAAAAGTGCTTAGCAGAGGAATGGTGAAATTATACTATTTACTACCTCAAGTATACTTTTTATTAATAGTATAACATAATTATTTATGTAAACACAGCATTTCTTCTGCTCTATGGGTGAGGGCTAAACTCTGGCTGTATATTAGAATCACCCAGGAAGTTATTACAAACAAACAAACATACATACAAACAAACAAACAAACCAATACACAGGCCATTCCCTGAATTAAGAGGTCTGATTTGATAGGTCTTGGGGGAAGCCAGGCAACAACCCCCTCCGCCCCCGCAGATGACATTAAGGTGCAGACAGGGTAGAAAAACACTGGACTGGGTCAGAGGTTCTCAACCCAAGGCTATCTTGTCTCTCCACTCTGCTTGATCCCTCATGCCCCTGATATTTGCTAGTGTCTGGAGAAATTCTTGATGGTGATGGCTTTAGGGAGGTGCTATTGGCATCTAGTGGGTGGAGGCCATAGAAGCTGCTGAACATTCCACAATGCACAGGCCAGCCTAACATCAGATAATAATTATCTGGCGCTAAATGTCGATACTGCTAAGTTTCATAAAACCTGGATTAGATGTTGTTTCCAGCTCCTGCTCTTGTTCTCTTTAAGAACATTGGTTCTTACTTACCTCTCTGACTCTTCTGGTATCTTTGAGAAGGATATAGGACCTGAGTCCTTTCCTCTCACGACCAAATCTGGACACCAACCAGCTTGGCCAGTGCCCTGGGTTGGCTCCAGGCCTGTCAGGAGGGTCTGTGAACAGTCTTGTGCTTCCCCACTTCCCTTTAGTGCTTTAGCATCTGTATTATAACACCCACTACAGAAACTATAGTTAATTGTAAATATGTCTCTCTTACTACCAAAGCCAAGCCATATTTTATTCATCTCTATTTATTCCATAATACCAGGCTCTGTGCATTGTACTTGGTAGGTGTTCAATAAAATACTTATTGCATCAAAGTAGATTAATATAATTTAAAGTTTTATCATGCTTCTTGGCATCTCTTTGAAAGGTTTTAGAAATAGAAAATACAAATGCCAGTTAGGGAGAAAGCTCTTGCATTTCTGTTCTTGTGGTGTTAAAGTCAAATGGTCACTTTTGCTACTTCTCAGGGTATTTATATGAGTTGCCAGAGGAAGTTAGCACCCATTTTAAATTAAGATATATTTAAAAAATTTTTAATCTTCATTTTTGAGAGAGAGAGAGAGAGATAGACAGAATGTGAGTGAAGGAGGAGCAGAGAGAGGAGACACAGACTCTGAAGCAGGCTCCAGGCTCTGAGCTATCAGCACAGAGCCTGATATGGGGCTCAAACCCACAAGCCATGAGATGATGACCTGAGCCAAAGTCAGACACTTAACTGACTGAGCCATCCAGGCGCCCCATAAGATATTTTTATAATAAATGACAAGGGATTTGAGAGGATGCTTAGAGAAGTTCTCATATCTTTAAGATTCTTTTTCATTGGCTATTAGAAGTGGGAAAATGTTTCATTTTCAAGGCAAAGCAATAACTTGGAGAATGATATTCTTCTATTTATTAATCATTTATACTCAATACATTATGGGCCTTCCATTTTCATAGTGGGCAAAATTAGGCACAGGTTGGAAGCTAAAAAAATCCAGGGTTTTCCAATTATCATTCATTCTCCTTTCACTGTGTAGCTAGTCTCAGATTTTTATTTTATTTTTTTAATGTTTATTATTTTTGAAGGAGAGAGAGAGCACAAGCAGGGGAGGGGCAGAGAGACAGGGAGACAGAATCTGAAGCGGACTCTAGGCTCTGGATCTGTCAGCACAGAGCTCGACACAGGGCTGGAACCCACAAGCCATGAGATCATGACCTGAGCTGAAGTCAGATGCTTGGCCAACTGAGCCACCCAGGCACCCCTGATTTTCGAAAAGCTGATAATGGGGTGCCTGGCTGGCTCAGTTGGTGCAGCATATGACTCTTCGTTTCAGGGTTGTGAGTTCAAGTCCTATGTTGGGTGCAGAGATTACTTTTTAAAAAATCTTAAAAAAAAACAAAAAACCTGGGGTATATTTAATTCTCCAAGTTAAGAAAGTCAGTCAAGAATCTATTCAACTATTCTCAAGAAGGGCATATCTAAGGAAAAAAGTGATATTCAAGGGCTAAAGGTCTAATTTAAGGTCTTTCATTCCATTTAATAGGAGATTTCACAAGCTTTGCTTAATTTTCTAATGCCTTGGTTTCCTTACATTGTTCTCACAAAGGGTTGGCATGAAAACATTTCAAAGCAAGAAGTTAAATACACATAATTTTCTCTAAACTGAATTTTCTTCCACCTATGACCTAAAATAGTGGACAACTGCTTAAATGTCATCTTTCAAGTGAGATCCTTCCTGACCACCCTATGCAAAATTAAGCCCCTTTAATATTCTGTATTCCCCCATCTCTGCTTTCTTTTTCCCTATAGCACTTCCTTGTTCATTGTCTGTCATCCCCCACTAAGATATAAATTCCATAAAGGCAAGGAAGGTGCTTTACCTCCAGCACCTAGAATGATGTTTGGCACATCGCAGTACTCAGCAAGTACTTATTGTATGAATGGGTGAATTATGCCAATCTAGAGACGCTATTATATGGAAATCTAGAAATATACTATAACACCATCAAAGGCAGGAATTAGATGTGATTGAATCAACAAGGCTAGATCTCAAAAGCATGTATTTGAAATCAAACAAAAGTTGCAAAATAACACATACAATTCCTCATCTGCAAAATAAGGCTAGTAATGGCATTGTTATCAGGATCAAGTTAGTTCATTAGTGTTAAATGCTACAATGAACAATGATACAAGCACTCAATAAATGTTACTTGCCATCATCATCATTACATTGATGAGAAATCACTCACAGCAATTAGTACAATTAATTTTATATGATATAATCTAATTTTATATAGTTAACCAATTTTAAGAGCTCTGGAAGGACTATAAACTGATTACTTTTGTGAAGAAAGAAGAACTCAGATTGGAATGATGATCAAAGAGAATTTAAAGTTTATGTTATGTTCTAATGTTTTGAATGTAGAATTGATCTATATAAGTAAAATTAATATTTAGAAAAGTTTAGTCCTATTTCTTGAGACATAATAACCTTGAGAGGGGACAGGGAGAAAGAGTGAGGAGAGAATAGAGAGATGAATTACTTAGGATAAGAATTTTTAAATTTTCTACTGTATTTCTGAAGTGCTTCTAGAATAATCACTACATGGATAGGATGTTCTTAGCCTGGACTGAAAATAGCTAGAGACAAGAGTCGCAAATATAACTGACCTGGAGTCCTGGATGGATTACATGAGTTAGCTGGACTGGAGAAAACTATCATTAACATAATCTTAAAATAGGAATAAATTATTTTAGGTCCTGTGTTGGTACTTACTGATGCTTCAGCCACTGCTCCACAAATGGAATGGAGAAGAATTCTGTGAAAGACTCCCCTGTCCTCTTTGGATTTTGACTGGTAACGATGCCATATGTTTGATTGACAAGAAAACAATAAGCAAAAATTCAAGTCAGTTGTTGCTATTCTGCTTGCAAATGAACACTGCTGAATCCTTAGGGTCACTGAATATTCAAACACACGCAAAACTTACTTGTATAGCCACTCGGTCAGAAAATCACAGGCAATGAACTTGGTTCTTTTTCTCTAAAGGGAAAAGAAAGAAGAGAGAATTAAATTATACTCTTTGTCCACATGTCTGAGTAGGACAAAAGAAGAGAGGTTAATTGATTTTTTGTGTTAGATGAAATATGCATGAGTCCTTTATAAAGTTTATAAGTACATCAACAAACAATAACTTGGGGCGATGTAAAGAATTCTGAAGACATTTCTCCAGTCATCTTTGTTTGTTTTTTGTTTTTAATTTTTTAAATGTTTGTTTATTTTTGAGAGAGAGACAGAGTGCAAGGAGGGGAGAGGCAGAGATTGAGGGCAACACAGAATCTGAAGCAGGCTCCAGGCTCTAAACTGTCAGCACAGAGGCCGACATGGCACTCGAATCCACGAACTGTGAGATCATGCCCAAGCCGAAGTCAGACACTTTACTGACTAAGACACCCAGCTGCCCCTCCTCCAGTCATCTTTGGACAAGCACATTTTCTGATGGCAGGGACTAATGAAGGATAGTGCACATAGTAGGAGGCTTACTACATGCTTTTGGAACTGTCACAGAAGGGTTTTATTTAAATCTGGACCTTGATTCTGAGTAACTGTACTTACTGTTTTCCCTCAGTCCACCTGAACCTTCACAATACCACTACTTCAGTCTGGGTACCATCTTGCAATGTGGAAGCCAAGCATGCAGGTGCCGTTGGCCAGTTTGGCTGACCCTGCCACTTGTCCACCCAAGCCACTCTCTATTCCATCCTTATTAACAGAAACCTGATTGACAATCAGCCCACAGTTGAAAACAACAACAACAACAACAACAACAACAGTATTTTCCATTCTCCCATGTAGCAAGGGAGGGACAGTCATGACATGGTTCTGCCCTGTGAGATAGAAATGAACATGTCCTATGGCTTCCTGAAAAAGTTCTGCTTTCTTAATTTCTGCTGCCCTTCTTCCGTGAAGTTTCCTTCTACTTCTTTTGGTCTGGAACACAGAGGTGTGGCTGGAAGTGGAGCAGCACTTTTCAACCATGAGGTCAAAAGCCACAGGCTGAGGATGGTGGATCAGGAGGTTAGAAGAAGCCTGGGCCATTGATGACTTCCTTAACTCTCTGCACCAGCTGAGGCCTGAACTACTCTGAACATCTTGATATGTAAGGGGAACTAAATGCTTTGGTTTATTACCATTGTTCTCGACTTTTCATTACATGCCAGTGAATGCAGTCCCTAAGAGACAGATAGATAGCCAGTAAACCACAAGGGAAAGAACGTCCTAGGTGCTGGGGGAGAAGGCTTGATAAGAAGGCAACTGGGTTGAACACCAGATATCTGTCTTTTGGACCTACTGAAAGTCTCTTGTAACTGAAACAGAACCAGTCAACTACTTTAAGACAACCACTATGGAAACTGGGAGGTAGAGGGTTGCTGCCACTCTTTTTAAGATAACAGAAGCTGAGAACCAAGTAAGTCTAGAGGTGTTGGTTGCCATGTGAAAAGATCCTTCCCAAGAATGAAGGCAACACAGAGTCTGCTGGAAATTCCCTCTTTTCCCCTCAGGTGTACACCTCTCTCATCCCGTTCTGTGCCTTAGGAGGCTGATTTTATGGTTCACTTCAACCAGGATCCCAACCAGTGGGAGGTACCAGCAGGAGATCCGAGACAGGGAGGAAAGAAAGACAGGGTGTAGTGGATTGAACTGTGTGTCCCCCTCGACTCAAATTCATATGTTGAAGTCCTAAGTCCCAGTACTTCAGAATCTGACTGTATTTGGAAATAGGATCATTACAAATATAATTAGTTGAGTCCAGCCACTCCTGAAGGACACAGGAGTAAAAAGAATGAATAAATTTGGGGTAATATTAGCAAGGAAGAAGGGAGATGCTATTGGCTAGACCATCAATGGCAGTTCTAACAACATTGTACTAGGCCCTGGATCCTGCTATACCCAAAGCCCAAATCCCCTGGCCCTTTCAGGTACATAAGCCAATATGTTCTTTTCTTTCTTTCTTTTTTTTTAATGCTTATTTATTTTTTCAGAGATGGAGAGAGAGAGAGAGAGACGGAGATAGAGCACAAGCGGGGTAGGGGCAGGAGAGAGGGAGACACAGAATCCAAAGCAGGCTCCAGGCACTGAACTGTCAACATAGAGCCTGACACAGCCTTGAACTCACAGACCATGAGATTATAACCTGAGCTGAAGTCAGATGCTTAACCGACTGAGCCACCCAGGCACCCCTATTCTTTGTTTGGTTAAGCCAGTTTGCATTGGGTTGTTTATTGCTTACAACAGGAAGAGTTTTAACTCTTATTCCTTTCTTCTCCAATCAGCTAACCCCCACTTGTCCTTTTAGATGCCTCCAGGAAGACTTTCTGACCATTCTCACCCTCTTCAGGTTATAGTAGGCTTCCCAGACCTGAATCCACAGTTCCGCATTTGCCACTCTGTCATAGCACCTCAGACATAACCATAATATAACCACTGGCCCACATGCCTATCTCCCCCACTGAACTATAAACTTCCTGAGGACAGGGCACAGTCTCTTTTCTTTATATTCTTAGTGCTTAATTGGGTGCCTTGCATGGTGTAGGTAATCAACAGGTGATGAATAAAGGAATGAATGAATTCACCATTCAACTCTCAAACATCAAAGCAAGAAAGAGCTTATTTACAAAAATTCTGACATCTTTTTTAAAAGTTTATTTATTTATTTTGAGAGTGCATGCAAATGGGGGAGGGGCAGAGAGAAAGGGAGAAAAAGAGAATCCGAAGCAGGCCTCTCACTGTTAGTGCAGAGTCCGATGTGGGGCTGGACCTCACAAATGGTGAGATCATGACCTGAGCTGAAGTCAGACACTTAACCTACTGAGCCCCAAGATTTCTGACTTTTAAAACTAGGGATTGCTAATATAATTCTGGATAGTTTCTCTTCATTTTCTTCTCATAATATTTTACCAGGAAAATTTTCCTTTTTTTTTTCTTTTCTTCCCCCCTTCACTTAAAAATAGCCAACTCAGCTTTATAATCTTAGATAAGGCTGAAAAAAAAAAAAAAAAAGACTTGCAAAATTGATTCTTACCAAAAAGGAAAGTGCTGCTTAAGATTTTTTACTGAAAGCTTTATTATAGCTGTTAGTCCATAAAATAGAGCAGTGTCCGAGTTGCTGGAGATTGTTTGCAGTCTTTTACCTCCTTGCTGATAGCCTTTTATTAAAAAATTGAAACACTACTGGCCAGGGTAATAAAATTAAATGTACTGGAGCATATAACGGGGCTTTCTAAGTCTGCCTTGCAAGAGCAGGGTTGCCTTCAAAAAGCCATCTTTAACCCAACTAAGAAAATACTTGTACAACAATGCAAATATGTATCTAGCATGAATTGCCATAAAATAATTTAAACAATTCAGTGATTGTAAGATGGCAGTGTCTCTCTTTTCCCTGTCCTACAAAAGATGCATTGTTCCCTTGGCATTTACCGCAGTGTTTGGTGGTAAAGATTCCTTCTACCAAGGGAATGCAGCTTGACTTACTCTATTAAATAGACTTTTAAAATAGCCCAATGGTCTGATGTATAAAGGTCATGCAGACAGATTTAATCACTTTTGATGCAAAGAAATAAAATGGAAGAAATTGTGTTTTCCTTCTGTTCTGGGCAAGTGTGGACGTGCCGTGCATACTCAGACACATGGAACAGTGGGGATATTGTTCAGCTGTTGTTTAGTTTAAAAATTATCTGCCGGGGAGCTGAAAGAGAGAAGGGAGGGCAAATGAAAAGTTGTGGTGAGTGAAGAGATAAGAGAGGAAGTAATAGAGAGAAAAATTAAAGAGTGAAATTAAGAAAGTGTGGGCACCCAGGGTTTACGTAATGCGGACAAACACACTGCATTCGTGACTGTTAAAAGGTGAGTGTGTGTAAGTTTCAGCAAGCAGAGGAAATAGCTAAGACCACCTCAAGGTTAAAAAGCAATTTTTAAAAATCCAGAATTAAAAGGAAAAAGACTAAATGCCAAAGGATAAGACATCATCATGTCATCATGAGTCTGAAGCTTACATTAAAACACATCCAAAAACAAGGTAGATGGATAGACTGATGGGCTGATGGATTGGTGGACAGATATGTAACCAAGCAAATAAAGCAAAATGGTAAATGTAGAATCTAAGTGGTAAATAGATGGATGTTCCCTCTGAAATTCTTCCCTCGTTCTATACACCGGAAAATTTTTGTAATAAAATTTGGGAGTGGAGAACATCATTATAAAAGATTGAAACCCCATAGAGAGAAAAGGCAGATGTTAGAGTTTTACCTAGACAGTTCTTTGTCCTAATGTTCAGGTTGGGTACATATATAAGAGGCAGATCAGAGGTGCAGAATTGGAAAGAGACACTAGCATTGGAACGTCACTAAATCTGCATCAGGCAATGAATGTAATTCCATCCCAGAAAGGTCAAAAGCACACGCTGTGAGATTAGTGCACTGACGTATGGCTTGCTATGGCATTGTGTTTGTTGAGACTCTTCGGGTTTGCAAGGTTTAGAAATCTGTTCGGGTTACTTTGGTTACTGGGAATTTTTTACAAATCAGTTTAGGATAGATTTTGCTGCAGCAAACAACACCTGAATCTGAGAAACTTGNGTTCGGGTTACTTTGGTTACTGGGAATTTTTTACAAATCAGTTTAGGATAGATTTTGCTGCAGCAAACAACAATCTGAGAAACTTATATCATCAATGGTTTATTTCTCACTCATGTTATGTGAACATTTCAATCAGCTATAGCTCCCTGCTCCATGGTGTCTTTACTCTGGGATTCAGGCTGACGAGCTTCTGCTAAAATATCACTAGTTATCACAGTAAGTGAAAAGGATATGGTGAACCCTGCTTTGTCTCTTATGGAAATGCCATATGTCATGTTCACATTTTGCTTTGACCAAAGCAGTCACATGGTAAAGCCTCCCTTAGGGACAGGCCACAAATATATTAAAAAAAAATTTTTTTTAACGTTTTATTTATTGTTGAGAGAGAGATAGAGACAGCACGAGCAGGGGAGGGTCAGAGAGAGAGGGAGACACAGAATCTGAAGCAGGCTTCAGGCTCTGAGCTAGCTGTCAGCACAGAGCTCAAAGCGGGGCCCGAACCCATGAACCGTGAGATCATGACCTAAGCTGAAGTCAGACACTGAACCAACCGAGCCACCCAGGTGCCCCAGGCCATAAATATTTTTGAACACGAATATATTCTAGCACATGGGATTAGTGTAAAGGCAGGAGTGGAAGGAATATGGGAATTCCTCTGACTGGGGGCAAGTCTCAGGGAGAAATGGACCAGTGTCCATGGCTGTTCAGGGCACAGGCCTGGGTAACCACAGGAGCCTCATCTCCTGTGTAGCTTTGTGGTTCAACAACAGTTCTGGTTCTCAATCTATGTGGGACTCAGTCTTTTGGCATTGCTACTCCCTAGAAGCAAGAATCTTATTGGACTGATAAGATACTACTCAGGATGGGCCATTCCTGTTGCACAGAGCAATTGTGTCAGATCATTTCCATAGCCACTTGGCATCCTCAAGAGGCTGCCCATAGGGTGTGACACTTATTCCTGGCTCAAGCACTTGTAGCCAGGATGATGGGGACATGGACAAAGCAGGGACAGAGGGCTGAAGTTAAGGCTGTGAGTATGACATGCACTTAGAATGTCATAGTCTCCTTTCCCACACAGCTTTTCTCTACAATAAACTTCCAGACGCCCAAGACCCACCCCCAAGACATGACAAAAGTGATAACTGACGCTAGAAATGAGCACACACTTGGAATATAGCCAGATGCCAAAATACTTATCACAGCAAACTTCAAACAGAAGTTATATTTTTCTCCACTGCATTAGAATTTCATTAAAGAAAAACAACACTTCTCAAAAGAACTTAAAAATATGCACTAATAACACAAAGTATAGACCAAGACTTTCAACGTGGGCCACGTGCTCACTTCTAAAAGTGTTCTGAAGTAAAAGGAGTAACGCTAAAATAATTCTACCACACCTTTCCTGTGACTATTTTTTCCACTCCTTAGAAAAGTTTTTCAAACAAAAGCTGATGGTATTTCTAATTCTCTTATTGGTCAAGGCCAGGAAACAGAATTTCTTCCTTCACTGACCACAGCCCTTATACTTTTTAAAAGATATTTGGGTATTTTATTTAAAAAATTAAAAAACTACAATCAATTACTGTAAGATGGCACAGGACTCTAAGAAGAAATAGATTTGTTTTACGGAATTATTCATAGTAGCAAATTTTACTGTCATGAGATCATCAAATGACTTACCAGGAGTTAGAAATAGTTTCCTGATACTAACTTTTGTTTACAATACTCTTCATTG
The DNA here is from genome assembly GCF_008692635.1 of Crocuta crocuta. NCBI lineage: Eukaryota > Metazoa > Chordata > Mammalia > Carnivora > Hyaenidae > Crocuta > Crocuta crocuta. The sequence goes on along the minus strand of NW_027531893.1, from coordinate 14,766,835 downwards.
TAATGGAATTTGATGAGCAACCAAAGCAAAAGGGAAAATTTTATGCTGCGTGGGATAGGATAGGAAAAGAGGCAGAAAGTCTTATCACCTCCATCCAGACCCTGCATTTAATCCATATTTAAAGCTGAGATAAGATTTATTTTCAGGCATCATTTAGTCATGCAAAAACCTCCTGATTTCTTTCCAAATTATGCACAGTGCCCTGTCCGGTTTGGCCCTATTCAGTAAACATTTACTGAGGACCTACTATGTACCACGCTTCTGTTAAACAAGAGATAAAGAAATGAGTAAGCTGTGGCCCCACTATGGTTATTAATTCAACATCCAGAGGCCAACCAGCTGGAGGTTGCTGTGATGAATATGGAGGATTAACCCCATTTCCAGCTCCAGGTGTGAATCTCGATTAGGCAGTCCAGATAATCCCACCCTGCCACCTAGACCTAAACCTGGTCCACGTTTATTTATCTTGGCCCAAGAGATTCACTGAATGAAGAATGGGTGCATAATCAATTTTAGACTGATAAGGTATGAGGGGAGATGTGCTGGGGTTTCTGGGATATCATTTTTTTTCCTTTTCTTTTTTTTTTTAATGTTTATTTATTTTGAGAGAGACAGATAGAGTGCAAGTGGGGGAGGGGCAGAGAAAGAGAGAGACACAGAATCCAAAGCAGGCTCTAGGCTCTGAGCCATCAGCACAGAGCTTGACCTAGGGCTCGAACTCATGAGCTGTGAGATCATGACCTGAGCTGAAGTCAGATGCTCAACTGACTTAGCCACTCAGGCGACCCTACTTCTGCTTCTCTTACTGATGTTGACCATTCTTTCCTGGTTTTTGTAGTTACCAGGGGAAGAGCCTAGGCCAGGGACAGTATCTATTTTGCCACTCTAAGGGAAGCCAGCCTGAGGATAAAACCAACTTTGCAAGAGGCCAACCAGAGAGGCAGAAGAGAACCAAGTCCTCGGTTATATCACTGAGTTCTGAATCAAACCTATCCTGAAATCTTCCTTTTCTACCTCAGCACTTTCTAGTTTCCTGAACCAAAGAATCCCCTTCATTATTTAAGCCAGTTTCCTGATATTTGCAGCATAACGAGTCCTAAGCAAGATAGCTGCCCACTATCCCTTCTGCCTTCTTTTGGTAACAGCACCTTGAATTCCTTCCGGGGATCAGCCCTTCCCCAATTCTAAAGCTATGTGCCCTGGGTTAGAGATCCTTCCCTTTGCCCAACAGCCCACTGCCTACTAAATTCCCCTAGTTCCAAGGATTGCTTCCAAAGTAGGTCACTGACCTGAGTCAGTTCAATTAGATACTCAGGGACAGACTTTCTCTTTCTCAGGCATGCTTGAGCCTACGAGACATAGGTTAGCGTCACAAGGTGGGGACTATTTGAGGGTAGAGCCAAGACAGAGAAAACTGTATTAAGAGATGGAGAGGGAACCGAGTCATGAAGACATCATCTGGACCTCCAGATCAAGCTGTGGAAGATTTCCCATGGGAGAGACATACATAAACAAACAAACAAACAAACAAACAAACAAACAAACCTTTTTCCTGACGTCAGTTTGAATGGGGTTTTCTGTCACGTGAGAGAGTCATCTAGCAGATATGGGACTGGCGAGTTCTGCATACTTAACACATCCAGCTGAAACAAACTCTTTTGAGTTCATACTACTTTTTACTGCTGACAATATAAACCTTTTATCAAAAATTGCTTACAGCAAAAATTACTGACTTACTTATTAACCAAAATATTTTCAGAGCTGCACTGTAAAGAATTTTCAAGTGAAATTTACAACACAACCACTAAGCCAGCTCTATTTAATCTATCTGTCCAATTACTATCTCATTAAGTTCTCATCTTTTTGTTCCAATTAAGCTAATCCAAAGGCATGGCTAGATGTCAGCAGATCACCAAGAATATGGAGCAAACTGTAATGTCTAATCTTTCTGATGATATTTATGTGTCTCCAACTTAATTTGCCACCAGAATACAACCCAATTCATGACAGAATAGGAATGGTATTGGACTTTTAATCAACCTTCAGTTTAAGAAAAATGCTGAAGTTCTATCTTAACAATTGCCTAGTTGATTTCCTTTTCCGTCCTCCAAATCGCATAGACTCTGGGCTGCCCAGGGGTCCCAGGGAAGGCAGCTATAACTATAAACAGAAGATCAGGAAAGTCAATGTCAACAAAGATTCAGCAAGGAACAGGCAGTCTTCATGAAAATTCTACCTCCATTAAAAGTCCTGTCTTGGTATCAAAATTATTTGCAACCTAACTTCACAGTCATGCCTCCAAGAGATCAAGAGATCTGGAGCACTCCCTTCAAGGCCTGCCCTCTGCTCGGGGAAGATGGAAAAATCAGTCAGGGCCTGTGCAAAAGGAAACTTCTGGCAAAGGCTCTGATGATCAGGCCTGTCTTGATCGATCTCACTATCACTGCCTGAAACTGGATTTATTCTTTTCTTCGCTTTCAACCTGGATACATGTCTCTTCTCTGTTTTCTCACTTACTGCCAGCTGCCTCTCCTCCTGAATCCATCCTTCAAGTATAATCCTGAATGATAATGGCTACCCCCTATTGAATACTCACCCTGTGCTAAGAGCCATACACACAACATCTTAATCCTCTCAAAAACCCTGGTGAGGTGGGTACCTCCCCATTTAACAGACAGGAAAACTGAGACCCTTAGAGTTTTAGAGTTTAAGGAAATTTCCCAGGTGCCCAGAGTTAGCAAAAGTTGGAGGAGGAAGGGCATCTAGATGGCTCAGTTGGTTAAGTGTCCAACTTTGGCTCAGGTCATGATCTCACAGTCTGTGAGTTTGAGCCCTGTGTCGGGCTCTGTGCTGACAGCTCAGAGCCTAGAGCCTGCTTCAGACTCTGTGTCTTCCTCTCTCTTTGTCCCTCCAGTCTTGCTCGCTCTTTCTCTCTCTCTCTCTTAAAAAATGAACATTAAAAAAAATTTTTTTTAAGTTGGAGGAGGGGATTCAAGCCCATCTGTTCGACTCCAGCACCCCTACCTTACCTTTCCTCACTATATTCTGTCAGAGCCCTCCATATGTCTGAGTCTAACCTCTCAGCAGTCTCTAACTCCCCCACATGGCCAGTCTCAACCCACCTCTTCCTTACATACTGCCCTCATTCTTAGTTTTCCATTCTGGACGTAAGGAACATTTTACCAATACAATTCTGTTCTTACTTCATTGCTACTTTTCACTGTAGCTGTGCCAGTCACTGAATTGAACTCTTTGAATGCATTATCTTATTTAAACTCTCTTGTTATGAATAATAATATTATATATATAATTTATTATTATTATTATTATTTCCATTTCATGGAGGAGGATGCTGAGGCTTAGAAGGTTAAAATACAANNNTACAATGGCCAGTGCTAGAAAGGTCCAAAGCCACATATCTAGAAAAAGGTAAAACTGGGTCCTAAATTCAGGTGAGCACAGCTCCAAATTCTACACTTAATCATTAAGCTTCCCTTATACTTCCTCCCACATAATTGGGGTGGTTCTAGGATTTCAGAACAGGGGTTGGCAAACTTTCTTAAAGGGCCAGGTATAAATATTACACTTGTGTTATAACTATTCAACTTGGCTATAGTGAAAGAGTGCAAAAGTGTCCATAGACAAAATCTAAAGGAATGGATATGGCTGTGTTCCAATAAAATTTCAAAAAGTTACAAAAAGAGGCAGCTAGGTCTACAGGCCATAATTTGCAGACCTCTGCTTTAGACCATTATCAATCACTGATAGATTATATTCCGTGCAGAAGAATGGAAAAATTCATAGTACTTGATTTCTGACACATAAATTTGATTTCAAGAAAGCTCAGTTTCACCCATTTCCTGGATAACCCTTTTATTATTCTAAGGGATTAACAGTTTAAACATCTTTTGGCTCTGGAATTAGTGTATGTCTTTGGTTTTCTTGTTCCTAAACAACCAAGAGGGCTGATAACTTATTTTAAAGGTAGGTTCTTTTAAAAAAGAATCAATTGAACCTTATTTTCATGTTTTTAAATGGCCTCCAATCCTTCAGACATTAATTCAGACATTAATTCTCAAGAGAATTTTTGGATACTTGCAGTCTTCCTTTCTTTTTTGGTCACTATGGTTGTGATTCTAGCAGCTTCTTCAGCATTGGAAGACTCTTAATAGCGCATTCTCAAGTTCTGAGCTCACCATATTACTTCTAAGAGTTATCTTTATATTTTTTACACATACTTATTACTTTATAAAGGAGCTAGTATTTTTAGAATGATGAGGAGAGTCCATTCTTGGCCATATGTAATACCCAGAAATTAGTAACAAGGATACCACCTTCCATTTATTCAAGCAACAAATGGTCACTCAGCAGGGACCATGGGGAGTAACAACATTCCTTTTACAGACTTGCTATTTTCTAGGCATCATGTTAATCATGTTAACAACAGTTAATGTGCACTGACTGTTTTCTCTGTGCCTGGCAATCTTTTAAATTTTACTGAACTCATTTTATCCTCATGACAACTACATATTATTAGGTTACTGTTCTTATTATTCCCATTTTACATATTAGGAAACAGGGGCACAGAAAGGTTAAATACCTTGCCCAAAGTCGCTTACTAGTAGATTGTTAGAATCAGAATTTAAAGCCAGCTGGACTCCAGAGCTTGCTCTTTCACACATTACTTCGGTTAATCCTGTTCATAATCCCACCAGTGGTTTACAAATGAGGAGAGGAGGGAGTCGCAGACAAGTAGCTTCCCTGAACCCACTCAGCTAGAGCCAGAAGTCAAACCTGCCACCTGCTGCCAAATCCATACTATTTCTAATACAGTATGAGGTGAATTGCCAAAAGGGCCACCATTCTTCACTCCTCCCTGGATCCACAGCCTTTGCAATGTAGCTTTATAGCTCTTCTCATCAAGAGGTGGAGTCTCTTTTCTTACTTCTTGGATCCGAGCTGCCCTTGTGACTTGCTTTGGCCAACATAATGCTGTGAAAGTAGCAATGTGCCAGTTCCAAACCTCATCAGGCTCAAGAGGCCTTGAGAACTTCTACTTGAACCCTCGCACCCCTGCCCAGCTATCGTGTGAACAATTCAGGGTTAATCTGATGGAAGGTGAGAGACCAAGTTGAACAGAGATGATGCATCCCAGCTAAGGCCATCCTAGACCAACAAGTACTCAGCCCGCTCACAGACACACAAATGGCCCCAGCCAAGACAGAAGAACCTCCCAGCTGAGCCCAGCCCAACTGCTGTCTTGCAGGAGACTGAACTAAATAAACTTGTTTTATGCCACTAACTTTTGAGGTAGTGTGTTATGTAGCAAAAAGCCAACAGATGCCTTGTATAATAAGTGAAATGCAATTCACAGCCAAATGGTAATGCTCTCCCTATTTAGCAGATAGTCAAGACTGCTACGATGACAGCCCCCTGGCATAGAGCCATGCCCCTGAAAGCAAGAGGATACAGCTTCAGAGCAGAAAAGGAAAATCCTGTCACAAAGCCATTGCCCTTTATTTTGTAAGACAGCCATGAGGTCACCCTCAGGTCAGAGCCTGTTGACTTTCTTTTTAAAGCCTTGTCTTTTGAGGATGACTTTGATTTTTTGGAAACAAAAGCAACTCCTAGCCAAGCTTGGGAATGAAGTGATCAATGCTGCCATTGTTAAAAAGAAGAAAGAAAAGAAGCATGACTATAAAGTTATAATAAGATTTTCTTGCATGGTTTACAAACTGGATCAGACAGCAATCCCAAGAGCCTCAAAGGGAAGTATTTTCAGCACTCACAACCTTCCTGGCATACAGCAGTCCCTCCCTTATCCACAGAAGACAGGTTCCCAGACCCCAGTGGATGCCTGAAACTACTGAGAGTACCAAACCCTGCGTGTAGCATGTTTTCCCTGTATATACAAACCTATGATAAATTTAATTTCTAAATTAGGCACAGTAAGATAACAAAAATTTCAACAGTATGTTTTTATAAGTTTATTTACTTATTTCGAGAGAGACAGAGAAAGCAAGCTGGGGAGGGGAGAGATAGGGAGAGAAAGAATCCCAAGCAGGCTATGCACTGTCAGCACAGAGCCTGAGGCAGGGCTCTAACTCACGAACCATGAGATCATGACCTGTGCCGAAACCAAGAGTTGGATGCTTAACTAACTGAGCCACCCAGGCATCCCATGGGTACTTCTTGAGCATCTGTTTCCTTATCCACAAAACAGGGACAATAAAACCACCCATTCAAAGGGTTACTGTGATGACTAAGTAAGATCACAATGTGAAATAATGCCTACCATATAGAAAGTACTTTATAAATGACTGCCATCAATCACTTGATTAATCACTTATAAGGTAACTGTTTGGTAATGGTAGATGATTAAGAAATAGCCCCTAACTTGGAGCCATATTTCATATTTAGGTACTAACTTCGAAAATGTGAAATTGGGATCTGCTATCTGAACCCACTTAAATGCTGTGACATTCAATCAAACATAACAAGATCAGGTAAAAACCCAGCTTCCTCTACTGAAAATCTACCCAAGCAATAAAGATGAATTACTGATACATGTGCAACATAGATGAACCTCACAAACACTGTACTGAATGAAATAAGCCAGATGCAAAAGACCATATTATGTGCTTCTAGTTATAGGAAATGTTCAGGAAAGGTAAATCTATGGAGATAAAAAGTAGATTAGTTGTTTTCTGGAGGTAGGGGTGGAAATGAAGACTGACCAGATATAGTCACTAGAGATTTGCGGTGGGGTGGGGAGGGGCCGGGTTACGGAAATGTTCTAAAATTAGATTGTGGTGATGGCTGCACAACTCTGTAAATTTGGTCCAGTTAAAATGAGCGATTTTTTTAAAATCCTTTTTTTAGGGGCACCTGGGTGCCTCATTTGGCTGAGTGTCTGACTCTTGATTTTGGCTAAAGTCATGATCTTGCAGTAGTGGGATTGAGCCCTGCATCCATCCGGCTCTGAGCTGACAGCATGGAGCCTGCTTGGGATTCTCTCTTTCCCTCTCCCTCTGCCCCTCTCCCCTACTCACACTCACTCTCTCTTAAATAAATAAACTTAAAAAATTTTACTTATAATTACCCGAGCCTAGAACCTAACCCCATTTAACATACAAACACAGGTGGGCTCTTTTTCTCATGGTTTTAATATATATTGATTTTTCGAGGAAAGCAACTACTGTCTATACTGAGGGAAAACTGTACTTTGTTCTGTTCAAAAACCTAAGAGTTTCTCACCATTTCAGAAAAATCCCAACACCATGGGCAATATGACTTACAGTATCTGAATGATTGATATATCATGTGTGATTCAATCAGCCTTTTGTAGCTATCATATTCTTGGTGATTCTATGTGTATGTACAAGCAAGTGACTACTCATATCTTCTAGCACAGTTTTACCTGAGCTTTAAAATATTTAAAAATATTACTTATGTTATAAATGGTTTCCATTTTCTTTCTCTTTCATGCTATAGTCTGCTATAGTATAAACAGCCACTATACATACATATATATACTTGAAATCATTGCATAGATAGATGCAATAGATTACTATGCTAATGAACACTTAATTAATCATGCATGCTAGGTCCTTGCCCCTTTGCAATGTGACTTTGCTAATTTTTCTAGTGAGAGTCTATTTCCCACCTACTTATGGGTTGAATTGCTTTGACCAACAGAATGTGGGAGAAGGGAGGCTGTTGGAGTTCCAGAGCCTCAGCCTTACACTTCTTCCTTTGCCCTCTTGGACACTGCCAGGAACCACCAGGTTGTAAAGGAGCAGGCCTGGCCTGCTGGACGATGAGAGCCATGAGCAGGAGAACTGAAGTGCTTAGCCAACACCAGCACTGAGACCCCAGCCATGTGCCTGACACCAGCTTGCTGGGACCTCCCAGCCCAGCCCAGTCACCTGCTGAAAGCAGTCACATGAGTGAGTCAAAGTGAGACCAAAAGAAGAACAGTCAGTCCACAGAAATATTAAATCATTGTTTTAAGATGTGAAGTTTCCAGGTAGTTTATTATATGACAGCACACATAGTAGGGGCACCCAGGTGGCTCAGTTGGTTAAGCATCCAACTCTTGATTTTGACTCAGGTCATCATCTCATGGTTTGTGAGTTTGCACCCCGCATCAGGCTCTGCAATGAGTGTGGAGCCTGCTTGGGATTCTCTCTCTTCTCTCTCTCTGCCCCTCTCTAGCTTACATGCACTCTCTCTTTCTCTTTCTCACAAAACTAAGCATTTTCTTTTAAGATATGGAAATGGCTCTTTACAATGTGACAAGGAGGCATTGGGCCCAACAGCACAGAGAACCACTGTGCTGATGAGTCCCCACTGCTCCTAAAATAAAACCCATACTCTTTACTGGCCTACATATGTGGCCACTGTACAATGGGCATATTACCTCCTATCTCATTAGCTTGCTCTGCTCCCACCATACTGGCCTCCTTTTTGTCCCTGGAATAGGTGACTGAATTTGGCAGTACTGGGTTGTTAAGAAAGCTTAAGAAGAGTTGTACTGGAGGAAAAGATGGAGGTGAGGTGATTTACTCAGTGTGTCAGTGAAAATGGAAAAGAAAGAAAATCACCTAGATTGGGGGGGGGTGGAGGGGTAAGGTCAAACATATGGGTTTGAAAATGTTATTTATTTAGAACATTTTTTATAATTACAATAGCAATTGACACTTATTTTCAATTTTTCAAATATTATCAAAATACTAGAACATAATATAAGAGAGCAAAGGCCTTCAAATTTGCATCTCTCCCCAGCTTACATGTGATTTTCACTTATTGGCTGACAGGTTTAGACACTATCATTTACCTTTGGCTTGGTCTATGTACTGTGCATGTCAGTATACACACAGGAAATGCCTGTACACTATGGTCAATTCACAGATATAATTCCACCAACTATTTGTACAAAGTAATCCTTTCCCATTCTTTATCTTTCACAGAATATGTTTAACACTGTATAAGATACTGCTAGCACCCAGCTATTTTCATGGCGACACTAAAAGGTCCATATACTTTCTTAATAGAATGTCACTTTAGTGTCCTACAGGTGTCACCTACATCTTCTCTAGGACCTTTTTACACTTAGTTGAAAACAATTATCTGGAAAAAGAGTAAATAAATCTATTCCACTTGCTAAACTCATCTTAGGACATGTACAGGTTTTTATCTAATCCTAAGGCTCAGATAATTACTGCAGTTCATTCACTTAAGGTTTAGACTCCCAATTTTATCTCCAAAAAGTCAGGACTAGAGAAATAAAGCTGAATTTTGATCTGGGCACTTAAAAGATTAAAATATGAGGGCATCTGGTGGCTCATTTGTTTGGGCATCCAACTCTTGATTTTGGCTCAGACCGTGATCTCATAGTTCATGGGATTGAGCTCCACATTGGGCTCTACGCTGATGGCGTGGAGCCTGCTTCGGATTCTCTTTCTCCCTCTCCCTCTCTCTCTCTGCCTCTCCCCCACTCATGTGTGTGTGTGTGCTCTCTCTCCCTCTCTCTCTCAAAATAAATGAACATTAAAAAAACCAAAAGATTATAATATCTAATGATGGACAAACTGTTTGATTAGGATCTTTATGAAATTCACCAGAGTTCGATTCATAATATTTAAAATGATACATATAAAGGAATTGAATTTTGAATTGATCAAAATCAAAGTCATCAAATTTACACAACTTGTGTGGGGCAGAGTGAGCCTAGAGGCAAAGTCGGCCTGATTCTGGAGGCTGGGTTCTATAGCACTGGATGATGTACCATAGACTTCCTAATTTGTGTGTGTGTGTGTGTGTGTGTGTGTGTGTGTATGTTTACTTGGCCAAGTGCTCTATGGCATAGTAGTTAGGTGTCGCTGATGGTTGTGTCTCTCTCTCTCTCTCTCTCTCTCTCTCTCGGAGGGTCACAGTACTCACGAGGCCAATCTAAATAAAGGATCCTGCCCCGTGAGGTCTGCATGAGGCCTGGTCTGGGTCACTGACTGCCCCAGATCTGCCTCATTTCCCACTGCTCTTCTCCACAGCTTCCAGACCTATCTTTTGTATCAGAATCTGGCCTGTGCTTTTGGTAAACCATTGGACTGATCACCAGCATGGTCTGGTGGTCAAACTCCTCGACTCAGGAAGTAAACTGCTTGGCTTGAATCTTGGCTCTACTGCTAAGTAGTCATTCCCTTGAGCTTGCTGATTAATCTTTAAGATGGCAATAAGGGCACACTGGGTGGCTCAGTTGGTTGAGCGTCCAACTTCGGCTCCGGTCACGATCTCCCAGTCTGTGAGTTCAAGGCCTGTGTCGGGCTCTGTGCTCAGAGCCTGGAGCCTGCTTTGGATTCTGTGTCTCCCTCTCTCTCTGCCCTTCTCCTGCTCATGCTCTGTGTCTCTGTCTCTCAAAAATAAACAAACATAAAAATAAAAAAAAAGAGCATCCACACTGGAGCGCTGCTGGGAAGATGAAACTTTCTGCAGATAAAATGCTAAGAACAATGTCTGGTACAAAGTAAAGGCCCTAAAGTGCTAGTAACTACTATTCTTCATTTCCAGCTTTTTGTTCATCTCCCTGGCTCTCCATCAGCTAGGAGGCCCCTTCAATTTTAGAGGAGTGGCTCCTTATTCGGCCCTAGCTCTAGGGGCAGCCTCCCTTCAGTCTACCTTCCTTCAGAGCCAGTAAACTCAAGCACTGCAGGTACAGTTAGTAACTTATCTCTTGGATATAATAGCTAGGGCAAACTGACAAGTGCTCCCATAACTTAACTGCTATCTTAAAAGTTGGCCCTCACTTTTGAGGAACCATATTAATTCATTCATCCAACAAATATTTAGTGATTCCCTACCACATCCTGGGCACTGCTGGAACTACATCATAGAACAAAATGGAAAATAATGAAAGCAAAGGAACATAACTATAAGTCAGCATTTTACGGGCAAAATACAAATCAGCAATTATTTCTGGAGCGACCTAATATGAATGCTGTTTCAAGATATAATTCGAATGGCCCAAATAAACAATGAATTACGCTGCTGTTTAAGAGTCATTTGGATGCAAGTTCAGTTGTGGGTGACAGATAAGAATGCTCCAGTTATGTAATTTTGGCTGGAGGCTGGTTATCATTCAGTTTAAGCATCTATTCCCACTGACAGGATGTGAGGAACAGCTGAATTGAGAAAATGCAAATCTGTTGTGCAGATCTGGATAAGAGGAGCTCCACTTGGGTCTGACAAATGCTGATGTAATTTTTAAGCCTTCAAAAATAACCCACAAAAGGCTACATGACCAGGGGGTAAAAAAGGAGGGAATCAGATTTAATTAAGAAATCCTAAAGCAGGAAATGAAAGAAGTTAATGGTAATTCATCCGTCTTGCATACTTGTAGTACTGAAATTACTTGAACTTCTGGGCAGAGCCTGAGGGCAGGCAGGGTAGGAAGCTAACCTTTCTTGGTGCCAATGAACATCATTAAATGCCTCCCTTCATCTTCCTGGTTATCCCTTTAAGAGGTGAGGAAACTGAGGCTCACAGATCCCCAAGGTTTCCTACTGCAAGGAAGTGGCTGAGCAGGATTTTGGACTCCAGTGTGTCTGGCTGCCTTTAAATTTATCAATTTTGCGAGCTAACAGTTTGAAGGACTCACATTTTCTACATTCCCTGAGTGTTCATTACAACATTTAAACTTTAATGCTCCATTCAAGCACCCTGCAGCATTTGATGTTTAGACTAGTTTCACTTAGTCCCAGCGGCGGCTCATCTGAGGATGTCAAAGATGAAATATGAGTTGGCACGAAGATGCCTCATTAATCTCTAACACAAACAAACTTCTCTGATTCTTTAAAAGCATTTTATCATTGCCTAGAGGCTAGAAACTCTTTCTAGCCCCCTCATTACAAAATTATTTACGGACAAACATTAGATATAGAACCCTCCATGTGAAATCTTAATTACTGCCCTTTTAACTGATTTTGTGTGTTAGAAGGATAACAGCTGAAGAAATTAGAACGAAGTCTGCACGATTCAATAGAACTGGGCTAAAGTCTAGATGTGCATTCACAGCACCTAGATCCCCTTTTGTTTTTTCTCCACGTCCATTCTTATTTCAGAGGCTGAAATAAGAACAGATACAAAGGGTAGGGAAAAAAAGAAACTCCAGCTACTGAAGGATTTACTGCTCATTTATGGTTTTCTTGAGGACAAGGCCATATCTGGTCCTCTCTGGGTCCCTCCCTAGGGTCTGGTCCCATAATCAGCACATAGTAGGGCTTAATAAATATTTGTTGAACAGAACTCAATTTGGGTGACAATCTGTGTGCAGATATTCTTTACACATATCAAACAAAGGCTATTCCACTGCGCTCATTTCACTGTTTAATCATGGTGCTCTATCCTTTGTTCAATCTAATAAAAGGCACAGCACACTTAACACACTTTGGCCAACAGCAAGATTAAAAAGAAAGATCCTTGAAATGTGACTTGTGAGACTGTGTGGCCTCCCTCATTTGGGAGCAGGACCTGAAGCCAGGAGACAAAGCCCCCTGACAGTGGCAGGGTCAGGCCACGGCTCTGCTCTCTGGCCCCTGGCCTTACTACCATTCTAGCCGGCTGCACCTTGCACCTGTTAACACTGCATTGAGGAGAAGGTCATTTATGAATAGGGGACAAAAATTAAGTCCTCAAAAGCCAAATGAGCAAATGAACAAATGTTGGAAGTGGAAGCAGTTCAGATTTTATAACCTAGGGCAAGTAACAATCTGGTCTTCAGAAAACAGATAAGGATTAAAAAATCAGTGTTTCCTGGAACTATTCAGAGGACAGCCTCCAGCTCCCAGTGTTTGGGAGGGATGAAATTAAGATTACCTAGGGTAGGGGTGTCTCCTCAGTATATAAAAGCACTATCTGGGCAGTATCCACTTCTCAGAGAGAGGCTCTGTGCTGAAGGGCAACCAAGCAGCTGAAACCATTAACTGTGAAAATGCTCTCAAGACCCTGGGATGTGTCAAAGTGATTGGGGTTTGCACTGTAGTTACTGCCAATCTTTTAAGTATCAGTTTGAATCATTTAACCTGGATTTGAATCCCAAATCTGCCATTCATCCCTGATCACCATTATAAACCTCTTTGTTCTTCTGTTTCCTCATCTACAAAATGCAGACGACGCTAACAGAAGGAATCTCACGGGGCTGTTGCTAGGGATACATGAAATCATGGATGGTAAAGCACTTAGCAAAGCACTTGGTCAATATTAAATATTGTGGCTATTCTACTCTCTTCACATGGGCCATCCAAAATTCTAGTCTTCAAAACTGTGCAGGGAACACCTCCCCCCCATAAGTATCCTGTCAGCTGTAGAAAAGGAGAAGCCTCCATAAGGGGGTTTACAGGAGGGCGTGCAGGATTGGAACTCCATTCACATACATAACTGGCTGCAGTGTGACAATGACTAATGCTTATGGAGCACTCACTGTGTGCCAAGCTCTCCTGAAGCAAGCTACATGCATGGCACTGTGCATGAGGTGGAGTAGCAAGAAGCCAGAGGGGGAAAGACCAATCCAGAGTCAGATAAAATTTGAGGAGAGCTTAATCTGGCACACAAACACAGTCAATGAGAGTGAAAGACTCGATAAACCTGGTAGATGCCAATCACCCAGGAGAAAGGCAGGCAGGGAGGCCAAGAAGGCGGAAAAGCCCTCCAGAGCCAAGTGGCCAGGCAGATGGCAGTGCATGTGTGCACAACTAGGTGTCATGGCTGGAGTGGAGTGAGTGACCAAAACACAGCTTTCCCTCCCAAAGGGATTGTTTTGAGAACAATCACTTGATGGTACTGACATAATGAGGCACCATCTGACAAAAATAAATTACTGAGCATTCAGAAATAAAGAAACCCCACAAAGCAACTGACCTCAAAACATTTTTCTTTCTTTGCTTGGTGAAGCAGGCTAGCCATTCCGGGAAGCAGAACTGGAAAGATGAACGTTTCCAAATATTCCTTGGGGGAACCTAAAGCAAACAAAAAAAATCCCACGGAAAATCCCAAATGGCCCAAATGTATCTGGGAAAAACATTTGCTTCTGAACCAAAAAAAGATACCGTCCATGAAATAACATGATCTTAAATGTTACATTTTACTCCAGACTGCTGAGTTGGGCTGTATTTTTGAACTTTAAATATCTTTCTGAGTCTCTGTAGACTGGCAAGGACAGAGATGGGGCCTTGCACAGGGTCAGGGGCACAGACACAGCAAGGAGGCCAGTGTGGCTGGCGGGAAAGCAAGGGAAGTGGTAGCAATGAGGCCAGAGAGGAACAGGGTGGGGGTACGATGTCTAGGGCCTTATGGCCACAGTAATGGTGGTGGTGGTTGTCAAGGCCCGAAGCACACTAGCAGGGAGAACTAGATCAGAGTGGAAGGAGAGGTCTGGTGCCAGGGAGCGCCAGAGGAACTGGGTCTAGGGAGATATAGAAAGTCTAGATCTCTGGCTCCAACCCACAATGCAGGGCAGCGTGATATTTTCTTGCAATTTTTACATTGTCCTCTCGTTGATTTTAATCAACGTAGAATCAAAGTATGCTTGCTGTTAGTTACCGTCTTTATTATATTTCAACCTTAAAGATAAAACAGTGAGATAAAGGATATTTCTCTTAAAAATAAAAATTAGGAGTGCCTGGGTGGCTCATTCATTTAAGTGTCTGACTTCAGCTGAGATCACGATCTCGTCCTTTGTGAGTTTGAGCTCTGTGATGGGCTCTCTGCTGTCAGCACAGAGCCTGCTTCAGATCTCCTGTCCCTCTCTCTACCCCTCCCCCACTCACACTCACTTTTTCTCTCGAAGTTAAATAGACATTAAAAAAAAATTAAAACAAGAACATGTTCTTTCCTATTTATGTGGTCTCCTTGAGGTCTGTCCATCCATCCCCGTCCTGTGGTTTTGCAATGTTACAAGCCCCAAATTACAAAACAAAAAATTTCACTTCCTTACTTACATGTTTTTGGATGGACTGTTTCCAGTTTAACTTTAGGACAGGGTATATGTGAATCTGTGGTCAAATGAGGAGCTGAATAAAAGTGCTCTGTATTGAAGTCATGGAAAATCATTTCCTCCAATGGTGAAACCTAATGGGGGGATATTGGGGAAGGAATCAATTCATATAAATAGTTTAAATAACTGTGTTTTCTTTTATAACCTAACAAAGGATAAAACTCTGTATTAACTTCAGGTTCAAAGGGCATAATGAGTATAAATCTTTGTCCCTCTTCCCTTCTGAGACACCTAAAATGACAACCAAGGAATAAAGCCCTAACAGAGAAAAGAGGATCATCAGTGGATGGAAGATTTGGAATCATTTCCAAAACAGGCAGGGGTGAAGCCTGTCATCAAATAAGAAAGAGAAGGAATAGCAGCCCAGAATCCATAAGAGGAAATTGCCCTGGAGGATGGGGCCCCCTTGTCCCATCAGAACTTGAAAATGCTGCAATAATTTGGAGGCTCCCTGCTTGCTAACCCTGAAGAAAAGTCTTCCAGTAGATGATCACTCCTCAAGGGCTCCCAGTGTTTGTATTCAAAGAAGAGACTCACAGAAGCCAAACCCACAGGCACAATAGTAGAAGAAAATCATACCAGCTACATAGAAAAAGCCACTCAGACCCCCATTTTAAATTTTGAATAAAGTTTTGCTACATAGATCAAGAACATCAATAACAAAAGAGACAAAGATCAAGATCTACAAAGACTGACTTTGGAAGAAACACAAACAACTTAGGAAAGGGAGCTGTAATTGCTATCCGCAGAGAAATTTGAGAAAGTATTGCATCCCCAAAGCAAGAACAGGATACTATGAAAAAAGAACAATTACAGGCCAGGTAATTTCCTAGACACAAGAATCTCTAAGACACAAGAATCTCTAATAGTGGCAGCTGCAATAATGTACTAGAAGTCTAGAGACTTGGGTTTTGGTCCCATCTCTGTGAGCCTGCTCAAGTTGTTCAATGTCTCAGAGCCTTGCTCTTTTATTTTAAACTCCATTAAGTCCCTGATTTCCTCCAAGTATACTGCCCGAGGGCCCCTCTTCCTAGCTGACTTGTCCTTGGCCCTCTTAGCACATGCTGGCATGCTTAGGAATTGTGCTCTACCCCCAACTGTCCCAAACACGGACATGTGCTGACTCCATTGTGAAGACCTTTCTCATCCAGGATCTCATTTGAATCCCAAAGAGGTCCTGTGAGTTAGCCAAGGATTACCTGTTCCATTTAACAGATATGGAAATTGAGGCTCAGAGAGGTTATATGATGCCCTTTAAATCACACCATTTGTAATAAAGCTAGTACTGGCCCTCATTTGTCGTTTTAATTCCAGTGCCTTCCCTTTCCCACCTCTCTAACTCATGACAGTGACATTTGCCAGCTATATGTAAGAGCCTTTCCGTTAGGTGGGGGCCTGTGTGATACTCACAGTAATTATACCTTCTTGTTTGACTTTATATCCCTCTGGAAAAGGAGGCAGCTCAGCTTCATACTCTAAAGAGAGTGGGGAAAAAAAATCCTCAATTCCACACTTCGTTGCAGTTTGCGATGTGATTTCCTTTCCTCTGAATAAAACATTCTTAATTTTATTTTCCTTGATGATTTATAGAAATGAAAACAATTGGCTATTATAGGTTAATAATTATCATGAGCCACTTTATTTAAAATGGATGAAAGGACTATTCTCTGGCATGAAAGAGTCAAGGCTTTATGGAAGAGGTTGAGACTCTTTTGCTGAGAGGGTACAACTTTAGATTTTGCCCCCAAGTTATAATAACTACCAGGAATAAAAGAAGAGAATGGGAGGGAGGCTAAGGGAAAACACGGATAGCTAGAGAGGGGAGGGGAGGAAAGGAAGAAGAGAACAGGATTGGAGGGCAGAATAAAAGTGACAGAGAGATGGGCTGTACTTTGCAGTCATGAGGATGAACATGAAGGTAAGAATGGCCCGAATGGGGTATGCACCTGGAAGAGCAATCCCATAAAGACCTTGCTACTCAAAGTACATCCAAGAACAAGCAGCATTGGGCATCCCTGGGGAATTAGAATTGCAACACTTCAAGCCCACCCCAGACCTGCTGAATTTGAACCTGCATTTTAACGAGATCCCAGGTGACTTGTACGCACAGGTAGTAGTTCTGCAGATGGAGAATGATTGCCAGGTTTTAAGACCATCACAGTCAACCTGTTGAAGGGCCTAGTGCAATGGACATTCCACACAAGTTCTACAGGGTAACATTACCATGGCTTGGAGAGGGACAGAAATGCTCATGGGCTATATTAGTTACATCCCTAAAAGAAAAGATGGTAAAATATTTCTGGAAAAGTCAATGTTTTAAAGGCAAATGCATAGTTGCTTTGAAGCAATGAGGAAAAAACAGTTTCTGGGGAAGATGGTATTGATGGAATATAACTGAATTGGACACATGCTTTATTCTACCACCTGGTTCTTGGTCAGTAAAACATCTCTTTTATTTATTTTTTTAAACTCCTAGGTATCAGACTGCGACAAGTATGTTAGGCTGCAGGAGCAATTTTGATTCCCAATACTAGCTATGTTACTTTTCTACTGCTGTGTAACAAACTACTACAAACTTAGCAACATAAAACAACACAAATGTATTATTTCACAGTTCCTGTGGGTCAGCAGTCCAGGTATGGGTCAGGATGGCATCAGGCTGAAATCAAGCTGTTGGCCACAGCTGTGATGTCATCTGGGGGTTGAGTCCTCTTCTAAGACCACTGGTTGTTGGCAGGACTCAGTTTCTTATGGCTGTAGGTCCAAAGTCCCCATTTTCTTTTTTGTTGGTGGGACTCCCAGCTCCTAGGGTCCACCCTCAAGCCCTCGTCACCAACCGTTCAAATGTGATTAGATGCTACTCCGAGACGAGCAGGAGTTTCTTCTGCTTTAATGTCTTTGACAAGTTTAAGAGCTCACCTGATTAGGTCTGGCCCACCTACAATGATCTTCCTAATTTAAAGTAAGCTGATGACAAACTTTAATTACATCTGGAAAATCCCTTGACTGCAATGCCTAGATTTGTGTTGGACTGAATAACTGGGAGGTGTGTGCACTAGGGAGTGGGAACCCTTGAATCTATCTTAGAATTCTGCCTACCATAACAGCTCGAGCTCTACCACTTTGTTTTTCCTCTCAAACAAGCAAGTAAATTCACTCTTCTCCAAACAGTTTGAGAAACACAAACATGCTGTGAAAACTATTTATTTAAAGACACATATACATTTATAGCTTTGTCTGATTACAAAGGTAATACATGCTATTGTGAGAAAATTCCAAATAATACAGACCTGTCTTACGTAGAGAGTGTAAGTCACATCTAATCCCTTCACAACCATAACCACTGTATTTCAATCTATTTACTAACATATGTTTATAATATACAAATACATTTATTTATGTTAGATCTCCTAGACCAGGTCAGACCATCCAAGTATAGAACTTCATAGCACAATCCTTTTTCTTCACCATTTATATCAGCTTTATCCTTATTTGAAATTTGTAAAAATTAATGACTATCTCTTCTAATAGACTATGTATTTTGTGAGGAAAATTGTCTGGGTCTGCTTATGCTCACCATCTTATTCCCAAAGAATACTTGCTGAATGAATGAATGAACAAAATAAAGAGTATAGCAAGTTACTTTGGATCCTTTATCTATTCATTTGTCCACATTTATTGAGAGCCCTGCTATGTGCCAGGAACCATTCTAGGTGTTGAATCTTGGGACATCTTTCAAGGTTGTTACATATATGATATGCCGCAATTATTTAACCAGTGTACCCTTAGCGGGTATTGAGGTTTTTTCCAATGTTTCATTATTGCAAACAATGCTGCTATGAGCATCATTCTATATATACCATCAATTGGAAGGGAGATATTTTTGTAGGATTAATTCTTAGAAGTGGAATTGTTCTGTTAAAGGAAAAAATAATTTAAAACTTGGGCCTAATTGCCAAATGTTCTTCCAAAAAGTTTACAACAATTTATACTCCTAATAGTAAAACTCTCTGCTTCTCTGGGGTATTACCAATCCTATATTTAACATGATATTTTGCTTTTATCTGCATTTCTTTATTTTTATTTTTTCTATTTAGGTTTTTTCCAAGGAGACCTCTTAGTTCTCTTAAATTTGATGGAAGAAATGCAAATTTTTTCATCTACGAGCACAAAAGATAAACAGTTAAAACGATTATGTACAAGTATGGGAAAATACATTATCTTCAGGACAATCTGATGTGTGGGTGACTTCAAGCCTCCGTAATGTTTAAGAGAATCTGGCACATATGAGAACTTGTCACTTTTGCCTTGTGATTTCAATTTAAAATATATAATTGATTACAGACTGATGCTTTTTTCCACTGAAAGCCAAAGTTTGTATACATTTGATTAAGTTTATAAAGTATATTGAACTCATCAAAACAACTTGATTCACCATGGTTTTGACTCATTCGATTTTTTTTTAAAAAATTTTTAATTAAAAAAAATTTTTGTGTTTGAGAGAAAGAGAGAGAGACAGAGCAAGCAGGGGAGGGGCAGAGAAAGAGGGGAGAGAGTCCCAGGTAGGGTCTGAGCTGTCAGTGCAGTTCCTGACATGGGGATTGAGCTCATAAACTGTGAGTTAATGATCTGAGCCAAAATCAAGAGTCAGATGCTCAACTGACTGAGCCACCCAGGCGCCCCTAAAAAAGTTTTAAAGTTTATTTTTGAGAGAGAGAGGCAGAGAGAGATAAAGACACAGAATCCGAAGCAGGCTCTAGGCTCTGAGGTGTCAGCACAGAGCCAGACATGGGACTTGAACTCATGAAACCATGAGATCATGACCTGAGCAAAAATCAAGTCAGGTGCTTAACTGACTGAGCCACCCAGGTGCCCCAGGAATAAATTCTTGTGGCTAAACAGGACAGGACAGTAGCACTGTACTTTGTACCTCACCTGGAGAGAGCTTATTTAAAATGCAGAGCTTGAGGATTCAGTCCCAAAGAGTCCTACCTCATCAGGTCCAGGACAGGGCACAGGAATCTGCATTTTAAAAAGTAATCCAGAGTTGATGCAGGTGCTCCCAGTCTACACTTCGAAGCATGCTGTATATTGCATAAGGGTTTGGACTTGAGTGACACACACATCTGAGTTCAAGCGTGGTTCTGCCACTTACTTCAGGCAAGTTTCCTAAACACTCTCTGCCTCAATTTCCTCATCTGTACAACAGGCAAAATTCTGAGTTCCTATGAGGTTTAAATGAGAGGAAAAGCATCATGCACAGTGCTGGCTCAATAAACATTGCCATTAGGATGATTTGAGCAAATGGTAGGTGATGAACCAAAAAAAAAAAAAAAGATCATTAAAGGGCTTAGGTACTAAGGTATAGAGTTTGTTTACCATGAAAGCTATGAAAATCATTGTAGGTCATGGCATAATGTGATCAGATTTGAATTTTAAAGACGTTCCTGTGGAAGATGGTCTGGACAGAGGTCTTCTGCAATTAAAAAGCTCCGGCGGTAATCCAAAGAGGAAGGATCTGATCTAAAGCAGCAGCCATGAGAATTAGAGGTGAGGAGTTAGGGGTTACAAATGTTAAGCAGGTAGAATCTGTAGGGACTGGACAGTGTATGTGGATATCATGGAAAGTGAATGAGAAGCATGTTAAAATGAGTCTCTGATTTCTGGACTGGGTAGCTGAGTGAATGATGGTGACACTCATTGAGATAGAAAGTTGCTGGTGTCTAGAACAGTGCCTGCAGTCACTACTGGCCTAGATTTAAACCAGTTCCCAACATGGGTAGATATGTTGACTGAATATACGAGAATAATTTCACTGAAACTATGAAGTGAGAGCCAGTCCGCACTGAGTTAAGAGAACAGGAATGACAGTGGTATGAATGAAGGCAGTGTGTTCTTTCCGAAGCTTGGCTGAGAGAAGAAAAGGGGGAGTCAAGGGCTAGAAGATAATAGGGGGCACGGGAGAAGTTTTTCCTAAGATGACAGACCAAAGGATGTCTGCCGGCAAAAGGCAGTAAAGAAGTTAGATGTAGGAGAGGGGGTGACAGAGCAGGATCCTGGGAACGCAAGAGGGTGGTATCAAAGCACAGATGCAGGCTGAGCTGTGAGTAGCAGGGTAAATACTTCTTCCATGCACGTAGATACAAATATGTTTATTGGTAATATGGAAGCTGGAGGATCCCCTCCCCACTTCTGATTGCCTGACTACTCTCAGTGAATGCTTCCTACATTTACTAAGTGGTACCACACAATGTTTGAGGAGGGCAGTAGAAACTTGGGAGTAGCAGATGGATGCTGTTGACTGATAGGCACTGTGAGAGCCTCTTGGTTGATTTTTCTCCAGCTGTACTCAGCTGCTGTGCCAGGATTACAAGCATACTTTCAGAGCTGGCCCATGCTGGTATGTGGGAGGTGGGATGGAGGAACCTGATTTTACAACAGCTTTAAGGGTTGAGGCCAGAGAGGATTTGGAGTGATGAACCAATGGCAATAATAAGGATGCTGATAGGAGTAATAACAGCAGTATCAAAACAGAAGACTGGAAGCTCCCAATACTTTGATTCAGTCTTCCTTAAAACTCTAATTAAATATGTCACAAGATTTAACTAGATGCCTTGGCAGGAAAGAACTTCATTGATAATGATACAAGTGCTTTTGAGAATACAAAGGTCAGAGGTAGTCATCACTGTTAAGATGAGAGAGAAAATTAAAGAACATTTACAAGTAAGTTGTCAAGTTATACACACGTGCTCGCGCATACACACACTCACCCACACACATGGCAGCCTTGGGCAGTCTTAAGTCAGATATTTATGTATTGTGTATTTCGTCTTCCTCAAACTGAGTTTCTGACAGGTCTGATTACTGTGATCATTAGCTTAATTTTTTTTTAATGTTTGTTTATTTTTGCAGGAGAGAGTGGGAACAGGGGAGGGGCAGAAAGAGGCAGGGAGACACAGAATCTGAAGCAGGTTCCAGGCTCTGAGCTGTGAGCACAGACACGGGGCTCAAACTCACAGACCATGAGATCATGATCTGAGCTGAAGTCAGATGCTTAACTGACTGAGCCTGCCAGGTGCCCCAATATTTTGCTTTTTAAATGGAGATATACTAATAGAATGCAATGCTTAACCTCAAACATAAGATCACCAGTCTTTCATGTGTGTTGTGAGACACTAAACTTACTATCTATTTGTTATAGAAAACTGCATGTTAGAATGTTTAAGAAATTGGGTTTAGTCATCTGAATTATAATAATCATCACAGCACCTGAGTATATAATTCACCACCTTTGACCTCATTAACTTCGTGATTTAACTCCATCACTTTGTGAGCACATAAATTCACTTGCCTTTTAAAAGAGCACCAAAGCCTTTTGTCTTTGCTTTCTGCCTACAGGGTTATTTGACCACAATAAATCCCACGATTCTAAAACACAGTGTAAACCATGTTTCTTAGTTAACAACAACGAACATTTATTGAGCACTTTCTAAATGCCAGACACTGTGCTAAGAATCTTCACATGCATTTTCTTATTTGGTCCTCACAACAGCCCTGTGAGGTAGGTAAGCAGCTTCCCTAACAACATACCTGTAATAAACTAATATGAAGAGCTGTTTGGCTTGAAGAAGTCAAAATATCTTTCGCTTTTCTGGGGAAAAGAGTCACAACTACCTTCAAGTAAGAGTGGACTCTTTATGGTAGAGTCGTCAACTTGGGTCATGGCACTGAGGGGGCAAGGATCAAATGATAGAATTTACAAGGAGAACATTCAAGATGAAACAGATATTTCTAAATGTAATGTAGTGCTGGAGAGGGAATTCAAACACTGGATAGGAGGCGAAATAGCCGCTGAGGGTTATCAATCAACTGAGTCCACTATTCTCTTCCTTCTCTATACTTTTCCACTTTTCACTTTCTATCTGATCCCATATACTGGTGCATTCACTCTTTTTTTCCATTCAACATTTACTGGCTTGCCGCTATAGTAGCCACTAGCCACGAGTGGTTTTCTAATTTGTTAAGCCTAAATAAAATAAAAACAATTGAGCCTTAATGTTGCACTAACTATATTTCAAGTACTCAGTAACCAGATGTAGTTAGTAGCTACTTTTTTACTAAGATGTAACTGACATATAATGTTAAATTAGTTTCAGGTGTACAACATGATGAATCAATAGGGCTACCATATTGGAAAGTTCTATGGGGCAATGCTGTTTCACACAGCTGAAGTAGTGACAGTAGCCACAAGAATGAAAAATCTTGAGTTCTTGACCTTGAGGAGCTTACAATCTAGAGGAGAAAAAAAACCCACCCAATATTATTTTTTTTAAGAGCCAATACTTATTGAGCCCATGCTGGAAATCGGGCAGTTTGCTAAGCACTTTCTAAGACTGTTCAGCCGCAATGCTCCTAATAACATAAAACAGGCGTCATTATTATGCTTCACTTTACAGAAAGGGCAGTAACTTGGTCCAACATGTGAAGAGTGTTGTAAGGCCTCATGACTAAGCCTAGGTGAAGGGCCACAAAAGAAGTTGAGCTAATCTTGATTTGAGGATTTTAAGTAAGATTAGAAATGGGAGAAGGATTAAAACCCAAGTCTATAGCCCACGCAACCCCACCCAACATGTGGGCTACATACTATATCAGAATTACCTAAGATGCTCGTTAAAAGTGCAGATTTCCTGCATCTGATTACGAGATCTGTGGGCAGGGGCTGGGAACCTACGTTTTAATCAAGTTCGCCTTCCCCGCCCCAACGATTCTTCCCTATTCATTAAATGGAGTTTGGGAGCCACTGTCCCTTGGGTCCCGTTTGTTACTCTTTCCCCTGTCTTCCCTGCTTTTAACCTGACTACTTGACCAAGGTAGGAGACTGTGCTGCGTCAGTAATCTCGGACAAACCTCTCGGAGCCTCAGTTTCCCCGTGCGTGAAATGGAGCGCCTGGCGGACCGGCGGCGCGGCTACCCGGAGGCCACTCCAAGTAGGCGCCCAGAAAACGCGGCCCCAGCCTGACGAGTCCCTCCCCTCTCTGCCCGCCCGGACTGCCTACCCTCGCAGATCTGCTCCCACAGGTTCTTGCCCAGCGGCTCCGCACCCTGTCCCGGCGAGACGGGTAGCTCGGGGGACACGGAGGACACGATGGGCACTGGCGTCCGGGTAGTATCCGCTGACTCTGCAAAGCCGGCCGGCTCCTCTGGGTGACAGGTGCGACTGCTCACCCGGCTCAGCCCTGCCATGGCCCCGGTTTCCAAGGCAACCGCCCTCCCAGCAGGGCTGCAACCCGGAAGGACTCGGGATTCACCGGGGCGAGCCAGGGACCCAAGATTAACTTCCGGGGCGCGGCGGAGCTGGCTTTCACGTGGAGGCGGGGAAGATTGGCTTGAGGGTAAGTGCCGAGGCGCGGAACCGAAGGGGCGGCGCGGGGTCTGGAGACTGGGCTTGGGGTCTTGCGGGGCGAAGTGAAGGAAAAGCGGGCGACTTGCACCCCAAGTCCACACCGCCAACCCCCCCAGACGCATGTGTGCCTTCGCTCTGGCGCCTGAGGCCGCCGCCTCCTGGAAGTTCTCCCGCCTTGGAGCCGGGCCGGGATCGCGCGTAATCCCTCGGCGCGTGTGTGTGCGGGAGCCTTGGCTCGACGGAGCCTTGGAGGGACGGTTCTCGCCTCCCGGCTCCCTTGCTTCCCGCTAGTGAAAGTGCGGTGGATGGGGTGTTGTTTCCATTGTGCAAGCACAGGCTCCGACGCCCTGCGGGCAGGGTTCGAATCTTTTTTGCCACTTGCTGGCTTTAGGACCTAGGACTAATAAATTGAAGTCTCGAAGCTTTAGCAAGTCTTCGCGATGGGGCCTTCCCAGCGGTCCTCACGAGGCTACCGCGAGATTTTAAAAGAACGTTTGGAGAAAGTGCTGGGTTTTTCTGGAAACACACTGTAAGGATAACTCCTCTTCCCTTGCAGTAAATACATCTGGGGTCGCAGGGTTCAAGAGGAGCATCTTCAGTGCTAAAGAGGAGGGAAGTTTAAGGAGATTAAATTGAGCGCAGTCCCCTTTTGGCTTCTTTGTTCTCATCAGATGTCTTGACCATACCCCCTCCTGAGACACTCTTGGTTCTCTTGACTCCACCCTCTCTAGGTCTGTACCTTCTCTTCCTTTGCAGACTCCTCTTCCTCTGTCCTGTTTCCCTAAGGTCTTGTCTTAGGCTCGTTCTATTTGAGGCTTAGTTATCAGCCATATTTCTAAGTTTTTCTTATCTACGTCAGCCCAGTCACCCCTGAGCCTCAGACCCACATATCCGCCTGTTCAGGACAATCTCTATTTGGGTATCTCAAGGCAGCTGTGCAAACCAGACTCTCTGCTGCAGCCCCTAAGCACCCGCCTTCGGTTCCTTTTTCTTAGGGATTAACACCACTACCCTGTAGTTGCCCAACTGGGAAACCTCTGGACTGGAAACTTTGCTGACAACTGATAGGTCAGATTAGATAAACTCCATGGCCCTGACTTCACCACCAGCCTTGCTATTATCACTTGTATCTTCATTATCTCACATCTTTTCCTCCTACACCTGCTTCTTGATAGCAGGTGATTTTAGTTTTTAAAACAATTTAAAAATGTTTATCTACTTTTGAGAGTGAGTGCACAAGGGACAGAGAGAGAGAGGGAGACACAGAATCCGAAGCAGGCTCCACAGAGCCTGATGTAGGGCTTGAACCCACAAACCGTGAAGTCATGACCTGAGCCAAAGTCGGATGCTTAGCCGACTGAGCCACCCAGACGCCCCTGGTGTCTTGTTCATCTCTGTATCTCTGGCATTCATTTAGTCAGTGAGTAATTATTGACATCTGTGTGCCAGGTGCAGAGCTAGGCTCTGGGAATAGAGCAGAAAATAGAACAGGATTGAATGAGAGGGTTCCCTTGACTTTCGAGGTGCTCCTGGTATGAGTTACAAATGAATTCAAGCCATAGCTTAGTCCTGGCCTGGCTCTTTGAAGCTGCTAATGGTGAGTCAGGTCCAGTCTGCACTCCTAGCGTTCTGAGCCTGAGGAGAGCTTCAGGATGGAGAACCTTTTGAACTCTCCCTTCTACTGTCCAAACCTTGGGAGGGAGGGGTATTTTGTTTTTGGATTCCCTGGGTGTCCCCATGTCACCTGGTTCAGGAAGCAGTAGGAACTGGGGTGGTGACGAGTGAGAGAAGTAGGCTAATGGGAGCTAAAGTGTACTTGAGGGCCCCAGCACAGTTGCCTACATGACATTTTCCCAAAAAAGCTGGGCATTGTAGGGTCGCCTGGGTGGCTTAGTTAGGCGTCCAACTTCGGCTTGCGTCATGATCTCACAGTTCGTGAGTTTGAGCCTTGCATCGGGATCTGTGCTGACAGCCTGGAGCCTGCTTCAGATTCTATGTCTCCCCCTTTCTGTCCCTCCTCACTTAATGCTCTGTTTTTTTCTCTCTCTCAAAAATGAATAGACATTTAAAAACAAAAAAAACAGGACATTGTAGGTTGTTCTGTGTCATTTCCAATTGTTAAATATTGGTAATTCGAAAATTTAAAACCAGTGAAGCAGCAGGGTGTGGCCCACAACACCCCTTCTCCCCCTGGCAGCATTTGATTTCATTCAGTCCCTGATGATGAATGGGAAACTGAGGCCCGGATAAGCCAACACTGTGTCAAGAGAGTGTCAGTCACCATTTGAACCCAGGTCTTTCTGTCCTAGCCGTGGCTCTTTCCATATCTTGCTGCTGCTCTTATTAATAGCCGCACGGGAAGGTAATTAGGAGGGTAAGCCACCCAGGGTGCAGGTGGTGGAAGTTAATTTCCACACAGAAAGGAAAAGCTGCTTAGATGAACCATGGTAAGGAGTTAATTGTGCCACAGTTATTGCCTCTGGTGGGAATCGATTGGCGGGAAGAGTTGACCTCAGGATTTCTGTCCCCTTCAGAAATTGTCTGTCTGATTTGACTGCAGTTGTATCCTCCATGGCTGGCACAGGGTAGACAGTCAGTAAATTTGTTGCATGGGTGACTAGCCTCAGAGGTTTGAGAAAGGGGGTTAGAAAAAGGAATCAACAGTGTACCACTTTGCATGGATCACTTCTCCTTTTGAGAAGGAAATGTTATGTCCCCCCATTTTCCAGATTGGGAAATTAATATTCAGAGAGGCTAGGTGACTGGCTTAAGGTGAGGAAGCAGTTTAAATTTGAACTTGAGGCTGTCTGAATTTAAACTCCATTCTGCTGCTTTGATCACATTTTTCCATCCCCTGACATTTCAGATTAGCCACTCAGAAACGTGGCCCTTGGCACTACCTAACTGAATTGTACACAGGGTGATTTGATATGAGGGTAACTTGTACCATTTCTCTTTTCAGGAATGATCACTAAAACCCACAAAGGAGACTTGGGCCTTGGGCTCCCAGAGAAAAAGAAGAAGAAGAAGAAGGTGGTCAAAGAACCAGAGACTCAATACTCAGTTTTAAACAATGACAATTATTTCACTGAGATCTGTCCCACAAAAGCCACATCCCCGTCAAAGAGCGTGGTCCTAGGACAGGCATCTGAGATGCCTTTAGTGAAGAAAAAGAAGAAAAAGAAGGGCCATAGCACCCTCTGTGAGCAGCGCTTAGAACCTGAGACCTCGTTACGTGCTGGACGGACAGAGAAGTTGCCAAGCCCCAGGAAGCAGGCCCTTGGTTCATCTGAGATCCAAGGTGGAGAGAAGAAAAAGAAGAGGAAGTCCTTATGCCCTCCGACCATGCCCCCTGGCTCAAGAGTGAAGACCTCCCCGGATCCCAGACAGGGTGAGGAGGTGACCAGTGTCAGCAAGAAGCCGAAAAAACACAAGAAGGAAAAAAAGGCCCAAGAGGCTGCAGACTTGTCAGCCAAGGACCCTTGGTTCTGTGAGTCTGGGGATCCTCTGTATGCTTCCTCAGGGGAGAAGGATGGAGAGGAGCAGGCAGCCTCAGGGCGGAAACGGAAGCAGGAGAGCCCTACAGAGCATAATTTGAAGATAAAAAAGAAAAAGAAAATCCACCAGAAGGGAGATACCTCCCTAGGGCACCTTGAGCTCTCCAAGTCCATTGAGAGAATCCCTAGGAAAAGAAGTAAGAAGCCAGTCAAAGTTGAGGCTCCAGAATACATCCCAGTAGAACATAACCCCAAGTCCCCTGCAAAAAAGAAAATGAAGGCCAAGAAAAAGGCAGAGCAGCCAGGCATTGAGGAACCAGCTCTGAGGAGGAATAAAAAGAAGAAGGAGAAAGAGAGCAGAGTAGTAGCAGGAGAACCTTGGGAAGAGGTAAGCCTTTCTTCAGAAGCACACTCTGCTTGGGAGAAAACGGGTGGAAGTTGGGAGTGTGTGTGTGCATTCATACACAGGCACTCCCCTTTGTAGCTGCCAGAATCCTGAGTAAACTGACTTCAGCCAGAAAAGGGTATTTGTTGAGATCTGTAACTGGAAAGGTTAAAAGCTATTTAGTTTCAGGTATGGCTGGATCCAGGTGCTCATGCAATATCCTCAATAAAGGTATCCCTTGCTATTGACACTCTACCCAACTTCTTACTATCTTCACTTAGGGTTTGAATAAATTGAGATAAATTTTTCAGATGAATCTCTCCTTTTCTGAACTCTTGCCACTTGCTGTCCTAAATCAGGAACCAAATAGTTTGAGATAACATGGTGTCCTTGACTATCTTAGCTTCTTTTCTGTGCTCAGTATACATGATTTAGAGATCAAATAGGTTTGGATTACAGGAGATGGTCTGTGTGGCTTTCCCCAGCTCTGGGCTTTGTATTTTTTTTCTAGTTGGTTTCAGTCCCAGATAGGCACCTCCCTCCTCCCCCCTCAAGCACGACAGTCTCAGCAGTTCCAGGATTTCATCCTAGTCGTTAGGCTGCCCCCAAAGGAGAATGATAGCCCCCCTGAAACGATGACAGGAAGAGTCTCAGGGCTGCTATCACAGGCCTCAGGTGGATCACGCAAGCTGAAAGCCCTGATCTGAAGCTGGGGGAAGGGTCCTAGGGTACCAGTCCCACCTGAGCCCCACTGTGAGGTCGCGGGAAGACACTGCCTTGGAGGAAAACCCAATCCTAATTACCTGGAGAAAGAGAATAGTCGATGGTCTGGTGAAGACAACAGAGCTCTGCTGTCTCCGTCCTGCCAGGCCTCCTTGAGTCGGGAAGAGAAGGGAGGAGATGAGCCAGAGCCCTTGGGCTCCGCAGGCCCACAGCCTCCCCTGTCTGTGCCAGGACCACAGCTTCACTCTTGTCTTTGGGATGCACGTGTGGATGTGCAGGGGGAAATGAGATGGTACGTGCAGATGTCTGGCCTGTTGGGGTAGCGAAGGCTGATGTTGAACACTTACCGTGTGCCTGTAGTAGACTAACGCTCCCCATGTATTAACCCGTTTAATCCTCACACCCGTCTGGTGAAATGGCTGCTGTGGTTATCCTCATTTAACAGACAAGGAAACAGGGAGGAGTTAAAATACCTCGATCAGGATCATCTACCTGACAGGGTGGACCTGGGCTTTAAACCCAGTCTGGCTGTGGAACTGGAGGTTTCATCCTTTCTCAGAAGCTGCCCTGTAACTTCCCCTAGATGCTAAAGCCATTAGAGCCCAAGAAGTGACTGTCTTCTGTTAGAACAAGCCCTGAGTTCTCTCGCAGTTCTACACCGACCAGCTAGGTAAGCTCAGACCAGCCACTGCCCTGTGGTCCTCAAGTAAGAATGATGGCAAACGTGTGGAGCTTTTACTGAAGGATGGCCGTGGCACTGGAGGGGGCTCAGTTAATACCCACTGAAGGATGAGCCCCCTGGAGCAGGGTCATCAGGAAGTATCTGTGTGCCCTGAACTCAGCTTAGCTGGGGTTGAGGAGAGCAGTGGTGGCTTCCTTTTCAGGGCCTATAAAAGGTACTTCTGGTTTCTGGATTTTTCCCAGTTTTGCCCTAGTCCATTAGACTTATTTCACTGGTCTCTTTCATTCAGAATCTCGGGGCCAAGGGGAACTTCAGAGGCTGGAACCCCAACCGCCATCAGAATCCCTTCTCTCCAGAGTCCAGTGAAAGGTGGTTGGTCCCCTCTCTTTAACATCTCCTGCCAGGAGGCTCTGCTGCCTTGGACAGCCCTCTGAGTCAGGAAATGCACACATCTTCAGGGTCTGGATGGGTGATATGAGTGAACAAAGCCCTCCAGGGATGATCACGTGATGCTGGGTGCCAGGCAGAGCTCACTTAAAGTAAGGATGAGGAAAAGATGGCAGTTGTCATTACCAAAGGACCAGGGGAAGTGGCTGGCCTGAGGTCTCACTTTCAGAGGATCCCATGGGAGCTAAGGTCAGTGAGCCAAGTGTGACACAGGCAAGCCTGCCCAGGCAGGCCTGACAAGGACACCACATGGGAGCAGAGACCTGTGGCGGGTGTTGGCCATGGGTCTTGCAAAGGGGGCAACAGTGCAGAGGCCCTGGAATGAGCAAAGAGACTGGGGTGGCAGGAGCTAGGAGTTTGGGGGACCAAGGGATAGAGGCCATAGAGGCCACAAGAGTCTAGAGTTTTGTGTAAACAAGATGAGATCCTCTGGAGGCTTTTGTGAGTAGTGGGGTGATGTGATCTGATTGAGTTTTAAATATTTACTTTCTTTTTTAAAAAAATTTATTTTTCTAAATTGAGGTATAATTGACATATAACATGGTGTAAGTTTAAGGTGTATCTATAACACGGTCCAGTTGAGTTTTTGTTTTTAAGATTTTATTTAACTTTTTTTAAGTTTATTTATTTTGAGAGAGACAGAGCAAGAATCCCAGCCAGGCTCTGCATTGACATTGTGGAGTGTGACTGAGGGCTTGAACTTAAAAACCACAAGATCATGACCTGAGCTGAAATCAAGAGGAACACTCAACCAACTTCGCCACCCAGGCAACCCTAAGATTATTTTTAAGTAATTTGTATGCCCAATGTGGCGCTCAGACCTACAACCCCTAGGTCAAGAGTCGCAATGCTCTGCTGACTGTGCCAGCCAGGTGCCCCTCCAGTTGAGTTTTTTTTTTTTTTTTAAATGTTTTATTTATTTCTAGGANAACTAAGCCACCCAGGCGCCCCTCCAGTTGAGTTTTTAAAGCTCACCCTAGCTATTGTACATAATGGAGCAGGGTTGGGGTCGAGGTGGGGAAGCAGGAGTTAGAGACTGCTGGGCTGCCCTGGCAGGAGAGAAGGCAGTGACTGGGACTGTGGAGGAGAGAACTGGGTTCGGGTTTGCTGGCGGGGTCCCTTCCCTGCCCACTTCCACCCCAATCAGGGCCCCAAGCCCACCTATCTCCTGCCCAGCCCAATCAGCAGGGACCTTGGCCTCTCTTGGTTTGGTGCCATGGGGGGTAAGATGATGTCTGTAGAAGGAAAGATGCACCAAGCCTGAGTCAGGAGACCCATGTCTTAGCTGTGGGGGTGACTTCATGATGGTCATGTCACCTCTCTGAGCCTTATTTCTTCATATGTCAGATAAGTCAGTGCCATGGTCTTGAGGGGAGAATCAGTGAGAGTCGTGGAAGACAGGGTGTCCGAAGTTCTGTAGGTGGCAGGGGTTGAGGTGGTGCTGTGGTCTTGGGATTTCTCTGGACTATCATGATCTCCCCCTGCTGGGCTTCTGGGGCAGAGGCCATCGTATTCTTGACTCTTCCTCCCTTTGCCCTTTTGTGCAGGAGCCTGACACAGACTTAGAGGTGGTGTTGGAAAAGAAAGGCAACATGGATGAGGCGCACATAGACCAGGTACGGCCCAGGTCGTCATCCCCCTCTCATGTGTGTTGTCACCCGCAAGGCACACATTGGTCTCCTGCCGGGCAACAAGATCCTGGTCCCAGAGGTGTCAGGGAGCCCAAAAGCCACCAGCCAGCTTCTGGCACACCTCAAGTGGCAGGGAACTTGTGGCCTCCCCCATTTGATGCTGGGAGACCCTTTCACTACCATAGCTTTGGCTGAGGGACCATCTGGTCATTTAGAATCCCAGGCTGAGGGTTTCCTTTGTTAAAATTGCTGCTGGAGAGTCGGAAATATGACCCCAGGAACTGCAGCCAGGGCAGGGAACATGTGCTTGGCCAGTCTTGTGCATTGCCACCTCCTGGCCTCAATTCGGGAGTGCTTACAGAAGTTACTCTGTTGTGAATCAGCGTCTGCTTCTGTCGTGCCCGGACCTGTAAGCAGGTGTATCCTATAGTGGAGCATGACTTTCTGGAACTGGGGTATTTGTATGATCCTGGACCAAATGAGGCCTGGCAGGACAGTGTGCTAACAGCAGAGGCTTGGCTTTGGATCATTACTAACTGATCTCACTGACCCTCATATAGGTGGCTGTGAGGACCAGACGTGGTCTGTTTGTGAGGCACTCGGCAGGGGCCTGTCTTATATCTGCTTAAAAAGTGGCAGCCATTACCCTGACCACGTCCTCACGCTTTGTCAGCAAGTAATTGCTGGAGAGAAGCAACAGGGTGTAACGCAGGGATGACCCCCTGATGAAGGGGGTCTTGTGGCCCTTCTACTCCAGGAGAGAAAGAAACCAGCCACTACTGGGAAGTGAGCAGAGTATGTGGGGGCCTATATGATGCTGCAGAATTTCCAAACCCAGCGCCTTTGGGGGTGCTGGGGAACTTTCCCTGGAGGCAGGGGCATCGAAAGTAGGGCCATGCAGATCAGTAAGTTGATGCTGACAGTACCCAGTCCAGGGCCTGGCACAAAGCACAAGCCCCTCAGAAATGGGAACTCCCCAGCCTTTTGCAGGTCATAGTCACACTGCTCCCCTGGGTCAGGACCAACGGTGATGATGACAGAGAGGACAGAGGCAGGGCCCTGACTCTCTGGGCTCTGGGCCCCTTCCCTCAGGTATCCTCCACCACTCAGGATGCAGCAAGTTGCTAGAACTCTGAGAGTCTCCCTGCCCGTGGACTTCATATTGGCGAGGCCCACCAGCAGCCCCTTTGCTACTGATTTGTGCTGACTGGTTACAGTTTTTAAGGAAACTTTTAACCATTATGGATGACAGATTACCTTAATGTAAGCGAAGCTTTCTATTTTACCTCTGCCTTTTTTCCCATAAGTGCTGAAAGTTCACAATGTTAAAACATTGCAACCCGAAAAAAAAAATGCAACCTGAAATCCTACCACCTAATAATGTTCACTGTTAACCCTTTGTTATTCTTCCAGATTTTCTTTTGTAACTACATGTGTTTAATTTTAAAGCACTGTGCAATCATCCTACGTTATGTAGACTGCTCTTTATTATTTAACTGGTGAATTTCATTTTGGCATATGCACATCTGTATCACTTCATATCTGGAGCATGGTTCCACTATAAGAATATGTTTTTTTCTCTCTCATTTTTACAGTTGTTACTTTGTTTTAAGAAAGTAAACTTTCTTAAAGTAAACATTTGAACTTACATAAATGGTCACTTTGTCTCGTAGCCTGTGGCAGATTAAAGGGGAGGAGGAAAGGGCATAAATTGGGGCAAAGTTATACCTGAACCCTTATGAAGGAGGAGGAGACCCTAGAAGCTTTTTTTCCTAATAGAACTACAGTCGACATACCATGTTCTGTTAGTTTTAGGTGTACAGTCTAGTGATTCAACAATTAACATCCTTTATGCTGTGTTCACCACAATAAGTGTAGTTACCATCTGTCACCATACAAAGGTATTACAAGATTACTGACTGTATTCCCTAGGCTGTACTGTGTACATCTCTGTGATTTATTTAAGTATAAGTTGGTACTTCTTAATCTCCTTTATCTATTTCACCCAGCCTCCTATACCCCTCCATTCTGGCAACCACTAGTTGTCTGTTTTTATGGGTCATTTCTGTTTTGTTTTGCTCTTTTTTTTTTTTTAGATTCCACATATAAGTGAAATTATATGATACTTGTCTTTTTTCTCTCAGTTATTTCACTTAGTATAACACCCTGTAGGTCTATCCACATTGTCTCAAACTGGCAAGATTTCATTCTTTTTCATTGTTGAGTGATATTCCACTGTGTGTGTGTGTGCGCGCGCACGCGTGCACACACAAACACCATTACTTTATCCCTTCATCTATCAGTGAACACTTAGAATGCGTCATATCTTGACAGTTGTAAATACTGTTGGGATAAACATAGAAGTGCATATATATTTTCAAATTAGTGTTTTCCTTTTCTTTGGGTAAATACCCAGAAGTGGAATTACTGGCTTATATGGTATTTATATTTTTAATTTTTTGAGGAAATTCCATACTGTTTTTTTTTTTTCTAGTGGTTGCACAAATTTATATTCCCACCAACAGTGCACAAGGGTTTCCTCTTCTCTGCATCCTCACTGACACTTTTTATCTCCAGTCTTTTTGAAACTAGCCATTCTGACCAATGTGACGTGATACCTCATGATTTTGATGTGCATTTTCCTGCTGATTAGTGATGTATGTCTGTTGGCCATTATCAAAATGTTTATTCAGGCCCATTTTCTAATTGATTTTTTTTTTTAAGTTATTTATTTTGAGAGAGCACACCAGTGTGAGCAGGTAAGGGGCAGAGAGAAAGGGAGAGAGAGAATCCCACACAGGTTCCGCGTTGTGAGCACACAGCCCACCTTGGGTCTTGAGCTCATGAACTGCAAGATTATGACCTGACTGAGTCAAATGCTTAACCAGCCACCTAGGTGCCCCATGTATGAGTTCTTCATATATTTTGGATATAAACCCCTTGTTGAATATATTATTTGCGAATAAGTTGATCCTTACAAATAAGTTGGTCCTTGAATAACATGGGTTTGAATTGTGCAAATACGTGAATACACAGATTTTTAGATCCTTCCATACATTTCAGTGCTATAAATGTATGTTTTTCTTTGATTTACTTAATTATAGCTTTAGCTTTATTGTAAGATTACTGTATGTAATGCATATAACACACAATCTGTGTTAATCAGATGTTTATATAACTGGTAAAGCTTCTAGTCAACAGTAGGCTACTAATAGTCAAAAGTTGTATGTGGATTTTCAACTGTGTAGGGGGCCAGCACCCCAAATCCCCGCTTGTTCAAGGGTCACCTGTGTCTTCTCCCACTTAGTAGGTTGCTTTTTCATTTTGTTGATGATTTCCTTTACTGTGCAAAAGCTTTTTAGTTCATTGTAGTCCCAGTTATTTTTGTTTTTATTGCCTTTGCCTAAGGAGACAGATCCAGAAAAATATTACAAAGACTGATAGCCAAGAGTTTATTGCCTTTGTTTTCTTTTAAGAGTTCTGTGGTTTCAGGTCTCACATTTAAGTCTTTAGTCCATTTTGAGTTTATTTTTGTGTATGGTGTGAGAAAGTGGTCCAGTTTCATTCTTTTGCATGTAGCTGTCCAGTTTTCTCAACATCATTTATTGAAGAGACTGTCTTTCCCCATTGTTAGATCCTTGAATCCTTTGTCATAGATTAATTGACCTATAAGTTATTTTTGGCCTCTGTTCTCTTCCATTGATATGTGTCTGTTTTTGTGCCAATACCATACTATTTTGATTACTATTGCTTTGTAGTATAGTTTGATATCTGGGATTGTGGTACCTCCGGCTTTGTTTTTCTCTCTCAGGAGTGCTTTGGCTATTTGGGGTCTTTTTTGGTTCCATATGAATTTTAGGATTGTTTGTTCCAGTTCTATGAAGGATGCTGTTGCTATTTTGATAGGGATTGCATTGAACCTGTAGATTGCTTTGGGTAATGTGGACATTTTAACAATATTAAGTCTTCCAGGGGCGCCTGGGTGGCTTAGTTGGTTAAGCGTCCGACTTTCGCTTAGGTCATGATCTCGTGGTTCGTGGGTTCGAGCCCCGCGTCGGGCTCTGTGTTGACTGCCAGCTCAGAGCCTGGAGCCTGTTTCAGAGTCTGTCATTCCCTCTCTCTCTGACCCTCCCCTGCTCACACTGTCTTTCTCTTTCTCCTAGAAATAAATAAAACATTTAAAAACAAACAAACAAACAAACAAAAAAACCAATATTAAGTCTTCCAGTCCATGAGCATGGTATATCTTTCCATTTATTTATGTCATCTTCGAGTTTCTGTCATTCCTGTCTTAAAATTTTCAGAGTATAGCTCTTTCACTTCCTGAGTTAAATTTATTCCTGTGTGTTTTATTATTTTTGATGCAGATGTAACTGGGAGTGTTTTCTTAATTTTTCTTTTCAGTAGTTAATTTTTAGTGTATAGAAATGGAACAGATCCCTATGTATTTTTATATCCTGCAATTTTTACTGAATTCATTTATTAGTTGAAAGAGTTTTTTAGTGACATCTTTAGGATTTTCTGTATAGAGTATCATGTCATCTGCAAATAGTGACAATTTTATTCCATTCCAATTTGGATCACTTTTGTTTCTTTTTCTTATCTATGGTGGCTGAGACTTCAGTACTATGTTGAATAAAAGTGATGAGAGTAGCTATTCTTGTTTTGTTTCTGATCTTAGAGGAAACACTTTCAGCTTTTCACCACTGAGTGTGATACTAACTATGGATTTTCATATATGGCCTTTATTACGTTGAGGTACATTCCCCCTGTACCCACTTGGTCGACATTTGTTACCATGAATTGATGATGAATTTTGTCAAATACTTTTTCTGCATGTATTGACGTGTATGGTCTTTATTCTTCATTTTGTTAATGTAGTATATATGTGTTGATTGATTTACAGATATTAAGCCATCCTTGCATCCCTGAGATAAATCCTGCTTGATCATGGTGGATGATTCTCTTAATGTATTGTTGAATTCAGTTTGCTAACATTTTGTTGAGGACTTTTGATCTATATTCATCAGGGATATTGGTCCTGGAAGCTTTTATATCAAACAGTGGGATCATTAACATGCTGATGGTGGCCTTGAGCTATGGTAGCAGCATTGTATAAGATGTACCTACTGTGTGCTCGCTTCGGCAACACATTTACTAAGATGTACCTACTGTGTACCAGGCACTCTATTAGGTTCTTAACATTCTGCACCCATCAATTTAATGTGGAGGAGAGGGTTTTCCCACACCAGCAATTCTTGGACATCAGCTAGGTGTCCTACAATTCAACTCAGTTCTGACATAATATATATGGAGATAGTGTCACATCCCACTGGTTAAAGGGCTCAGTCTTCCCAAGCCATTTCCTCCCTTTCCAGCCTGCTATAGGTGGGAGATTCTGATGACCCCCTACTTGGGTTCTGTTAATTTGCTGTAGTTCACAGAACTCAAAGAATCATTTCACTTACTAGACTGTTGATTTATAATAAAAGAAAACAAATCAAGAATAGCCAGATGGTAGTGATATATAGGGCAAGATATGGGGAAATGGCACTAAAATTTCATACCCTTTCCAAACATATGACTCTTACCAAATATCCACATTTTCCACCAACCCAGAACCAATCTCTGAACATCCTGCTCTTTTGTGAGTTTTATGGAGGCTTCATTACATAGGCACAGTTGATTACATCATTGACCATTTGATAATTGATTGAGCCTCCAGCCCCTCTTCCCTCCCTGGAGTTTGTAGGGGGCACTGAAAGTTCCAAGCCCCTTTGGTTCTGGGGTTGGTACACCTGACCCAGCCCCCGTCCTCACTCAGGTACTTTCCTGCATTGTCCTCATTTACACAGCAAAAGACATCTTGATTGCTCTCCTTACTTAGGAAATCCCAAGGAGTTTAGGAGCTCTCTGCAGAAACTAGGATGACCACCAAATATATATATATTATAAACCAAAGCACAATTCTGTTTCTTCCATTTATCCTCCAAAGTAGCTGATATTTCTGTTTGCAGGTAAATAAGTCAAAGTACCTAAAGGTTAAATGACTTACCTAACTGCTAAGATTCAAACTAGCTTCTGCCTCACTCCATTGTTATCTCCAGAAAACAATTCGATCCCCAAAGTTCATTCTTAAAGAATGGCAAAACAAGAATAAATGAGGCCAAGGGATTGTAGCCTTGGGATGCTTAGAAGATACTTTTGACAAATGCCTGCCCCAATTTGCAGCAGAGGAAAGCTGCTGTCCCTCTTGCCACTGTCCTCCTGCCCTATCTCTATGCTCTGTTTTAAGCTCAAAGGAAAACTTCTATGTCCCATTTCCCTCTTTTCTCTGCTCTCCCTTGTTCAGGTGAGGCGAAAGGCCTTGCAAGAAGAGATTGACCGTGAGTCGGGCAAAACAGAAGCTTCTGAACCAAGGAAGTGGACAGTAAGTTCAATGCTTGGACTCTGCTGGGTGGCACACCCCAGCATCCTGACTCCTTCCTCGCCTTGCAGCACGAGGAGCAGAGTGATGGGAGACGAGACCATGGTCCAGGCCCCAGAGGCTGTCCGGGTCTGCCTGTGGGCTCTCTTCACTGCAGAGCTTGTCCTGAGATAATTTCCTTCCTTCTGAAGGGGTGCTTGCCTCCCTCCTAGGGAGCTGGCCAAGCAAGATAGGCATCCTGAACCTGAACCTGGCTCTGGCTCTGGATGGGTGGGGTGTCCTGCACATTAGTCGCTGAGGGCATGTGACCAGCGCTTTCCAGCAGTGGATGGTGACCTCAGAAGGCTTCTTGGACCAGGGTAGGAGGCAGAGGTGAGGGCTTTGTGGCGGCAGGCCTCTCTCAGGACTGCCTTCAAGGTCCAGTTGGAATGGGAGATTCCAAACCTGGCCTGAGGAGACGGGGCAGGAGGGAGTAGGGCGGGAGGACACGAAGTCAGGCTGAAGCAGGATGGGAGGGGCTGTGGACGGGCCACACCAGGCCAGCCTCAGCAGCTGTGGCCGGAAGCTTGTCCAGGGGCTCGAGGGGCAGTGGGAGCTCCTGGAGGGCATGTGGAGGGGAGGTGGGGAGCTGGTTAGAAGGCTTGGCCTGCAGGCCTGAGCGCTGGGGTGGTGGCAGAGGACAAAGAGACAGCTTCACAATCCAACAAGATGTAATAGTTAATTGGATTGGGAAGAGGGAAAAGAAGGATCTAGATGAGAGGGAAGGCTTGCTTTCCTGCCCTATATTAAGCCTTCACAGTTTAATACAGGAAAGGACAATTAATTTGGATCAAAAGACCTGAGTTCTGTTTCTGGCTCTGCCACTTTTTAGTTGTGAGACTCTAGGCAAGCAACTTCTCCTCAGAGTGCATCAGTTTCCACATCTGTAAAATGGAACTTGTACTCTGGCTCAGATCAAAAGACCTGAGCTCCGTTTCTGGCTCTGCCACTTTTTAGTGGTGAGACTCTAGGCAAGCAACTTCCCCTCAGAGTGCCTCAGTTTCCACATCTGTAAAATGGGACTTGTACTCTGGCTCAGTGGGGTATGGAGAGGGGCTTTGGTAGGTGTCTTCCCTCTGGGTATCTCTTCTCCTTTCTCTCCATCCTTTTGAGCTGAGCAGAGCTGATAGAACATCCTCATTGAGTTGAAGAGGGCAAAAAACAGGGCAACGCCATTCAGAGCTAGTGGCCCCAGAGGCTGTATCTAGAAGGACCTGATGGGGATCCTGGGGCACAGGGACTGGCATCTGCTGGGTATACGTTAGGTAGCATTGCCTCCCAGGATCTAGGGACACTAGAGGCATGTGGTGAGGATTTCAGACTTGCTGTGGGCCCCTGTGGGGGGAGCTCCTTCGAGTGGGTCAGCAGCCCTTGCAAGAGCTAGCTCTCCTCAGACCCAGTGCAGGACTGTCAGAGGTGGTTTCTCATTCTAGAAATTGTAGGCCTGGGAAGCTGTAATTATGCCTACATCTGGGCCACAGTGAAGCTGGGAGAATTTGTCTAATTCACAGGGCAAGTGTAGCAACAACTGGTTCTCCGTGTTCTCCCAAAACTGACCTAGAAATAAGTGCTAGGCTGGCATTTGTCGTGCAAGCGGAAAGTTGCCAGGCAGCGTGGAGGTCAGTAGTCAGAGTGGGGTGGGAAGAATGACCAGTTACTGAGGACTTAAAGTATGCCAAGCCTTGGGCTCTAGGTTGCTGGTGTAAAAATCTGTTTTGATCCTTAGCTAAAGCCCTGTGAGAGGTGTATGACACCTCTGTTTTATAGATGAGGACATTGAGGCTTAGAGAGGTCAGGTGATTTGACCAGAGTCAGCCAAGGCAAGCTTGGTCCTTGAGTCTTTGTGCCTTCAAAGTCATAGTTTTCTTGACCTGGGTTTCTTGCCTGTCTCACAGATGTGGGAAGGAAAGGGGTCTTTTCTTCTACAGCTGCTCTGAGGAGCCATCTTTTTCTTGAACGTGGGTGATTCATGTACAGGTGGTAGAGTACTCTGGACGTGAATTGGGACCCCTGAGTTCCTGGACTGGCTCCGCCTCTGGCTTGGCTGTGTGACCCTTTACTCTCTGGGCTTCCACTCTGTTATAAAGTGCAGTGCTCATGGGAAGCGATGTGCGTTTCAGATTGCCACCTGCCTTCCTCCTCTTTACGCCTGACAGAAACCTGAGGGCAGAGTGGCCAGCTGGGAGGTGAGGTGAGATATGCTGTACTCTTTGCCGTGAGTTAGAAGAATGAAGCAGACAGGCAGCTCCGTGTGTAAAGGTGGGCCCTTGTGTTGGCCAGACCTGAGATGGAATTCTAGCAGGGTCATTAATTAGGCTTGTGCCCCCAGTTAGGCTGCAAATCTCAATTTCCTCACCAGTAAAATGGAAATACTAACAATATTCTTTATATGGCTCTTGTTAGAATGAAAAAGACAGTCCATTAATGTGCTTGTGAGCACT
This sequence comes from Crocuta crocuta, assembly GCF_008692635.1. Lineage (NCBI taxonomy): Eukaryota > Metazoa > Chordata > Mammalia > Carnivora > Hyaenidae > Crocuta > Crocuta crocuta. The sequence goes on along the minus strand of NW_027531893.1, from coordinate 14,726,111 downwards.
GGCCCTGGTAGTTAGCATTTAATCAGCTGGATCCTCCCTGGTGAAGCGGGGGGTGGGGGGGGACGGTGCAGGGACAGGGCTTTGCTTTGGAAACCGGGAAAATGACCACCTTTCTCTTTTAACACAGGGAACTCAGTTTGGCCAGTGGGATACTGCTGGTTTTGAAAACGAGGAACAGAAACTGAAATTTCTCAAACTTATGGGTGGCTTTAAAAACGTGTCCCCCTCATTCAGCCGCCCCCCTAACACAACCGGAAGGCCCAACATGGCTCTCAACAAAAAGGCAGCCGACACCCTGCGGCAGAACCTCCAGCAGGACTATGAGCGGGCCATGAGCTGGAAGCACAGCCGGGGCGCTGGCCTTGGCTTCTCTACCACCCCGGGCAAAATCTTTTATATTGACAGGAATGCTTCCAAGTCCATCAAATTTGAAGATTAAACTCTACTGTCTTGTCTTTCAAAACAGCCAAAATTGCTTTTTTTATTCAGTTGTGCAAATGAAAGCCATCCTACAGTTGTCTCAGAGTCAGACCTCTACAGAGATTAAGGAAAACTGTGCCCATGTCCTTGGATGAACTGGGGTCAGGGAAGTTTGCATTTCAGAAGCCAAGACAATGTGTGAGTGGCTCACACCTACCGTTTTCTGTATGAAGCATTCCATCCCTGCTTGAAGACATCAACGTATATAAATAGCTAAATGTGTTGAGTGCTTAGTATGTACCACGTACATACTAATGTGTTGCCCCTGCATTAATGTATTTAATCTTAATAATTATAAAATAGGTGCTATTATCCCCATCTTACAGATGAGGAAACTGAGGTGCAGGGATGAAGTAATAAAATCGCCCAGGTTCACCCAACCAGTAAGTGCCAAGTGTTGTACTTTTGTGCCCCAAGTCCTCTGTCACTATTCACTACTCTAAATGTCCCCCTTAGGGAACTTCACCAGGAAAAGTCACTGGAGATTGAAATTTCTTTTGATTAAAGAAACCGAAGTTTTATTAGATGTCTAAATCTCAAACAAGAAGTAGAGTTAATGATAAACAGGAAAGAACAAGCTCATTTTCTTTTCCCATCCTGGAGGAGCTGCAGGCAAAGAAGGGTCTGAATTGCCACCAAGCAGATGTGACCGAGCTTCCTCTGCTGTTGGGAAATGTGTTTCTAAACCAATTTTGCCTTTTTAGCTGCCTTTCCATCCTCAGTGCTGAGCTTGGATTTTGTCTTGATGCTTTAACTGAATTCTGAAAAAGGCATTTTAGAGACTGTTAGTCTTCATGAACCAATGACAAATTCCCAGGAGTCCGTTTATTAGATTCTTTGTGACCACAAGGAATAGAATTCTAGGTGACTTATGTGGTGGAGGTCAAATGCCAGGAATTGTGGATGTGTGGGGATGACACAGGAAGTTGCCTTATCATGACTGCCTTTCCATGCCTAGACACTACAGCCAGCCTCACTGAGGTCCAGGTACGATGACCTAAATGATATGACCACTTTCTCTCCATTCCCCTAGCGTTTTGCATCCCAACATACAGTTTCTGAGTGGAACATTTTCACATCACTTGACCTGAACATCTCCTATAGTCATCCCAACTATAGGGATGAACTATAGGTTCAGCAGCCCAACCAAACAACCAGGATATTCTCTCACTTGGCAGGAAGTCCTGATGTAGGGAATTGATGCAGCAACTCAACAAGGAAACATTGTTTTCCTCTCGGCCCCATTCATCCTATTGGCTTCATCAAGCTGGTTGAAGAATGGCTAGACCAATTCTAAGCAGGATATCAAGTCTGTAGAACATTCCATAGGAAGAAGAAAAACCTTATGGCTCAAGGAAACTTCCAGAAGACCTTTTCCCCCAGTGGGTCATATGCCTATTTCTGAGCCAGCCCCTGGCATGTGGAGGAAGATTCACTTCAGGCAAATCAGAAAGGAGGAGTGAAGAGATGATGCTGATGAGACCAACAGGGTCAACTACTGTCTCACCGGGTGGGTAGAGGTGAGGCCTGCCGTGACTAATAAACATTGGCTGGGTCAAGAGTCCCACATTTTTATGCTAGGTATATCTTGGGTGGGCTGCATCACCCAGAATGTGAATTGGGCCTTTGATGGATTCAACTTTGAGAAACATAATGGAAGAGGCCATCTAAATGCCCAGAAGGTAAGGTTCTGCAATTGAGTTAGCTCCTTCAGAGAACCTTGTCGTTTCACAGGGGACTAAGTCTCTCCTGGCCTTGATCAACACTCCAGGGATTTACTCGCTCTACTGTCTGCTTCTCTAATTGTTTTTATCTTGCTGAGAGATCACATTCCAGTTAGGGCCTGCCTTGGTGTATCAGGAAAGATTGTGTGTGGCCATCTCTTGGGTGATTCTGGAGAGTGGCTGATCGATTGTCCACTGTCTTGTCCTCATAGTGATAGTTCTCATTAGGATGTAATGGTCAGACCTTTCCCCTCCTACCATTTAGTATAGTCTGTAATAGGATTTGACTTTCAAACTCCATGTATCCCCATAGCTGAAGAGTTCTACTGGCTCAGGGGAAGGTTTACTATAGGCTGTTCCTAAAGCGGGGTCTAGCCAGAGAAGATTGAACAACCAAGACAGCAAGATGTCCAGTGTCCACAGAATGTACTTTATCTTCCCTCTGCTGCTCCTGCCGGTACAGATCACTGTTTGTCAAGTTAACGGGTCTCTGTCCTGCAGCAGTCTACAGTCCCAAGAGGATTTACTCTCGCAGTGTCCTGGGTTAGCTGGGCTCCTCTCCTTTGCAAATTAAACAACATTGGCTTGTGCCACCTCTGCCCCACCTCTGCCCCACCGCTCCACCGAAACAAGGCGGTTTGGGGACATTTACTCAGAACCAGGGCAGGAGAGAGGGGACATATATAGCACAAGTCAAGGTCTTGGTTGAATATGTAACAGCCCTGTTCTCAAACTTGTTGGCTGTTTGTCCCTCAGGGATTTCTCAGCTGATCAACTTTTTTTTTCCTGACAGGGCCCTTCCCTACTTACAGTTAACCTTATCCAGCTGTCTGTGAAACCTCATGATTCTTACCCACTGTATTCCTTGGGATGATTCCTGCTGTTTCTGCCTTAGCCTAATGGACCCTGCTCTGAGACTCTTTCCGGAACTAGGCCCATCAAAAGTATTTACTAGATAGACAGAGTTCTCTAAAAGAAATTGTGTATTCAACTTCAGTAACTTAGAATTAGGTTTGTGATTGGCAGAATGATGAGTTTCCATTCCCCCCAACATGCCCTTGTCCCCGTCACCAGAACTTGTGAATGTGTTAGGAAACAAAAGGGAGTTTGGGTAGCAGATGGAATTAAGGTTGCTAATCAGGTGACCTTAAAATATCCTGGATTATCTGAGTGAGCCCAGCCTAATCGTAGGGGTCCTTAACTGTAGAAGAGGGAGGCAGAAATGTCAGAGACTTGTGAGAAAAATTAGACAAGTTGTTGCTGGTTTAAGGTGGAGGAGGGGGCCAGGAGCCAAGGAATGCAAGTGGCCTCTAAAAGCTGGAAAAGGCAAGAAAACAGAATCTTCCCCCAGAGTCCAGAAGGAACAAAGCCCTGCTCGCACTTCATTTTGAGGGTAAGCTCCCTGAGACCTATTGGACTTAAGACAAATAGATTTTCAAGGTGATAAAATTGTGTTGTTGTAAGCCACTAAGTTTGTGATAATTTGTTAAAGCAGCAATAGAAAAGTAACCTAGGTCTCATGCAGAACTTTTCCTCATTTAAAAAATCGTATTTCCTAAAATACTTAGAATTTTATTGTTTCATTATCGTTTGTAATGACAGTAGACTTCATCCCCTGTAGGCTATGGTTTTCAGAGTCTGGCTAAGTGATTCAGTAATGGGCTAAGGAAAACCACAAAAGATCACAGAAGATCTAAGCCTTTTCCTGGGACAGGTGTGACAGATGGTTCGGAAGCTCCTTTGGTGTAATGCATATTCAGCCTAATAGGAAAGTCCAAATTCACATCAATACAAGAACATTACATTACTCAGGCTTGGGAACAAATGCTGTCTGATGTGTAACCTCAGAGTAGAAGAAATGACTTAAAGCGGGTAATTTGTGAATTGGCCAGTTGTGTTTCATTTAAATAGTATCATCTAGTAAAAGTGGCATATGAAATAATTTTAATGGAAATAATTTTGTGAAATAAAGATCACTTGATAATATTTCAGCAGTACCACCATGTGTTTTGAATTTATGTTTATTCAGTAAAGGGGAACAAAAGGTATCTCCTGTTCTTTGTTGGAGGCTGTTTTCTCAGGCTGGGGATGGGTCTGAGGAGGAAGTTCACTATTGGCCAGAAAATCCATAGCACATTCTTGGTCCTAAACTGTCCAGTAAAAATGAGTTTAAATATTTTTAATGTTTTTTAATTTATTTTGAGAGGGAGAAGGAGAGCAAGAATCCCAAGCAAGCTCTGTACTATCAGTGCAGAGCCCATTGTGGGGCTGGATCTCATGAGCTGAAATCAAGAGTTGGACGCTCAACTATTATTTTTTTTTAAATTATTTTAATCACTAATACTCAGATTAATTGTGTGAACTCATAATCCTGCATTTCACAGGGTAGAGATGAGCTGTAATTTATGTCTAGTGTATACCTTCTAGAAGTACAAAAGTTGGGGCACCTTAATCCATAATTTGGATAAAATGGATGCATTTTCCTGAGCATAGGCCTCTAGGCTGTGAATCATCACCAGTCAATATTAATGCTTTTAGTGATTCAAAATAAAATGTCAGTGGAAGCTCATCAGTAGTAATAAAGAATCAGATTCCAGATTACAAAAATCTGGTGGTAAAAATGTAGAATCACATGTAGTTTAGAAATACGGCTGCAAAGCAAACCGGGTAATATGTTTGGACAAGTTTCTCTTCTGGATGAAGAGAGTCAGAAGTAATTAAATGAACAGTCATGAACGTAAATGTTCCTTTGGGAGGTTTATTCAGTTACAGTATAGTTTCCACTTAAGCCACAGAGAGAATTATGGATTTGACCTCACTTTCTCCTTTAATCCACCAATGTATTTTTTAAAATTTATTTTTAATTGAAGTATAGTTGACGTACAATATATTAGTTTCATGTGTGCAGTATAGTCATTTGACATTTATATGCGTTAAAAAATGCTCACAAAAAGTGTAATTACCATCTGTTACCATGCAGAGTTATTACAGTATTATTGACTATATTCCCTGTGCTGTACTTACATCACTGTGATTTATTTATTTTATAGCTGGAAGTTTGTACCTCTTAATTTCCTTTGCCTGTTTCACTCTTCTTCCCATTCCCCTCTCCTCTGGCAACTATCATTTTTTCTTTGTATCTGTGAGTCTGTTTCTATTATATAGATTTCACATATAAGTGAAATTACATGGTATTTGTCTTTTTCCGACTTACTTTATTTACCATAATACCATATATATCTATGTTGTTGCAAATGTCAGGATTTCATTTTTTTTTTAAATTATTGCTGAGTAACATTCCTCTTTGTGTCTGTATATATACTGAATCATCTTTATCAGTGGACATGTAGAATGCATCCATATCTTGGCTATTGTAAATAATGGTGGGGTAGGGGTGCCCGGGTGGCTCAGTCGGTTAAGCATCCGACTTTGGCTTGGGTCATGATCTCACGGTTTGTGGGTTTGAGCCCCATGTCAGGCTCTGTGCTGACAGCTCAGAGCCTGGAGCCTGCTTCGGATTCTGTATCTCTCTCTCTGCCCCTCCCCTGCTCACACTCTTTCTCTCTCTGTCTCTCAAAAATGAATAAACATTAAAAAATTTAAAAAATGGTGGGGTCAACATAGGGGTACATAGATCTTTTTGAATCTCTCTTTTTGGTTTTTAGAGAGTAAACTCCCAGAAACGGATCTCGTGGTATTCCTGTTTTTAATTTTTTGAGAAACATCCATACTGTTTTCCATAGTTGCTGTGCCAATTCACATTCCCATCAACAGTGTGTGGAGGTTCCCTTTTCTCCACATCCTTGCCAACACTTGTTATTTCTTATCTTTTTGAGTTAAGTCAATCTGACAGATGTGAGGTGATGTCTCATTGTGATTTTGATTTTCATTTCCTCAGTGATTTGTGATATTGAGCATCTTTTCATGTGTCTGTTGGCCATCTTTCTTTTTTGGGGAACTGTTCTATTCAGGTTTTCTGCCCATTTTTGTATTATTTGAGGGTTTTTGGTGTTAACAAGTTGTATGATTTTTTTAAAAAACATATTTTGGATATTACCCCCTTATTAAATATATCATTTACAAATATCTTCTCCCACCCATAGGTTACCTTTTTGTTTTGCTGATAATTTACCTTTTTTTTTTTTTTTTTTTTTTTTTTTAGGGGAAAAAAAGGAAGAGAGTGG
>NW_027531893.1:14716510-14719296 GCF_008692635.1 Crocuta crocuta | reverse complement strand
TTTTTTTTTTTTTTTTTTTTTTTTTTTAAGGGAGAGAAAGGAAGAGCATGAGCAGTGTAGGGGCAGAAAGAGGGAGACAGAGGATCCAAAGCAGGCTCCATGCTGTGAGCGCAAAGCCCAATGTAGGATTTGAACTCAGGACCATGAGATCATGACCTGAGCCAAAATCTAGAGTTGGCCACTTAACAAACTGAGCCACCCAGGCATCCTGTTAATTTCCTTTGCTTTTTACTTTGGTATAGTCCTAGTTATTTATTTTTGCTTAAGTTGCCCTTGCCTTAGGAGATATATCCAGAAAAATACTGCTAAGACCATTGTTTTAGAGTTTGCTTCCTTTTTTCCTTTGGGACTTTTATGGTTTCATCTTATGTTTATATCAGTCTGTATTAAGTTGATGGTCACTTAAGTTTGAATCCATTCTTTACTCTTCTCACCTCCCACATTTAAAGTATATGGTGTCATATTTTACATCCTTTTGTGAATTGCTTGACTGATTTTTATAGATACACTTAATTTTACTACTTTTATCCTTCCTGCTTTTCTTACTCCTGTTTATTATCTTTCCTTTTTGCTGAGAGAATACCCTTTAAAATTTCTTGTGTGACTGGTTTAGTGGTCATGAATTCCTTCATTTGTCTGGGAAATTCTTTCACTCTGTTCTGAATAATAGCCTGGTTGGAAGGAGTATTAATGCGCTGCAGGTTTTTTCCTTTCAGCATTTTGAATAATATCTGGCCTGCAGAATTTCAGCTGAAAAATCACCTCAAGAGATTTCCCTTGTATGTAACTGTTTTTGGTTTTTTTTTCTCTTGCAACTTTTATTTTTATTTATTTATTTATATATTTTTTCAGGTTTAAACTAAGGTTTATTACATGGCTACTACTGCCTGGCATTGTGGTTGGTGTTTTATGTTTATTTAATTGGCAACGACATAATAGTGCTATACCTTATATGCATCAAATTACACAGTGGCTGAATTCATAAAGCAAAGTTTACAGAAATATATTGACAAACATAGTCATACTAACAGATTTTCACATAACCTTATTGGTTTTTGACATAAGGTGAACCAAAATTAAGTAACACCTAAATCTAAACAATATAATTTATAATACTCAGTTAATTAACAGACATGTAAAGTTGGCTTTTAAAATGTTCTCTTTATTATTACTTCTGGCATTTTAATTAATATGTGTCTTGGTGTGGACCTCCTTAGGTTGATTTTGTTGGGGGCTCTCTGTGCCCTCTGGATCTGGATTTTTGTTTCTGTCTCCAGATTTGGGATGTTTTCAGCTGTTATTTCTTCAGATAAATTTTCTGCCCCCTTTTCTGTTTCTTCTTCTTCTGAGATTCCTATGATGTGAATATTATTATGCTGATGGTATTGCTGAGTTCCCTAAGTCTGGTTTTTTTTGTTGTTGTTTCTTTCCTCTCTCCTGTTCAGCTTGATTGCTCTCTGTTATTCTGTCCTCCATGTCATTGATTCGTTATTCTGCTTCCTCTAGTCCACTGTTTATTCCATCTACTGTATTATGAATTTCACTTATTGAGTTCTTTATCTCTGATTGGTTCTGTTTATGTTTCCTGTCTCTTTGTTAAGGGTCTCACTGATGTCCTCTACTCTTTTCTCCAATCCAGTGAGTATCTTTAGGACCAGTGCTATAAATTCTTTATCAGGCATATGTACTACTTTGCTCCATTTCATTTAGCTTTCTTGCTATGATTTTGTTCTGTTCTTTCATTTGTGGCATATTCCTTTATCTCCTTTTGTCTCTCTGTGCCTGTTTCTAGGTGTTAGTAAAGTCAGCTACCTCCCCTGCTCCTGAAAGTAGTGGCCTTATGAAGATGTCCTGTGGTCCCTGCAGTGCAGTGTCCCCCGTTTACCAGAACTTGGTGCCCTAGCGGGATGTCTCCTGTGTGTTGTGAGTGCCCTTTTTAGTGGCTTCAGTCCAATCATCTGCAATGGCTCTTTGCCTATGGTGGGCAGGGTTTGGTCCCTGAGTTGTCAGTGGGCCAGTCTGGGGCTACAATCTGGCCTGAGTTGAGTCAGACCAGGTGTTTGCCACAGATGCAGTAGCACCGCACTACAGGGCAGTTTCCTTGTGTTGTCCCAAGAAGCTTCTGTTGGTGGGTCGGGCCTGCAGTCCAACCAGCTGTCTGCTCCCAGCCCGTTGTCTTCCCCTTTCCCTGGGGCAGGAGCAATGCTGTTCCCTGTCTGGGCTGCTTGCACATTGCCAGGTTTGTAACACAGCTTTGGATGGGCGCTGGCTAAGGGTGTACTGGAGGGAGCAGGTCCACCGGAAAATGGGGGGTGCATGTGGGAGGGGACCTGTGGCCACCCAAAACCCCTGCCAAGGCCTTTGGGTTGGAGGGAGCAGATCCACAGAAGTGTGGGGACGGGGTGCATGCTGTTGTCAAGCCAGCTCGAGAGTGTTGTGCTCTGCTGGCTCCTGCAGGTGTCCCTGTGTCTAGNTGTCTTCCCCTTTCCCTGGGGCAGGAGCAATGCTGTTCCCTGTCTGGGCTGCTTGCACATTGCCAGGTTTGTAACACAGCTTTGGATGGGCGCTGGCTAAGGGTGTACTGGAGGGAGCAGGTCCACCGGAAAATGGGGGGTGCATGTGGGAGGGGACCTGTGGCCACCCAAAACCCCTGCCAAGGCCTTTGGGTTGGAGGGAGCAGATCCACAGAAGTGTGGGGACGGGGTGCATGCTGTTGTCAAGCCAGCTCGAGAGTGTTGTGCTCTGCTGGCTCCTGCAGGTGTCCCTGTGTCTAGGCTGGGGGGGGG